>NC_053491.1:399955170-400291837 GCF_905171775.1 Rana temporaria
CTGTAAGCCCCCTAAAAAAGACATGTCCGCACCACAAAAATAGTAAGCAACCCCCCGGTTCTGTTGAAGAATATACTGTCAAAAAAACAAGATTGTTGTGTTTTCAATATAAACTCCCAAGAGTTCCACAATAAATTGGTGCAGTTTGGAGCTTAAAGTGGGCGTAAACTCCCTTGTATGATTTTTACTTATTAGGCTTGCCTATAGGTACAATAAATATCTCCTAAACATGCACCATTTAGAAAATATTTATTTTGGATGCAGCTGGTCGGGTCACCGACACATGCGGTCTGAAGGACCTGCATACCTGTGAAGTTCCTTCAAAGCTGTGCCATAAACAGCGACTCCCGACATCATCGCTGACTCAGCCATTCATATCGCAGAAGCCTGCGAACCTGAAAGAAAGACCGGGTGAAGATGGAAGCGTCTTCAGCAGTGACACCACCCTGCTGAAGCTCATTTTCAGGAAAGTCTGTTGTAATGTGCTAGTATGCGATGCATGCTAGCACATTATGACTTAGCGTTTCCGGTGCCTATTATTTTATTTTTATTTTGATGCAGTTTACTATCGCTTTAAATGGGACTACATGGTTAAAAATATTTTACTGTGTCCATAGCTGCTTGATGGGAAATATTGGTGTACAACCACTCAACATTACATGTGCCCAAAAAAGTCTTTGGTGGCAATGTCAACTCCTTCTGTCCTGTATAGTTCTAGAATTCCTAACATCCCTCAAAATACCGTATTTATCGGCGTATAACACAAACTTGTTGTTCCCCTGAAAATAGGGTGCAAATCACGGGTGTGTCTTAGGCCACGTACACACCACCGGATCTCCGCTGGAAACGATCCGCCGGATCGTTTCCAGCGGAGATTCCTCCTCCGGATTTGGATCCGATGGCTTGTACTCACCATCGGATCAAAATCCGCGGTGACGTGTCGCGCAGTCGCCGCGATGATGACGTGGCGACGTGCGTGACGCTGAAAGGTAAGTACTTCCACGCATGCGTCGAATCATTATGACGCATGCGAGGGAGGGGAGCGGACGGATTGATCCGGTGAGTCTGTACAGACCACCGGATCAATCCGCTGGACCCGATTCAAGCGGATAAATTTCTTAGCATGCTAAGAAATTTATATCCGCTTGAAATGGATCGGGCAGAGGAATCTCCGTGGATAAATATCCGCTAGGCCGTACAGACGACCGGATTTGTCCGCTGAAACTGATCCGCGGATCAATTCCAGCGGATCGATCCGGTCGTGTGTACGAGGCCTTATACGCCGATCGTGTATCTCGGAGGAGAAGGAAGGGGACGAGCACCGCCGGAATCACTGAGCCGTCATATCCTGTTTACTCTGCTCTGATGTCACACACGCAGTCCTGCCTCTGCCACCGGCATTGGACCAGTATTCTGTCAATCACAGCTGGTCCAATGCCGATGGCGGAAGCAGGACTGTGTATGTGACTGCCGACTGGGAGCTGAGTAAACGGGGGATGATGGCTCGGTGATTCCAGGCTGCAGATGGGCGCAGATCAGGCTGCATTGAGGCTGCACATGGGCACTTAGGCTGCAGATGGACACAAATCAGGCTGCATTGATGGGCACTGACCATAATTTTTCTTCAGAGTGGTTTATTGAAAAAAATATTTTTTTCCCTGAAACTTCCCTCTTAAATTGAAGGTGCATGTTTTTATACGCCGATAAATACTTGCAAACTTCTCAAGAAATGCAAACCAGTTTTGAAAGGGTTTTGAATCCCTGGATAGGGTACCTGCAAATCCTCTGTTCACATTATGTATCGGGGTGTCTTCTCTCACCCCCCCCCCCATTTTTTTCTCTCTCCTTCCTTTTTTTTCTTTCCCCCACCCTTACTTGTGTCTCTCTTAGCTTTGAATTGGCTGCAGGTTTTCGGGCCTTTTTATATTTGAGCTGATTTGGTCCATATAATTAATTGCGGTACTCTATTTCGTAGATAATTAGAACCATGTACTGTACTAATTCATTTTACTCTCCCCTCCCTTTTTGGAGTGGAAGATCCATTGCGGATATATTGTTTGATATCAGGACTATATGACATTGTAGCCTTGTTTTTATACTTTGGTTATAAGTTGTATTTTTCTTTAGTTTGGCCTTGTTCTTTTTCGATCCTTTCACACATGTTGTCGATTTGTTAGGTTTCATTTGGATGCACTATGGTCCTGGCACTGTCCATGGTAGTATTGCTGCACTGTTATACAGACATGTATGTTTGTACTTTGTTGGAAACGTTCAATAAAAACATTGTAACAGAATTCCTAACATTTTTGATGAAAGGCTCAAAACACGCGGCTGTAAAAGTACAGCACTTTTTGGTTGAAAATAAGTCGTCGAGGTGGTGTGCTTTGACTATTGTGTATTTTCGTAATAATAATAATAGGATACTGAACTGGTAAATAGTCCAACTCCTGCTGTGAAATGATGTCATCTACTGTGGCTGTAAGCCAAATGAAATCACGTCATACCATGTTCCTATAAGTCAAGGATTTTACTTCTGCAAAAGCAAGGGGAAAAAAAAACTTTAATTGCAGAACATACATCAAAAGAAGGTACCCTAGTAAAGGCTTTTCTGAATATCTAATTCCTTTGTAGATCCCAGTTTATTTTATTTCCTTGCTCTAAATTTATTCAGTCTTGAAAAAGCATCTAACCAAATGGGATCACATTTGTCCATCCAACGATCCCGATCCCCCCCCCCTTTTTTTTTTTAATCGATCTAAAAGGCACACTTTTGTTTTTAAAGTGAAGGTCCGGCGGTACAAAAAATAAATAAAATAAAAGTCAGCAGCTACAAATACTGTAGCTGCTGACTTTTAATAAGCACACTTACCTGTCCAGGTTGCCCGCGATGTCGTCCGCCCGAGGCAGATCCGTCCCTCGGACTGGGTCCCGGCGCCGCCATCTTTACTAAGGGAAAACGGCCAGTGAAGCCTTATGGCTTCACTGCCCGTTTCCTTCTGCACATATTTTCGATGGCATTAAGGTCTGGAGACTGGCTATGCTACTCCCAGGACCTTAATGTGCTTCTTCTTGAGCCACTCCTTTATTGCCTTGGTCATTTGACCATGTGTTTTTTTGTAATTTAGTTCTTTATTGTCATAGAAAGAAAGTGCATTCAACAATCAACATAGATAGGAGAGATGCATATCAGGGATCAGAAAAAAGGATCAAACATGGTCATGGAATGGGAGAGGCATATCAGATATCCCGGTGATGCACAGTGAGAAGGCACATGAAGAGTTAGGGCTCTTTCACACGGAGCGGACCGTTTCTGGGTCCGCTCCGTGTGTCTCCGTCGGCTCAGCAGGGATCCCCGCTCAGCTGTCGGCGGATAGGGCGGTCCCCGTACACAGTGCAGGGACCGCCCTGTCTCAGCTCCGCTCTGCCCTATGCGGAACCGGATGCAGACGGACCGTCTGTCCGTCTGCATCAGTTCCGTTCCGCCGGACGGAAGAAAAATAGGGTTTTCTTCTGTCCGAAAACCGGATCCCGACGGACGCGGATGCTCCATCCGCTAATGGACGTGATCCCATAGGGATGTATTACAAGTCCGTTAACGGACTTGTAATAACGGACAGGCGGAGCGGACATCTGAAAGGGGCCTAACACAGAACATAGGTAGTATCAGTGTGCATAACCGGGAAGGCAGGCCATATGTTTTGGGTCATTGTCAAACTGTAATATCCATCCATGACCCATTTTCAATCCCCCGGCTTAGAAAAGGAGGTTTTCATCCAAGATTTGATGGTACATGAGTTGATGCCAAAGAGCTTGATTTTGGTCTTTTCTGACCACAACGCTTTTATCTAGTTCTCCTCTGAATCATTCAGATGTTCATTAGCAAACTTCAGTGGGGTTTGTACATGTGCTTTCTTGAGCAGGAGGACCTTGCAGGTGCTGCAGGATTTCAGTCCTTCATGGCGTAGTGTGTTACCAATTGTTTTCTTGGTGACTATGGTTCCAGCTGCCTTGAGATCATTGACAAGACTCTCCCGTGTAGTTCTGGGCTGATTCCTCACCATTCTCATGATCATTCAATGGAGCCCCAGACCGAGGAAGATTGACAGTTATTTTGTGTTTCTTACATTTTCAAATGATCACACCAAGTGTGGTCACCCTCTCACCAAGCTGCTTGGCGATGGTCTTGTAGCCCATTCAAGCCTTGTGTAGGTCTAATGTCTTGTCCCTGACATTCATTTTTTTCCTGACATCCTTGGACAGCTCTTTGGTCTTGGCCATGATGGAGAGATTGGAATCTGATTAATCGATTGCTTCTGTTCTGTGGACAGGTGTCTTTTATACAGGCAACAAGCTAAGATTAGGAGCACTCCCTTTACGAGGGTGCTCCTAATCTCAGCTCATTACCTTATATAGAAGACTCCTGGCAGCCAGAAATATTGCCTATAGGATAAATCTTTTCTTTCAAGTAAAATTCTAAACTATATGTTGCCAAATTTTTTAAAAATGTGGTGGTGTGTCTATCTGCTGACATATTAGGTCTTCTTTACTTAATCTGGAGCTTGCAAAATCTGGTGCAGAGAAACCAGTTGGCTTCCAGGTTTTATTGTCAAAGCTTATCTGAACAAGTTGAAGTTTGGCTACCATGCACAGCTGCACCAGATTCTGAGTGCTTCAGTTTTAGTAAATCTCCCCCATTGCATATCTTGCTAACTGAAGTAAAACCCATGGATAGGGACAATCTGAAACACTATCCTACCAATTGGATTCCAAATTATGGAAGAAAACTTCAATGTTTCCAGTGAAGACTTTGCCAACATTGAGGGATGCTATCTAAAATTGTTCCTTCAATCATGTCCAAAAATCCCATAAATGTAAAATGTTGGATAATGGTAAACAATATGTACATCAGTGCGCCCGGTTATTCATCAAAGACAGCAATGCTGTATCCAAATCCTAGCATACCAGAGAACAAACCAGCTTCCCCGCTGAGTGTGCAGACGGGGGGCCGCCATTGAAGAACACCGCGCTGTGCTGTGTAAATCCTAGAACTGAAATATAAGTGGCTCCCATATATGTATTTCATCTGCATATTTAGCTGAGGTCCAGCTTTAATGGAAACTTATCAGGAGTAAAAAGGGGAAGCTACCATTATTGAAAATGCTTCTTTCTAATATGCAGATTAAGCTGCCACTCACAATGGTGAGACTTGTGATGCAATTTGCCAGGTCCACCCTATTGTTGGCAAAGAAACTGTTCAAATAGGTGCAACGCCAACTTTGCAGTGCCGCACTGATTTAAAAAAATAAGGTTCCTGCACTATTTTTTGTAAAGACATCTGTGCATGAAGTAGTGCAGATATCAGCCAAGTTACACCACCTGAAGTCACATCGAGCTGCGGCTTTGAAATCGCGATTTCAAAGTCAAATTTGACGTGAACGGGGGCTTAGACTTGACTTTCCTTATCCACATACTTGTTCAGGTCACTAAAAGCGAGATCGCATAACAATCGTGCAACTCATTGTTGGTCAAGCAGAAAAGCTGCCTATACTTTCATACGAACCTTCGAATGTTTGTATGGACATTCGTATGAAAGATTAGAACGTAACTCAAGATTTTAGGCCCCTTTTCACATGGGGCAGACTCCGCTAGGATTCCACCTGCTCAGCGTAGGATCTCTCTTCTGATCCTCACTGAGCAGGCAGATGACTTGTCTGTGTCCACCCTACCTATGCAGAGCTGACACAGCCCGCTGTCCTCTGTGCGGTCAGATGTAAACAGACCACCTATTGGCCAAAGTTTGTCACTTTTTTGTCTTTCTTTGTTTGTGCACGCTTTGTCTCACTGTGTGACTACTAGGGTGTCAGTCCTCGGGCCAGCCCTGAACGTCTTGGAAATAGGTGGACATGGCCTTCTGGCTTAGTTCGCCTGCTCTCATGGGGTCTCCCTTCGGGGGAGCCCCACCTAGTACTGGGAGGGTTCTGTTTCGGCAGTCCCTCCAAGGAAGTTGGGTCCGTGTCGGCTTCGGTTGCTCAGACCACAGTACCTTAGTCCCCGTCTGGAGCCTAACGCCCCGGGGGAATCAGGGTTTTTGGGTCCCTTCTTCACAGTAGGACCACTTGACGTTGCACCTGTCTGCACGTTTTTGTGAACACTCTTTATGTGTGTGCACATTTTTTCTGCACCGGGTGTAGTTTTTTGGGTGTGTTCACACGCCATAGGCTTTTAAAAAAAAAAACAAAAAAAAAAAACCTGTCCATCGCTTCTCGGCCTTTTGGCACTTGAGTGTAGTATCTGTTCTTATCAGTTGCCAGAGGAGGCACTGTAGCTTATCCCAAGTGTGGGGAGGGCGCAGACAAATCCAATGGCGTAATTACACCTGGAAGGACGATCTCGGCAGTGTAAGCGTCTGGACACCCATAGTCGACGTCAGCGGGGCAGAGTCCGAGCCGACCTGAAGGGTGTTCCTGGTGAGGATGGGTGGCTGCACTGGGTCTGGTCTTTTTGCCAAGTCTTATAGCTGGATTCAGGATGGCGGGCGCATAGTTGCGGCGGCGTAGCGTATGGCATTTACACTACGTCGCCGTAAGTTTGCAAGGCAAGTACTGTATTCACAAAGTACTTGCCTGCTAAGTTACGGCGGCGTAGCGTAAATCGGGCGGGCGTAATGGCGCCTAATTCAAATTTAGCTGAGGGGGCGTGTTTTATGGCAATGGGGGTGACCTTACGTGATTGACGTATTTTACGAACGGCGCATGCGCCGTCCGCCTACATATCCCAGTGTGCATTGCGGCAAAGTACGCCACACGGTCCTATTGGTTTAGACATGGACGTAAATTACGTAAATCCTTATTCACGGACGACTTGCGCAAACGACGTAAAATTTTCGAATTTCAACGCGGGAACGACGGCCATACTTAACATTACTGTTCCAGCTATTTGATGGAATAACTTTAGGCCTGATAATGCGTTACGTAAACGGCGTATCTCTACTGCGTCAGCCGGGCGTACGTTCGTGAATAGGGGAACATGATTGACGTCCGGCTATGGCGCGTCACGCGTTCCGAAAATAGCCGAAATAGGACTTGGATATATACGGCGCCTGTGCAGTCAGCTTTTAGTCTGTGCGCAGGGGCCGTATAGCGCCGAGTCCTACTCCGGCTATTTTCGGAACACGTGACGCGCCATAGCCGGACGTCAATCATGTTCCCCTCTTCATAGGAACGCCTACTCCCCGCGGGAGTTTGAAACAAAACTAAAGGATTAAATGGTAAATACAGCAAAAAAAAACAAAAAAACATACTATAGCTGACGCTAGTATGCTGTTATGGGATGGTTCATAGATGTTTTTTAGGGTGAACCTCCGCTTTAAGTCTAAACATGGGAGTGTAGGCCGTACAAGACAACTTAACTTCTAATGATTTGAATAAAAAACATAGACCAAAATAATTTAAATAACTTTATTGAATAAATAAATAAATAAATCCTTTCATTTTTTTTTTTTTTTTTTTATTTTGGTAGTAGAAATGGCCGCGGCACCGTTATTGGTATAAATAAATCTATATAATCATAAATATTCCATTTAATATTACTAAAATTCTAATAGTAACATTTTCAATATTATTTAAATTCTTAATATAACATTTTCCAAACTTTAATCATCTCTTAAGATCTCGCTCAGTCATAGAACTCGAGCGAATACCATAACTAATAAATACAAAGTCCCCCCTTGATTTCAAGGGTGACATACCACATAAGGTGCTGCGACAGGGAGGGAGGGAGGGGAAGCACACTATGCCGTACCAGGCCTTGACTGAAAAACCCTTCAGAGCGGTGGGCTTATATAGCCCCCCGCACGTGTACAAAGCCCGGGAAACATGTGATTTCAAACACATGTAGAAAGCCCGGGAAACACGTGAGTTTGAAACACCTGCTAAAGCCCGGGAAACACGTGACTCAGAAGCCTAATTTGCCCAGCAACATGACTCATCCTTTGAAAGTCACGTTTTTCCCGCCCAAGCTGCCAGCTACAGTACCTTCAGTTGCCATTTTTTTTTTTTTTTTTTAAAAACATGTTGTTCTGCCGGCCACAATCCCATGATGTGGGCACTAAATAATGCCCCCTTTCCATGGGAGTGTAGGCCGTACAAGACAACTTAACTTCTAATGATTTGAATAAAAAACATAGACCAAAATAATTTAAATAACTTTATTGAATAAATAAATAAATAAATCCTTTCATTTTTTTTTTTTTTTTTTTATTTTGGTAGTAGAAATGGCCGCGGCACCGTTATTGGTATAAATAAATCTATATAATCATAAATATTCCATTTAATATTACTAAAATTCTAATAGTAACATTTTCAATATTATTTAAATTCTTAATATAACATTTTCCAAACTTTAATCATCTCTTAAGATCTCGCTCAGTCATAGAACTCGAGCGAATACCATAACTAATAAATACAAAGTCCCCACCAGCCGGTTTTTGTCGGCTGACAAAAAACGGCCTACCCCAGCACCGTGGCCATTTCTACCATATTCTGGAGATCCGAATTGAAGATATCCAAACCTATGTCAGATAGGTGGATACCATCAGACCTATAGAGACCAGAAAAACCTCCTTCCAACTCAGTGTGCCTATAAGAAAAACTGTTCAATATAGGCATAAATTTCTCAATTGAATGATTAACACGCCTCCGAATCTTCTCCAGAGACCTATTCTCCGGGAAAGATAGCCAGAGAAAACGCGGAATCATTTCAGAAAAGATTATTCTAGTACTAGGAAAGGACAAATGAATATGCTGCAAATCGCGCTTAATTTTAAAGATCAAATCTAAAGTTGAATACTTTCCTATGTCATTACCCCCAAGGTGGATTATCAAAATATCAGGATAAGGTAAACTGTGAGATAAAATAGAAATGTGGTGACAAAGATTGTCCCAACGCAAACCACGAATACCTTTCCAAAAAATCTTAAAAGAGTCAGGAGGCAAAGACAGGTTAGAAGAGTAACATCGTTGACACGCCCGGATGTGAGCCCAATGAACAAATGAATGTCCAATGATCCAGATGGAGGATAATGAACCTAGAATCAGAGAGAAAGATTAGGACGGATATATAAACCAAACCTCTTTGACTCCCATCTACCCAAACTCATAATTACAGACTCATTTAGGCCCAACCTAGCAGCTTCCGTAGCAGCTCCGATGCGAAATGAATGGGATGAAAATTTTAAGTGACCAAGGTCTAAAGAAATCAGGCATCGCCTGAAAATGGCAGAAAATTGAAACCTTGTTACTGGGGATGAATCTAAATGAACCAGAAAATTACCTATACAAGAAGGTCTTACGGAAATGTATCTAGAAATGACTAAGTAAGGGCAAATGATATGATCCCCACATGCATGCAACGTGAGCCAATGCCCTTTACCTAACACATCCGTTTTGGATTTACTAATAAAAACCAGAACTTTTCCTTGAGAAACGCGTACTTCACTAAATTTTAAACCTGAACTACTTTTTTTATTATTAGGAACTAGCTCCGAAATTCGAAGAGCAGCAAAGAAAATTAGCACAAATGCTGTATGAAATAATAATGCTTCGAATTCCGAAATACACACCTTAGGTGTATTTAAACAAATTTTTCTTAAAAGTTCTAATGAAACGGGCCTACGTGTGTCAGGCGTAAAAGTCTGTCTTCTGTATCCCTTTAAAGCCTGACGAACCGAAAAGAAACTGTTACACGCTGGGAGATTGTGTAATTTTAGAAAAAAGGAAATTCCTGCCAGGCTCTTGTTAATATAATTAAAAGATAACTTCTGTTGCATAAGTGAACAAATAAAAGCAAGGACCGTTTGTTCGGTACATGAGAAACCAGCTAAACCCAATTCCTCGGCGAACAAGAGCCACTTTCTCCATGCAACCGAGTACTCGATCCATGTTTTGGAAGCAATCGAGCCCCTGATAGCCGAAACAATAGGGGCTAAATCAGATCCCAAAGCTGACTCGGGCAGGTGCATCCAACCTGATCCGCTTCTGGAAAAAGCTGTCTGAAACGAGCCATCTGAAAACGAGACAGGCTATCAGCTATCAGATTACTTTTTCCAGGAACATGTTTTGCTTTCACCCAAATGTTAAACCTTAAACATAGTAAAACCAGATATCTTAATAATTTTATAACGAATATGGATTTAGAAGAGAGACAGTTTAAAGCGAAGATAACACCCTTATTATCTGAATGTACTAAAATTCGTTTGTTACTGAAAAATTTTCCCCATAATTCAAAAGCAACTACTATGGGGAATAACTCGAGGAGCACTATATTCTTGGTTGCCTTATTGGCAACCCAGAATGGGGGCCACGAACCGCAGCACCAATGGGTGCCCCAGATTGCTGCGAAACCTAGCGAGCCTGCTGCATCCGTGTAAAGATCAAGATCGGCTGAAAAAATAAAATCTTCTTGGAAAAAAGTACGACCATTATAAT
Source organism: Rana temporaria (assembly GCF_905171775.1). Lineage (NCBI taxonomy): Eukaryota > Metazoa > Chordata > Amphibia > Anura > Ranidae > Rana > Rana temporaria. Next base: position 399,965,655 of record NC_053491.1, read on the forward strand.
CAGATAAAAACTGCGACCAGACCAAAAGGTCATCTTTCAGATCCGAAGTAAGACGGATATGGGAAAACGGAGATTTAAGGCCAGACATGGCCATAGACAATCGCCTGGAAAAAATTCTGCCAACTGGCATTACCCTAGTGGCGAAAGCCAGAAGACCTAGAAAAGACTGTAACTCTTTTAACAATACTTTCCTCCGACGCAAAAAAAGATAAATCGTATTCTGAATCCTAGTTATTTTAACCAAAGGGAGCTGATATTGACACAACCTAGTATCAATACTGATCCCAAGGAATTCTATAACCGTGACCGGAAAAACAGTTTTTTCAGTGGCTATTGGCACACCAAAAAACTTAGAAATGTTCAAAAATAATTCTAGCATTAAAAGACAAATAGGAGAATCAGGGGGTCCTACGATCAGAAAGTCATCCAAATAGTGGATAATCCCGTTGTAGCCAGCCTCGTATGAGACGACCCATTGCAAAAAAGTAGCAAAAGTCTCAAAATATCTACACGATAAGGAACACCCCATAGGGAGACACATATCGTAAAAATATTTTCCTTCAAAACAGAAACCTAGAGAATTAAAACATTCAGGGGCAATGGGGAGCAGTCTGAATGCAGATTCAATATCAGTCTTTGCTAACAATGCCCCGTTACCAAATTTTTTTATTAACCTAATTGCGTCGTCGAAACTTGCGTAAGATACAGAAGCCAACGAATCATCAATCTCGTCGTTCAATGAATCACCCTTTGGGTATGAAAGGTGATGAATTAAACGATAAGAATTGGGCTCCTTTTTGGGTACAATGCCCAAAGGGGAAATACGAAAATTCTTAAATGGAGGAAAAACAAAAGGGCCCGCGACCCTTCCTGCTGTAATTTCTTTCATTAATTTTTTTCTCACCACCTCACTATGTGTCAAAACCGATTTCAAATTACTTACTAAGCTGCAGCCGACCCCTGAAAAAATTGGAAGGGTGAAACCTGAGGAAAATCCATTAATTAAAACCTCAGCTTTCTCCCTGTCTGGGTACCGCATTAGCCACGGGTACATGTTTTGCAGATTCACCGGAGTGCAAGCCTTTAGAGTTTTCTCTACCTTGTGCAGGAAAATTTCTTTTGAAACATTTTGAGACAGGATGAGTCCCGAAACAAAAGGAACACTCGTGCTTGTATCTGCACGACGTTGACCATTTGCACTGAGACTCATTAAATGCAAAACAAATACCTTTCTTATAAGTGGGCGGTACATTCTGCGCTGGTAACTGTCTTGAAAAAACTGGTTTCTGCGGAAGGATCAGGTTCAACCATAAACCTACATCCTTCATACCCCATCTTAAATTAGGATACACTGACATCTTCTGTCGAAATGATTCATCGTAATTATACCACCCGAAACCCCCGAAATTCCTATACGCTTCAAGTATATTCTCCAAATGTTGGAATAGACCACTACACTTATCCGGGAATTTTTCACCTAAAATGGAAGAATAAATACAAAAGGCTTGTAACCAATTGTAAAAAGATTTTGGAGCAGTACGACGTCTATCTTCTGATAACTCGTCCATTTTTTTGTCGCTTTTTCCCGAAAATTCCTTACCAGGGAGTAAAGCTAATAATTCAATAAAGTCGCCTTTCCAAATTTTTTCTTTTATATTTGTGGACAAGTGAAAACCCAAAGGAGAGATTTCACATGGGAGAGGCTCTTTAAAGGAAATTTCAGGGATCTGAGAGGAAGTAGGATTATTAAGAAAAGAATCAAAACTGCTATCATTAACAGCAATAGCAGACTGAGAAATTGTAGGTAAAGCCTGTGCTGACCAAACATTAGCAGGGGATAATTGTGACTGACTAGCAATAACATTTTTTAAATTATTAACAGATTCCAATAATTGCTTTAAAATCAACTGGTTTCCTAACTCACCACTAGATGTCGCTGCTCCAGCTTGGGACGCTGAGCTGTCATCTCTCTGTGAGCTGCTAGCCGGCCTAGAAAGGAATTCTAGCCGCTGAGGAGCCGTCACATTGTCCAGCTGAGTCTGCCTGGCCACTGGTGACGCTGTCTGCTCCTCCATAGGAACCTGCAAAGAAAAAAGATCCCTCCTTCCCTTCACTGGTGATTGACGGCCTCTACCCCTCCCCGTCGTGACGCGCACCGGAGATGGAGAGGCCGTCCTCCTCTTCTTCTGTATTCGCAGGCTGCTGCGTTGAGGGGTGGTGTCGGAAGTTCCGCCCAGGCTGGAAACCTCATCCTCACGGGCCGCAGAGACAGCAAGGGAGCGCTCGGGTGGCTGGGTCCTGGAACACCTGTAAGGGAGAGATGGTGTCTGAGGTAGAAGCGGTTGCTGAAAAGCATCCGACGGACCCGCAACTTCTCCATCTTCCTCCGCGACAAGGGCAGGTTTAGCCTCCATCTCCGCCAGGCACTTCTTCAGCCATTCTTCCACGCCGTCCTCCGCTGCTCGCTCCAGGAGTCGCCTGATGAGATCCTTCATGACCTGAGGTAAGAGAGATAAAAAGGGGGGGGGAAGCACACTATGCCGTACCAGGCCTTGACTGAAAAACCCTTCAGAGCGGTGGGCTTATATAGCCCCCCGCACGTGTACAAAGCCCGGGAAACATGTGATTTCAAACACATGTAGAAAGCCCGGGAAACACGTGAGTTTGAAACACCTGCTAAAGCCCGGGAAACACGTGACTCAGAAGCCTAATTTGCCCAGCAACATGACTCATCCTTTGAAAGTCACGTTTTTCCCGCCCAAGCTGCCAGCTACAGTACCTTCAGTTGCCATTTTTTTTTTTTTTTTTTTAAAACATGTTGTTCTGCCGGCCACAATCCCATGATGTGGGCACTAAATAATGCCCCCTTTCCATTGTATCACATTGACTTGTACATCAAAGGAATAAACTTCTGTATGTAAATTAGGAACGTTTAACCACTTAAACACCAATCCTTTTTCTGACAGCTCTTTTCAAGTTAAGATCATAATTTTTTTTGCTAGAAAATTACTTAGAACCCCCAAACATTATATAATTTTTTAGTAGAGACCCTAGAGAATAAAACGGCGGTTGCTGCAATATTTTATGTTGCACTGTATTTGCGCAGCAGTCTTTTTAAATGCAATTTTTTTGGAAAAAATTACTTTAATGAATTTAAAAAAAAACTAGCCAGTAAAGTTAGCCCATTTTTTTTTTTTTTGTATAAATGTAAAAGATTTTACGCCGCGAGAGAATCGTGATCTTCATTCTAAGCAAAAAAATTGTGATTCTCATTTTGGCCAGAATCGTGCAGCTCTTCTCCTCTCCACTATCCCTTTCCCCCACTTTATTTAATTTCTTGCCACGTTTTTTGTTTTTTTATGTTTGGTACACGTTTTTGCACGGTGTGATGAGTAGGGTGTCGGTCCCAGGGCCTGTCCTGAAAGTCTTGGGAGGGGGTGGACATGGCCTTCTGGCTTAGTTCGCCCTCTCTCATGGGGTCTCCCTTCGGGGGAGCCTAACAAAGTACTTGGGCTTGTCTGTTTCGGCAGACCCTCCAAAGAAAGGGGTCTGTCTGGCTTTGGCTGGACAGACCATAGTGTAAGTACCTCGTCCCCTGTCAGGAGCCTAATGCCCCGGGGGATTCAGGGCAGGGCCCTCTGATTTTAGAGGGCCAAGTGTACCCGCTGCACGTTTGTGTCACTCCTTTATGTTGTGCACATTTTTTTTTTGCACAGGGTGAAGTTTTTTGAGTGTGTTACACACACCATGGGCTTTCAACTAAAAACCTGTCCATTTAGACCTGGCAACCAATCCAGTCCACTAGAGCAGGCATGTCCAAAGTCCGGCCCGTGGGCTGATTGCGGGCCGCGTTCTGGTTTAATACGGCCCCCCTGGTCATTTGGATATGTGCGGGACGTGTGCCGTCAGATTACATACAGGAAAATCTCCTGTTTACTCGGCGGCGTCTGTAATAGGAATTTCCATCTCCTGGGCTGCCATTGGACGACTTTTCTGTCTATCATAGGACCTTCTGACCTCAGAGTGGCGCAGGTGCACTTTCAGCCAATCCTGGGCTGCCCCGCCCCTTGCATACGTATGGCTGCAGGGCATAGAGAGCCTCCATAATACCTCAGGCGGGTTCAGGCTCTTGTCTGAACACACTCAAGCTCTTCCCCTGAGTCTTGAGTGTAGTGCACTCATTCCCCACCCCCCCCGGTCCCCCTCCATCTGATCCATCCAGGGTGCTTGTGGGATGGGTAAGAATTGAGGGCCAGCAGGCATCAGTACTAGAACATGTAGATAGGCCACGGCAGCTTCCCTGCGACACCCTGCATCTGATAACTTCTCTATTTACCATTCCCTCCTGACCCCACAACACCAGTGCCGTGCCCTCCTGACACCCCCCCCAGCAGTGCCGTGCCCTCTTCACCCCAACATAGGGTCAGCTGGCACCAGCAGGGTGGTGTATAGAGATAAACTGCTTTTATACAAACAAGCACTTGACAAAGTGTTGCCATGACGACACAAGTTGAGCATCCTGGCTCAAGTGTTATTTGTGGAAATACCTTTTTGTTCTGTGTTTTCAGGCTTTTCAATCTGCCTGGAAAAAGGTTCATAGTTTAGTTTAGATAATTGAACGGTTTGCAGGAGAGGACTTTAATTGCAGTGCTTGCAAGGCACTAAGGTATAACACAAGGTAGGCAGGGAGGGCATCCTGCCTTCCTCCTCTTCTTGGAGAAACTCTTAGGCCCCTTTCATACCAAGGAGTTTTTAGGTGGTATAGCGCCTAAATACCGCCTGAAAAAGGCGATGCGCTGGCAGGAGAGAAAAAAATCTCCTGCAAGCAGCATCTTAGGAGCTCCTTCCTATTTAAAACAATGGGAAACCGTGGTAATACCGCCCCCAAATGCGCCTCTGCAGAGGCGCATTGCGGGCGGTATTGACCCTTTTTCGGCCACTAGCGGGGGTTAATACCGCACCGCTAGCGGCTGAATCCCACGGCAATTCCAAAGGTATAGTGCCACTATACCGCCACCGCACCTCCGCTGCCCCGTGTGAAAGGGACCTTATTCTCATGGATGTATTTTCCCCCATTTAAAATGAACTTTTAATGCAAGAAATGCAGGGCTACCAGAAAGTTTTGGATTGAGCTGGGGACCTCTCTTTCAGGAACAGTCGGTGACCACTGCACTCCTGCACATTCCTACGGTATCTTTTTTTTTTTTTTGGTGCTTTATTTTATGTTTAATAAGTATTTTTAGAAGGTAGTGTGCTTTTAATAAAGTAAACATTGAATGTTAATGCAGGGTTCACTGTAAGAGCGGTTTCACACTGCGCCACGGTTCTTTGGGCAAGGCACAGCTAACCCTCTGTTTTCGTGCAGGTTAGCTGCGCTTTGCCATAGACTTTTAATATGTCCCGCAGTTTCATGCACTTCCAGAAAGTACTCCAAAACTCATGCATGTATCCATTTTGGTGCGCTTTCTATTAGCAAACCAAGACCCCGGGACATAATTGAAGTTCATGGGAAAGCGCGGATTAGCTACGCTTTTAGCTAAAGTGCAGCGGTTCAAGATAAGCCGCCCAGAGTGAGTGACCTGAAACCCCAACCTATCCTGTCCTCATGGTTGAAGGTTGGTGACTTGTACTGAAGTTGGATCCGGTCCGAAGCTCCGTGACTTCGCGCCCGCAATCCGGTCTGAAGCTCCGTGACTGCGGCCGCGGGACCCGCGGACCCGATCGCCGCTGGGGTCCCGCGTTCAGTCCCCGGAGCTGAGGAATGGGGAGAACTGTGTGTAAACACAGCTTCCCCATTCTTCACAGTGGCAGCTTCATTGATCATGTGTTTCCTAATATAGGGAAACACGATCAATGACGTCACGCCTACAGCCCCGCCCCCCTACAGTTATAAAAACATATGAGTTCACACATAACCCCTACAGCGCCCCCTAGTGGTTAACTCCTAAACTGCCATTGTCATTTTCACAGTAAACAAAGCATTTGTATAGCATTTTATGCTTTGAAAATTACAATGGTCCCAAAAATGTGTCAAAATTTCCGATGTGTCCGCCATAATGTCGCCGCCATTAGTAGTAAAATTTTTTTTTTTTTATAAAAATGCAATAAAACTATCTCCTATTTTGTAAACGCTATAAATTTTGCGCAAACCAATTGATAAACGCTTATTGCAATTTTTTTTTTTTTTACCAAAAATAGGTAGAAGAATACGTATCGGCCTAAACTGAGGAAAAAAACTTTTTTTTTTATATCTTTTTGGGGGATTTTTATTATAGCAAAAAGTAAAAAATTGTCGCTTTATTTTTGTTTATAGCACAAAAAATAAAAACCGCAGAGATGATCAAATACCACCAAAAGAAAGCTCTATTTGTGGGGGAAAAATAAGACACCAATTTTGTTTGGGAGACACGTCGCACGACCGCGCAATTGTCAGTTAAAGCGACGCCGTGCCGAATCGCAAAAACTGGCCAGGTCCTTTACCTGCATAAAGGTCCGGGTCTTAAGTGGTTAAGAGCGATTATTTAGTCTTGTATTGTTTGCCTCCAATACTTGACAGATAGTCAAAATTCTTCATTATGTTTTTGTTAAAAAAAAATTACGTACTAATGAGTATATCCTGAAAAATATACTTCTGCGCTATTAAAATGTATTTCAATATCAAATAGGACCCTGCAAAAGGACCTATACTTTGGCTCTTAAAATAATAGTGAAGACATTTATTTTATTTTTTTGGACAGACGGGGCAGTTTAATACATGAAATAGGATTTCGGGAGCACTTTGGGGGCGATTTACCAAAACTGGAGCGGAGCTAAACTCTACAAGATACTCACTTCCAACCTCCACCAATGCAACAGGTTAAATAGCTCACCAGCCATTATCATCTTCATCCTCTCCCCGGGCTACTTTCAGGTGCCAGGCTTTTAGCCTCTTGTTTAACCAGCGGGGAATGACGTGATCACATGCGTGCACATGCCAGTCATTCATTCTGGCTTAGCTGCCGTGTCATGGAAATGCAGGCTGATCTGCACATGTGCCGCTCAGTGTACATTCAATAGAAGACTGCATGCAGGCAGGTAAGTGTGCCTTATTGCAGAAGGGGCATGCTATGCTCACTCAGTTTTATTTTAAATTTAAGATTTGATTTTGTTTTAACCACTTAGAACCCTTTCACACTGGGGCGATTTTCAGGCGCTTTTGGGCTAAAAGCAGCATCTGTAAAGTGCCATAAAAACGTCTCCCCTGTAGTCTCTGTGTGAAAGCTGTTAAAGAGTTAAAAAAAAAGTCCTGCAAGCAGCATCTTTGGAGCGGTGTACATCACTCCTCCACCGCTCCTGACCATTGCAGCGTCACTTTACTGGTGGTTTTTAACCCTTGCGGGTAGTTTTAACCCTTTTTCGGCTGCTAGCGACCGAAAAATGGGTTAAAACCACCTGCAAAGAAACACCCGCCGAATACCTCCAGAAAACGATGGTAAAGCGCTGCTAAAATTAGCGGCGCTTTACCGCCGACGCCGTCCACGCCCCAGTGTGAAAGCAGCCTTAAGAAAATTACTTGGAACATTATATATATATATATATATATATATATATATATATATATATATATATATATATATATATATATATATATATATATATATATATATATATATATATATATATATAATTTCCCTAACACCCTGGAGAATAAAATGCCAGGCGTTGCAATACTTTCTGTCACACCGTATTTGCACAGTGGTCTTACAAGCGCACCTTTTTTGAAAAAATAAATAAAACATTTTTAATAAAAAAATAAGACAACAGTAAAGTTAGCCCAATTTTATATTGTGAAAGATAATGTTGCACTGTGTAAATTGATACCCAACATGTCACGCTTCAAAATTGAGCCCGCTCGTGGAATGGCGTCAAACTTTTACCCTTAAAAATCTCCATAGGTGACGTTTAAAAATGTCTACAGGTTACCAGTTTTGAGTTAGAGGAGGTCTAGGGCTAGAATTATTGCTCTCGCTCAATCGGGGCGATGCCTCGCATGTGTGGTTTGGACACCGTTTTCATATGCAGGTGCTACTCACGTATGGGTTCGCTTCTGTGTGCGAGCTCAGTGGCATTGGGTGCTTAAAAAAATTATTTTAGTTATTTTCAAAAACATTTAACTGTCACTTTTATTCCTATTACAAGGAATGTAACCATCCCTTGTAAAAGAGAAAAAAGCATGACAGGACCTCTTCAATACAAATTTTAGGGTCAAAAAGACCTCAGATCTCATCTCATATTTACACTAAAATGCAATAATAATAATAATAAAAAAAAATTCTCCATTTAAGAGCATTGGGCAGAAGTGACGTTTGATGTTGCTTCCACCAGTCAATACTATGGAGCCAAGTGGGCACCATATTCCCCTCACTCGTCAGCCAGCCAAGCAGGAGAGAGGACCCGATCGTCTCCGCCGCTACCGGTGACTCCGGTAAGTGGTGGAGACCACCGGAGCATGGCGGGAGGGGGGCCCTTGCCCGCCTCCAGTTAAGTGATCTCGCTGCGAATCCGCCACTGAGGCCACTTTTATCTGAAAACGGACCGCCGGCTGAAGAAGAGGATGCTGGGGTTATGGAAGTTATCTGCTGCCATAACAACGGTATTCCTCTTCAAACCGCCGTATATTGGCGTGAGCCAGACCAGAAGTGGTTAAGCTTTGAAAATTAAAGCTAGAAGTTGATTGGTTGCTGTGAACAGCTGCTCCAGACTCTATGCGCCAGTCTTATGGCTCGTTCACGCGATCCGAATTACGTACACAAAATACTGCTTTTGAAGCGATAGTACGATATTCTGATCTTTCAATAGCTGATCTTGACAGTTCATCTGATTTTATTATCAGATCAGACAAGCACGAAAATTCACCTCCTACGATACCAGATCGTACGATTTTCATTCAATCAGTACAGTTGACGTCTGAAAATGCAATACAAACACAATACAATAATTTACATCACTTCCAATTTTTTTTATTCTGTCGTACGAGATTACAAAAAATATCTACATTTTTGATATGAGACTGGCATGCAAATAAAAATGGATGATCTGTCATCGGATTTTTTTTTTTTTTGTGTACAGGCTATTGGTACGTTTATCTATATGGCTTTACTAAATGCAGCTCTCTGTTTTCCTGTTATGCAACATCTTACAATTATAGTAGTTATGCAATCTGTTTGCTGCTTCCAGCATAGCAATTCTTCTGTATAGAAGTCAATGCAGGTCGCCCCGAGCCGCCCCCGAAGTCGTGCAAGAACCTTTTTCTAAGTCGGAGCGACTTGCGTCGCTCCTATTAGAACGGTTCCATTGCATTAAATGGGCCTGACGAGTCGCCCCAGTGTGAACCGGCTCTCAATGTTTCTATTTAGTTTTAAACAAAACTGCAATTGGGCTTTGAAGTGACCCTGACAAGTACATGGGATTGTTTGGGATCTGTGCCACAGAACTCCACTCACATTATAATATGACAAAGCTAGGCCCTACCACCCTATGAGTATAGGGAAAAGCGACACTGACTTTGCACAGGATGTGAGTGTGGGGATCCTGAGGGTTGTGTTTAAAAGTGATGACAAGGGATCCTTTTATTTAAAAATAATAATGTTATACTTGCCTTCACTGTGCAGCTCGTTTTGCATAGAGTGGTCCCGAACTCCGACTTCTGGGGTCCCTCGGCAGCTCTCACGGCTCCTCCCGCATCAGATAACCCCCCTAGGAGAAGCGCTCTCCCAGGTGGTTACCTTATGGGCGCGCTCCCAAGTCATTAATTTGGCGTCCAGACACCGAATTTATGACTCGGCCCCGCCCTGACATCCGCGTCATAGGATTTGATTGACAGCAGCCAATGGCTGCACTGCTATCAATCTATCCAATTAAGAGCCAGGACCCTGTGGAGAGAGGCAGAGCGCGTCACCGCCAAGCGAATTCCACAGCTCAGGTAAGTATAACAGGGGGGCTGGGGGGCTGGTGACTGACAGAAGTTTTTTCACCTTAATGTATAGGATGCATTAAGGTGAAAACAACCTTTAAGTGCACACTCGTAAGCAAGGCCTGGCCATAGTATGCTCTTGTTAGAGACAAAGGAGCTCAAGAGACAGCACTCCATGCTGATGGAGAGGGTCTGTGGCCATGAGTGGGAAAAGTTGAGGCAGCTCAGTGAGTTTGGGAGACTGAGAGATGAATGACTGAGTAAGTCAAGGGTAATGAGGGAATCTGGAGAACTCGGAGAGCTTGGGGGGTGTCAGGAGAACCCCTTTTGAGGACCATAGAGTGGACCTGTGCAGTGATGTGCTGCAGCTAAAAGGCTGAGTGAGCCAGGAAGACCCAGGGAGTCGGGAGAGCTGGGGGAGACGATCTGAGGGACCAGTGAGAAGAGCAGTGGTGTTGTTGAAGAGCGAGTCGGGTGGATTGGTATTTTCATTATCTTAATGCTTTACGGTGTTGTGCACACTAGAGCTGCACAATTAATCTTTAACCACTTGAGGACCCCTTCACGCTGATATACGTCGGCAGAAGGGCACGGCTGGGCACAGGCACATACAGGTACGTCGCCTTTAAGAGCCCAGCCGTGGGTCACGCTCGCTCGCCCCCCCCCCCCCCCCCGAGACCCACGCTCGGGGTCACAGGAGCTGAAGAACGGGGAGAGGTGAGTGTAAACAAACCTTCCCCGTTCTTCTCTGTGGCTTGTCACTGATCGTCTGTTCCCTGTCATAGGGAACGACGATCAGTGACGTCACACGTCCAGCCACACCCCCCCTACAGTAAGGCCCCTTTCAGACGTACGGACAAACGGTCCGTTTATTACAAGTCCGTTTACGGATGCATCCGCTAACGTCCGCAAACATCCGCGTCCGCAAAGTTCCGCTTTTGCGGACGGAAGAAAACCTTATTTTTCATCCGTCCGGCGGAACGGATCGGATGAATACGGACACACGGTCCATATTCATCCGATTCCCCATAGGGGAGAGCGGAGGAGAGACAGGGCGGTCTCTGCACTGTGTGCGGGGACCGCCCTGTCCGCCGACAGCTCAGCAGGGATTACGGAGGAATCCCCGCTGAGCCAAACGGGCTAACGGAGCGGATCAATTATGGATCCGCTCCGTGTGAAAGAGCCCTAAGAAACACACAATAGGACACACTAAACCCCTTTAGCTCCCCCTACTGGATAACCCCTTCAGTGCCATTGTCATTTTCACAGTAATCAGTGCATTTTTATAGCACTTTTCGCTGTAAAAATGACAATGTTCCCAATTTTTTTTCAAAAGTGTCCGATGTGTCCGCCATAATGTCGCAGTCATGAAAAAAAATCGCTGATCGCCGCCATTACTAGAAAAAAAAAAATATTAATAAAAATGCCATAAAACTATGCCCTATTTTGTAAACGCTATAACTTTTGCGCAAACCAATCAATAAACGCTTATTGCGTTTTTTTTTTTTAAATATGTAGAAGATTACGTATCGGCCTAAACTGGGGATATTTATTATAGCAAAAAGTAAAAAATATTGAATTTTTTTTTTTTTTTAATTTGTTGCTCTATTTTTGTTTATAGCGCAAAAATAAAAACCGCAGAGGTGATCAAATACCACCAAAAGAAAGCTCTATTTGTGGGAAAAAAAGGATGCACATTTTGTTTGGGAGCCACGTCGCACGACCGCGCAATTGTCAGTTAAAACGACGCAGTGCCGAATCGCAAAAAGGGGCCAGGTCCTTTACCTGCATAATGGTCCGGGTCTTAAGTGGTTAAAAAATCGAGATTGCGATTCAACTCCCCTCACGATCATAAAGAGGAACTACAGTCTTCTCACCTAATTTGTAATAAGAACCTCTTTGCCATTCTGAAGCTTCCCTTCAACCACTTTGCATATTATTTTATATATACTGTGATTCTGTTCTATCCAAATATACTGCAGAAATCTCCCTCCACTAAGCCTGGCTGAAACTATTTTAACTGTGGGCAGCTGAAGGTGCTGCCTGTTCTCTTCCTGGATTTACAGACGCACAGAGGTACATCTCCAGCTCTGCAGCTCTCATGGTCCCTCTTATGACTCGCCCCCCCCCCCCTCCCTTCCTGGCAAACTCTCAGGAGAGAGAGAGAGAGAGAGAGAGAGAGAGAGAGAGAGAGAGAGAGAGAGAGAGAGAGAGAGAGAGAGAGAGAGAGAGAGAGAGAGAGAGAGAGAGAGAGAGAGAGAGAGAGAGAGAGAGAGAGAGAGAGAGAGAGAGAGAGAGAGAGAGAGAGAGAGAGAGAGAGAGAGAGAGAGAGAGAGAGAGAGAGAGAGAGAGAGAGAGAGAGAGAGAGAGAGAGAGAGAGAGAGAGAGAGAGAGAGAGAGAGAGAGCATGATACCATTAGTCTACGCTAATGACAAGAAACGGGTGGGCTGTATAAACAAGTGGGCTGTATAATGTACTTACTGGCAGAAGAAAAAATGTTTTGCTATCCAAAGTTAAAACAACAAGGGCAGATTTAATAGATGGAAAGATGAAAAAAAAAGACTGAAGTTCGCTTTAATACAGCATTTCCCCGATTCAGAGCAGAGAGTTCTCTGCTCACAGCTGATGGCTGTCCAAAAAAATAGTCAGCCTGTCAAATTTCTCACAACATTGTCGGGTAGGCAACCTTTTGAGCACAGTGTGCCGAAAAATGTTTTCAAAGAACTTGAGCATGCCGATTTTATAATAAAAAAAATTGGCCAATTTACACTCTCCATTCCGAAAATGTTTTTTTATAAAGTAAATGCTGTAAACGACTTAGTAATGAGAAATTAACATCCTGCACTCTCACGCCTCAGATCAGCCCCAATTCCTGCAACTCCACACCTCAGATCACTGTACCCCCTGCAAATCTGTTTCACCACTGTACCCCCCCACTGTAGCGCGCTTTCTCATCTGCCCCACCAATGTTCCTCTTGTACATTTGTCTCACCTCTGTACCCCCTGCTCTTCTGCTCCACCACTGTAACCCCCTTCTCATCTGCCCCACCAATGTTCCTCTTGTACATTTGTCTCACCTCTGTACCCCCTGCTCTTCTGCTCCACCACTGTAACCCCCTTCTCATCTGTCCCACCAATACACCTCTTTCACATCAGCCCCACTGCTCTACCCCCCCCCCCGCTCATCTGGCCCAACACTAAACCCCCCTGCTCTTCTTTTGTCCCACTGCTGATACTCCTTCTCATCTGTCCCACCTCTGAACCCCTCCTGCTCACCTGTCCCACCTCTGAACCCCTCCTGCTCACCTGTCCCACCTCTGAACCCCTCCTGCTCACCTGTCCCTCCTCTGAACCCCTCCTGCTCACCTGTCCCTCCTCTGAACCCCTCCTGCTCACCTGTCCCTCCTCTGAACCCCTCCTGCTCACCTGTCCCACCTCTGAACCCCTCCTGCTCACCTGTCCCACTTCTGAACCCCTCCTGCTCACCTTTCCCACCTCTGAACCCTTCCTGCTCACCTGTCCCACCTCTGAACCCCTCCTGCTCACCTGTCCCACCTCTGAACCCCTCCTGCTCACCTGTCCCACCTCTGAACCCCTCCTGCTCACCGGTCCCACCTCTGAACCCCTCCTGCTCACCTGTCCCACCTCTGAACCCCTCCTGCTCATCTGTCCCACCTCTGAACCCCTCCTGCTCATCTGTTCCACCTCTGAACCCCTCCTGCTCATCTGTCCCACCTCTGAACCCTTCCTGCTCACCGGTCCCACCTCTGAACCCCTCCTGCTCACCGGTCCCACCTCTGAACCCCTCCTGCTCACCGGTCCCACCTCTGAACCCCTCCTGCTCACTGGTCCCACCTCTGAACCCCTCCTGCTCACCTGTCCCACCTCTGAACCCCTCCTGCTCATTTTCCCCACCGCTGTACCCCTTTCTCATCTGTGATTTGCGTGATATGCAGAGTGGTGAAAGGAAGCAGAGATGACGCATCTACCTGTCCTGGCACACTCATCCTGCTGATCCAACTCTCGCATCCAGCCCATGTACTTGTATTGGATGTATGTGATGTCACATACAAGCATCTGGAATAGATGCGCAATGATGAGCTCAGGTCAGGGGCAATTTTCTGAAAGCAGTGGGCCTGTGTGCAGGATCATAAGTTGGGCCCCCACAGCTGAGAAAAAGTGCGGCACTCTGCGCCACATGAAACGTTGGGTGTGATTTTCATTGCACTGAATACTGGCTGTGGCTTAAAGGGGTTCAGTAGTAAGTGACAAAAAGGTTCAGGAATAATTTCAACAAAGTTCCCAGAAGCTCAACAGTAATTCCACAAACGGTCACCTGATGTGGTTTTCTCAATCACAGGGAAATCCCTTCTTTCTGAGATTGGTAGTGGCAACCAAGCAAGTCCTCTTCTTCCAGATGGCAGAAGGGGATAGCAGGACTTTGATTGGCTTTAGCAGTGGCCAATGACAGTCGTCGTCCTCCTGGAAACAAGGACCCCCCCCCCCCCTTTAGCAGAACTGCACCCAATCTCTTTCCCATCACAAAAGCTGACAATCGCTGCTACAGCAAAGATAGAGAACCAAACAGTGTTTCCCATCATTTACAATGTGTAGTGCCTCCCCCTCAGTGCAGGTGTGACATGGGGAATTCTGAAATTGGAATGCATTTGTGTCTCACTGACACTTCCCTGCGCTGCTCTGCTGATGGGGGAGGAGTTGAGTGCCGGCAAAAGGAGCTTTGCGTGCCACTTGTGGCACCAGTGCCTACCCCTGGCTCAGGTGGAGATGAAGAGAAACATTGTAACATTAATTCTTCAAAAGGAAGAATTTTGATCTTAAAATGAGGTCAGTTTAACCATTTAAAGACCAAACCTTTTTCTGACACTTGTTGCTTTACAAGTTAAAAATCTGTATCTTTTTATAGAAAATTATTTAGAACCCCCAAACATTATTTTATTATATATATAATATTTTTTTTAGAAAAAATACAATTTTATGAATTAAAAAAAGACTAAATCATAAAGTTATCCCAATTCTTTTGTATAATGTGAAAGACGTTACACACTGCGAGAATCGTGATCTTTATTCTAAGCAGAAAAAAAATCGTTCTCATTTTAACCAGAATCTTGCAGCTATTGTGGACATTGGCCCAGATTCAGGTAGAGCCGCGCAATATTTGCGTGGGCAAAGGGCAAAGATTTTGCTCTGCGCCCACGCAAATATTTGGATTTGCCCGCGATTCACGGAGCAGTAGCTCCGTAAATTGCGCCGGGCGCTATGCTAATTAGCCCTGCGTAAGGGCGCCTAATGTAAATGATCCCCCTGGGGGCGGGAATCATTTAAATTAGGCGCGCTCCCGCGCCGAGCGAACAGCGCATGCTCCGTCGGGAAACTTTCCCGACGTGCATTGCGGCAAATGATGTCGCAAGGACGTCATTTGCTTCTAAGTGAATGTGAATGGCGTCCAGTGCCATTCACGAATCACTTACGTAAACGACGTGAAATTTAAATTTCACGAGCGGGAAGGGTGGCTATACTTTAGCATTGGCTGCCCCTACTATGAGAAGGGGCAGCCTTACGCTAAAGTCGCCGTACGGAAACTCCGTACCTTGCGTGCGCAGGGCCCGCGCAACTTTTGTGAATCGGTGGTAGTATGCAATTTGCATACTATACGCCGATCACAATGGCCGCGCCCCCCTAGCGGCCAACGCAAGAATGCAGCCTGAGATATGAAGGCATAAGGAGGCTTATGCCTGTCATATCCTAGGCTGCAGTCCGCGTAGCGATGTTCCTGAATCAGGGGCATTCGCTACGCGGGAGCAAAACAGCTATTGCGCCGTGCAACCTATGGTTGCGCGGGCGCAATAGCTTCTTGAATCTGGGACATTGTATTTTACACAAACATTTGAATTGACCGCTAGCTTTTAGTTTTTTTTTTTTTTTTTTTTTGTGCTGTAAATTTCTTGTTTAAAAGAACAAGCGAACTGAATTCTGGGAGCCTTGACCAGACATTATGCATGCACCAACATTTCAGCTTTTATAGTATACAAGCCCATGATGCTTAGTTTCCTGTGTATTACAGCTGGAAGGCTATAAGTTGTCATTTTCGATTTTTTTTTTTTTTATATATTTGTTTATGTAAAAGACAAAAAACACTTGGGTCACTAAGGGGCAATGTAAAATTCAGTGACTTCTTTAAAGGGGTTGTAAAGGTAAAAGTTTTTTCACCTTAATGCATCCTATGCGTTCTAGGCCACTCTGTGCAAAACGAGCTGCACAGAGGAGGTAAGTATTAAAAAAAAAAAAAAAAATCCTTTACAACCCCTTTAATTTCAGTTTACTGAAGCAGGGTGGGTAAAAGATAAATTCTACTTACCGGTATTTCTTTTTGCAGTTGTCTGTATCAATGAAAATGTATACATTTTTTTATTTTTTTTTATTAGGAATTTCTTTTGAGAGGAGCGAATGATGTCCAGCTAGCATTATGCAAATAGTGACCCAGAGAAAGGTAGGACTTTTTTCCTAAATATAATTTACAAAATGCTTCATGTGTGCTGCTCCCCCCCCCTGTCAGTCCCCATTACACTTTCCTGAGCCTGATCTTGGACCCGAGCTGTGCTGAAAAGCAGCTCCCTGCTTCCTCCTAGGCTCAGAGACAGAAGCAGAAGTAATTGGCTCCTGCTGCTGTCAATCACAGCCATTGAACAGAGAGTGGTTGAGGGGGCTGAGTCATGCTCTGTGTGCCAATGGACACAGGGCATGGCTGTAAAATGTAAATAGCCCTTCAAGCACTGCTGCGGGTTTCCTCCACCTTCACATATACCCAAAATTAATATTGCATATTTGAAACATGAACAATTTTGTTTAAGTTGTTTGATCCTAAACAATTGATTGGAAATGTTTCTTTTAGGGATGCTCCGATTAGCATTTATTTTTTTATCGGAGAGTACCAATACGTTCGGTGAAGTACTTGATGATACTAAGTACTGATGCTTTGCGGTGCCATTTGCGTCCATGCAAAATGAATGACACAAAATGCACTGCAAAGAATCGCATCCAATTTGAACAGGAATATGTTGCATCTCCTGTCCGAATCGCATGCATTTTCCCACCACTCCTGTGGGAACCCAGGCTTGTCATAGTGATTTCAGCCTGGGTTCACACAGGAGAGGTGTAAGAAACTGCATGCAATTCAGACAGGAATCTCACCACATTCCTGTTCAAATTGCATGTGATTATGTGCAGTGTGATTTGTGCCCATTCATTTTGTACCGCAAAGTATACGTTTCGGTATCTGGAGCATTTTCATGCGTGCGAGTACTCAAGTAAATACTCGATATCGGTGCATCCCTAGTTTCTTTTATAGGAAAATGCAGTGGTTTGCTTTATATACATCCACGGTTCTTACAGCTAAACTCCCACTAAGCATTAAGGGTACCATTGGTCCTTGACCAAATTTGCAATTCCATTTGCAGAAATGCTGCCCCAAACTTGCAAGGAACCTCCACCATGCTTCACAGTTGCCTGGAGACACTTGTTATTGTACTGCTCTCCAGTCCTTTTGCAATAAAACTCCTGTTACAGCCAAAAAATCTAAATTTTGACTTGTAAGTCTAGAACACCTGCTACCATTTTTCTGCACCCCATTTCCTATATTTTTACTCCTAATTGAGTCGCTTGGCCTTGTTTCCACATCAGATGTATGGCTTTTTGGCTGCAATTCTTCAGTGAACACTACTTCTGGCCAAATGTCTCCGGACGGTAGATGGGTATAGCTGTGTCCCACTGGTTTCCACCAGTTCTGTGCTGATGGCATTGCCGGACATCTTCTGATGTCAAAGTGAAGTAAACATGATGTGTTTTTCTGAATAAAAAATGTGCAGCGCTGAAATATGATACTAATTATAAACGAATACATGCAAAGGTAAATGGTGGCATTACCATATACAAATGATTAAGTGCAATAAGTGAAAAAGTGCAAAAAATCCAGAAGTAAAACCTTCTAGAAGAAGGGAGAAACTATAAATGAAAATAACCACCATATGATGGGAGAGTCCAGGTATAACTAGAAAACAAGGTCTGTTTCAACAGTGATTATATAAAGCAATCCGTGTCCACTTAACCACTTTAGCCCCGGGCCTGTTTTTCAGAGTCGGTGTTTACGAGACAAAACCATTTTTTTTTTGCTAGAAAATTACTTAAAACCCCCAAACATTATATATATTTTTTTTTCTAACACCCTAGAGAATAAAATGGAAGTCATTGCAATACTTTTTGTCACACCGTATTTGCGCAGCGGTCTTACAAGCGCACTTTTTTTGGAAAAAATTCACCTTTTTCAATGAAAAAATAAGACAACAATAAATTTGGCCCAATTTTTTTATATATTGTGAAAGATAATGTTACGCCGAGTAAAATGATACCCAACATGTCACGCTTAAAAATTGCGCCTGCTCGTGGCATGGCGTCAAACTTTTACCCTTAAAAATCTTGATAGGCGACGTTTAAAAAATTCTACAGGTTGCATTTTTTGAGTTACGGAGTAGGCCTAAGGCTAAAATTAATGCTCTCGCGCTAACGATCGCGGCGATACCTCACTTGTGTGGTTTGAATACCGTTTTCATATGTCGGCGCTACTCGCGTATACGTTCGCTTCTACGCGCGAGCTCGTCGGGACGGGGCGCTTTAAAAAATTTTTTTTTTGCTTTTCGCATTTATTTTTATTTATTTTAGAATTTTAAACACTGAAAAAAAAAAAAAAAAAAAAAAAATTAAATTATCACTTTTATTCCTATTATAAGGAATGTAAACATCCCTTGTAATAGAAAAAAAGCATGACAGGTCCTCTTAAATATGAGATCTGGGGTCAAAAAGACCTCAGATCTCATATTTGGGCTTAAATGCAAAAAAAAAAAAAAAAAATTTGGAAAATGTCATTTTTTCAAATGACAAAAAAAAAAAAATGTTTCTTTAAGACGCTGGGCGGGACTGACGTTTTGACGTCACTTCCGCCCAGCGGAGCTATGGGGACGGGCGAAGGAGATTTTTCCTTCAGTCTTGTCCCCGCTCAGCTGCCGGATGGTCGCGATCTCCTCCGCCGCTACCGACGGCTCCGGTAAGCGGCGGAGGGCGCGGGGGAGGGGGGGGGGCCCTCTCCCGCCACCGATAATGGCGATCTCGCGGCGAATCCGCCGCGGAGACCGCCATTATCGTTAACACTGCCGCCCACAGAAGAGATGAATATCTCGATTGTGGCAGCAGCTGCTGCCGTTACCGAGATATTCATCTCTAAAGTGAGGACGTATAACGACGGTGGGCGGTCGGCAAGTAGTTAAAGGGGTACAAAAGGTTTGCAGATTATTTAAACAGAAACAAACATGTCATACTTGCCTTCACTGTGCAGTTCGTTTTGCACAGAATGGCCCTGAATATTGTCTTCTGGGGTCCCACGGCAGCTCTCACTCCTCTCCGCAAGAGCTCACCCCCACTGGGAAGCGCTCTCACAAGGGGGTTAGATGCCAATTGTATGACTCTGCCCTGCCCCCTGGTGGACACGTCATTGGATGTGATTGACAGCAGCAGGAGCCAATGGCTGTGCTGCTATCAACCATCCAATGAAGAGCTGACAAGACCAGGGGGAAAGCAACGCGGGATCGCGCACACAGAGATTCAGGGCTCAGGTAAGTAAAAAGGGGGCTCAGGGGGGCCAGTGACTGCAAGGTGTTTTTTCACCTTAATGCATAGGTGAAAAAACACGAAGGTTTACAGCCCCTTTTAAGGAGTCACCGTGATGCGTGCGTCCACCACCCAGAAGAGAGAGTAAACACTCTTACCAGAATGTATGGACTTAAATGAGTCAAATAAGCATGAGGCTGGAAATGTCAGGATGATGGTCGAATCGGTGATCTCCAGGGGTTTGACACAGCAACTCCCCTACACCAACCAACCCTCTTGGTAGATTATGGATGAAATATGTGTATGTCAACTGTATCTGGATTTTATGAATATATTATGAATGTAGAATGTTCCAATTTGTATTTGATGTAGTAGAAAACCATAAACAAAAAAAATTACTGAATTGACAAAAAAAAAAAAAAAAAAAAGATTATGGACTCCAACATTTATAGAAAACAAGAAACTTCCACATAGTGTAAAACCGTCTTGATAAAGAATTTATTTAAAAGGTAGAAAACTTGCAACAATTCTTAAAGGGTCACTAAAGGAAACATATTATTTTTTTTTGCTGAAATGACTGTTTACAGGGTATATAGACATAATAGTTAACTGATTCCTTTATAAAATGATTAAAAATAGATAAAAAATCATATAATGTACCTCCAGTTTAGTTTGATTTTTGCTGTTGTTTCCTGGTTCTCTGATGTACAGAGCCAGAGAGCAGTGAAGGTTTTGCAAAACGAAACTGGATTGGTGCTGAGGGGTTTTAGACACACCTCCTTGATTAGTCACCACAGTGAGAAATCTCCCAGCACTGTGGTGATCAGGAAACAGACAACCAGGAAGTGTCCAGAACAGAGAGGAATTACAGCAACATCAAAGCAAAAACGAACAATGAGGACATGAAACCAGGACTGCAGTAAGGTAAAGGAAGCTATTTAGCTAAAAAAAAAAAATCCTTTAGTGACCCTTTAAGTAATAAGCATCAACGTGATCTCTCCATAGCAGTGATCACATAGAAATTCAAAAGGAGCAAAGTCATGTAGCGGGCTCATACAGACCCAACTCGTTTTATACACAAAGACTTCAATTGGGGTATGAGTCCAAGTCCATTTATTGTATATAGATGAAATAATCAGTCACAATTAATATACCCATGTACAATGTTTCCCTATATGGCACCAACCCGGAACAATGTCTGTCATGGCGCCTGGTGTGCATTTTACGCCTACCGATGGCAGCGATACACATGCCAGGCAAAGAACCTGGCATGCGGGCCACCCCTCGATCTAACAGACTACGTAGCCTAGATCCACGATCTCGCAATAACATGGAAGGGCACGCATGCCCAATTCAACAGGCAGTACGCAGGTCAACATTCACCAATCAAACCGGTCAATGTCCTGCACTCCAAGCCTCTGCCCGATCTGACAGGTGTACATCATGCATGCAAACATTAACTGCTGTAATGTTGGGGTGATTTAGCATCTGGGTAGAGCATACCAGTGAGCAGCAGAGTCCACGCCAGTTGTGCTTTTTAAGGGTTTGTTGACCCACTTTTATTAAAAGAAAGAAAAACGTCCATCCAGACTTTCCCACGCAGGGGGTTTCAAGTTTCTACAGCAATAAAGAAATGGTCAAACGAAAATGCCAAGCCACATGGCTTTCTTCAGAAATACAGCCCCTAGGCTTACACTTCAGCCCTCTTGGCCACGTACCAAAGTACCTGTACAATCACTGTACCTTCTCTCAGCTTCTGTGCTGCTCAGCCCACAGCTTTGGGTCCTCTGTCTATACCATGCAGACCTGCATGCTTCTCCCTTGCTTGCCTGGACTCCTTGGGAGGGTGGAGTCCAGAACACTGGTCTTGACTCTACTATAAGCCCAGGACCCACCTGCTCAATCAACCAGCCAGACTCCTGGCTGTTTCCAAAACCCGGTCCCAGGATTGGAGATTCCTGCCTATTGGAGAGTCCTGGGCGACCATTACCAGGACAGGGAACTGTACTATCACACTGCTTATACCTTGGAAAATAGGAAATAAGTACACACATGATCTAAATACTATACGGGTAATTTGCATTATACATACATAAAATAAAAATTATGTGTTTTTTCACCTGCTGCATTAAGTTTCCTGGCCAACCACTGCATCAGTGTTGCTAGTTTTTCTGTGCTTCAAAAGAGCACAAACGGCACATCTTGAAGCCCCAGTCTGCTTTGAAATCTTTGCCTGGAAGAGACCTTGCTGATGCAGTAGAACTGCCTTGTGTCTTGTTGCTGTACTCGGTCTTGCCATGGTGTATGACCTGTGACCCGAAACTGTCTTCCATAACCTCACCTCAAGCCTTGTACACACGCACGGTTTTCTCGGCCAGAAGCGGCAAGAAAACTGCTGGCAGAGCTTTCTTGCCAAGTAAAACGCACGTGTGTACGAGGCTTTGAGGTTTCTCGTCGAGAAAACTGCCCAGAATCTAGACGAGAAAAATAGAGAACCTGCTCTCTATTTTCTCGTTGTGTTTTCCTGCCGAGAAACCCGAGAGTGTGTATACTTATCTGTATTCATTGAAAACCTGCGCATGCTGGAAATGACTTTGACGCATGCGCGGTAGCTTCCAAGGCATAGGTAGGATGAAGCAAGATGGCAGCGACGGCATCGAATGTGACGAGCGCATGCTCGTCGATGACGTCACCGTGTTCGTGCCATTCAAAAGAACGGGGTTTCTTTTGAATCGTACGTGTGTACACTCGGCTGGCAAGAAAATCTTGCCAGAAATCTTGTCAGTAAAAACTAAGTTTTTTTCCTGACGAGAATCCCGGCCGTGTGTACAGGACTTTAGTAGCAGAGTTTGTCTGTTCCTCGCCCAGTTTTAAGCCTTCTACACAGCTGTTCCTGTTTCAGTTGATGACTGTGTTTAAGCCTACATATAAAATTGATGATCATTAACTCCTGCTTGGTATAATTTGTTATTGGTATACCTTACTTTAATCCTACAAAATCCCTGATTGTGTGCAAGTGTAAGAATTGATGCTGGTTTGAAGACAAAGGGGTAGCCCCACCAAATATTTGATTTTAGATTTTTCTTCTGTTCGCTCACTTTGCATTTTGTAAATTTTGATAAAAATAAACAATTAAAGTGTATCTGTTTTAAAAATTGTTACTTTACAGCATTTCTTCACACCTGCCTAAAACTTTTGCACATTACTGTCTATCCAGGTTTTAGAGCAGCATATGCTCAGTTTGTAGATGTTTATAGAGAGTTGTTAAAAGGAGAGAGGATGCTACACCATGGTAAACATGGCCCTGTCCCAACTTTGTTTGAGACATGTTGCTGCCATCTGTTTTAAAATACCTTTTTTTTTCTTTAAATGGAACAGTTTAAACATTTTGGGCCAGATTCACAGAGCAAGTACGCCGGCGTATCTACTGATACACCGGCGTACTTTCAAATTTGCTGCGTCGTATCTTTAGTTTGAATCCTCAAATCAAGATACGACGGCTTCTGGCTTCGATCCGACAGGCGTACGGCTTAGTACGCCTTCGGATCGTACGTGCAATACTTTGGCGCCCGCTGGGTGGAGTTCGCATCGTTTTCCGTGTCGGGTATGCTAATTAGCTTTTTCCGTCGATCCACGAAGGTACGCGCGGCCGTCGCATTCTCTTACGTCGTCGCTAGTCGGCTTTTCCCAGCGTATAGTTAAAGCTGCTATTTTGCGGCGTATAGATAGACTTGCCATGTTAAAGTATGGCCGTCGTTCCCGCGTCGAATTTTAAATTTTTTTTTTTTTTTGCGTAAGTCGTCCGTGAATAGGAAAGGACGTAACTCACGTCTAAGTTAAAAAAAATTACGTCAGTTCGACGTCATTTCGCGCAAAGCACGGCAGGAAATTTCAAAACGGAGCATGCGCAGTTCAATTGGCGGGGGGGGCGCGCTTCATTTAAATTAATCACGCCCCCTACTCGCCCAATTTGAAATACGCGCCGAGAGATACACTACGCCGCCGTAACTTACGGCGCAAAATCTTCCTGGATTCGACTTAGAGCCAGGTAAGATACGGCCGCGTAGCGTATCTCTGATACGCTGCGCCTGGGCAATTCTATGTGAATCTGGCCCAAAGTTTTCTATCGAGACTAAAATATGAGTTCATTGCATTCTATTCTTTTATGTCGATTTTTCACAGCATAGCAACTCTTTTGAAATTGTGATTGTACAATACTCGCTGTAAAAAGCTGTCCCCTGCAGTTTTCCCTTTCTGCCACTAGATGTCCTCTTTCCTTTAGGTTGTATGATGGGTGGCTTTTTTAACCCACTTTCTGTAAACCTAGCACTACTGGCTCTGTTTGACTGAACAGAAGCAGCAAGTTGATACATATGTGCTGCTCTGTCCATGAAAAAAAGGCTGCTGCATGAGGACAAGGACCTGTGACGTCATAGGGCCAGCCAGACTAAGCAAAACGTGGTTGGGGGGCATTATTTTGAGTTTAATTTAAATTTGCATGCACTTAAAGTGAAAACAAGTTTAAAAATTGTTGAACATATTCCCTGAATAGGTCACTTTTAAATAAATTACCTATCTGCAGCCATCATCATTATTGGCAGACCTTCCTTTTATAATCTCCCTTTTTCCTCTTCAAATTGACATCAGCAAATCGCACCAGGAGCTTCTTCTATTATTTCCTGAATGGTGCATTGGTAAGATTAATGTGCCTTCACAGGCTAGGTGTGCTCTGGGTGGGTAGAGTTAAAATTACACCATTTTTTACTTTAGATGGGTAAAACCGTTATTGGGGTTTTATCGCCGTCTGTCTCCCATTCTTCTCCCCTACTGTCCTGATGACGGCTCTAATTTTTTTTTTTTAAAGCTTCCTTTCCCCCCCTATTTTCAATGGTCAATAGGACATAAAGTGAGAGCGAATCTTCCCCAGGGAAGAGATTTAACTTGATACTCCCATTTAATACTTTGTATATGGTCGCAGCAGATTTTAGATTCCTTTAGAAATCTGAGAATAGCTACTGAAATATGAATATAATGCTCATGTATTGGAAACAGTCCAATCTCTATCACTCCTAAGCTACAGCCATTGTTTTCTTCCAGACCGCAGGGAAGCTGAGCAGTATTTAATCCTCATCCTATAGTTCCTTCTGATGGTGACGCTTTTCTAGCCCAGTGCTGGAATGTGAAATAGTTTCATGTTCTTTAACCTGTTAATAGCCAGGTCTAAAACTGTACTAGCATATACACAGATGGATATACAGCCTTTTCTACTAATTTACTTAGGATAAATGATCTGGGGGGGGGAATTTCATATAGGTTCGTGGATATGCCGGTCAGGTTTGGTAGTCAATGCTTGGGGTCATGATTATGCCTTTTTAACTGTACCTTTTTTACCTGATGCTTGCATACCTGCTCCTATCTTTTCTACATATCTGTACTCTGGACTGCTGCTTTTATCTCACATACTCTATGAAAGTAATAGGTTTATGGATGGAAATGTCTAACCTGAACCAACCAGTCCCAGGTGCACCACACAACAATTCCATCTGGTGTATGTGGCTTTCTCCCGTATGCCAGATGAGGCCCACACTCGTGAACCAGTTTGTTCTAGACGGATCACAAATCCAATCGGCTTGTCATGGCTACACTTGAGATCGTCTTCAGTTTGCGGCAAAGACTGCAGGAAAAGTGACTCTTCTGCACAATTCTATGGCCATTGGTTTTAGCAGTTATGGTGCCCACACAGATTTCAATTCTATCACTTAATAAATTGATGATTGATCTTTTGTCTCAACCAAAAATCAAACCTTTTATTGTAATAAAAAATAAAATAAAAAATGAATTCCAGGTCTGGTATATTTTTACATAGTGTGACATGGAGGGCTTATAAAAGTAAATGGTCTTTATTGGTCTCAAACAGGCAAACACAAATGGCTTTCTTCAGAAAAAGTAATGCAAACCATTCACAGCCCGGAACACGGTTCTCTGCCGGCCCCACACTGGGTCTTGGGGTTCCCACTTGTTTTTTGGTACAAGGCAAGATGCAGGAGCACAGAAAAACTAGTCCAGCCTTGTTCACAGCTATGAACCACTCCACGTGACCGTTCTAATTTCTGTACTTTCTTATTGCTGCTTTTCAAGACTCCCTGGCATGTGGCTTAACCCATTGAGGACCAGGGTCCCTGTAATCCGGGTTTGGAGGTTCTTTTTTCACCCAAAGGTCTCTCCAAACCTCTGCATTCTAGGTCACTAATGAGGACTCCAGAGAGTACTAAAGATCAGTCCTCTTCCCCTCTATAACTGGACTACCCCGGAACCCCTCACCCTGCATAGGTGAGAACCCCTGAGTACTAGCAATGTCTCTTGAGCTCACCCTTAAAGGGGCCACAGCCCACACACTAGTGAAATATACCTGTCATCCAGAACACACTTCCAGTGCCCTATGCAATAGTTACATTGGTCCAATATGGAGCAATGTATGTACCATACCTGGTCAATCCCCTGGAAGCTGGAATACACTGAAGTGGACACCAATACTCCAGTGATCTCCACTTGCTTCCAGGTCCTGTGTTGTTTAGGTGGTCTGATTGTGAACACAGGAGGATGGCTGTTTGGCACGGGTGCCATTCATAAAATGCTTTGCATTTTCTGAATGAATACAAACTCTCTCTGACTGGAAAACATGGAGGGTGTTAATTCGGGGAATGCAAAACAAAAAAAAAACATTCTTTGAATGGTGTCTATGCTGAATGGACAACCTCCCCCTGTGTTCACAATGCATTAGACCACCTGCTCGACCTCTTGTGTTCACAATGCAAGAGAGCAGCCACTCCGTTCTCATCACTGCCCTGCTACTCCAGCATTTCCAATCAGAGGGCGCTTTGCATTTAGAAAATTAAAATGCATCTCTGAATGGTCCCTGTGATGAGCGGTCAACTTTTTGTGTTGAATGCATCAGGCCGAGTTCTCAGCAGAGGACTTGAAAGCAAGTGGAGATCACTGGATGAGTGGTGTCTACTACTACTACTACTTGACTACACTAACTCTTCTTGGTATCAAATGATAGTGTATGCATGGGCCAAGCTGGGATATTGTTTGTTTTTTTTATTTTTATTTTATTTTTATTTTAAACAGCCATGTTGTCTAGTAAGTGATATCTGGCTGCATTGGAGTCAGATGAGTATAAGACTGGTAGGGTGGGCATGAGGCATAGGTGACTACTTATATACAGTAAGTGTGCAGTTGAATACTTTCTAGACAAAATGCAATGAATTGGATATTTGCTGGGTTTGGTGCTTTAAACAAACTTCATTAAGTTTAGTAATGCATTGCTCGGCCAAATTCCCATCTTCTCTGGGTCCTTAATAACCGGGAGATTTTGAAGCCAGGTGGGAAAGGAGACTGAGAGGTGGGGTATCTGCGGCCCAAACACTGCTTTTACCCACAACCTCCACACCCCTTAAATCTCAATAGTTCTAGCTGAGCCTCACTACATACCTATTGGGGTTGTCAATTTATGGCCACTTGGCAGTAGACATGAACAACCCTTCCTTTACATGTCTGCCAATATAGATTAGGTTCTAACTGCCATGGGTTTAAACAAATCTGTAGGCGTATAGGAGACACAATGTTCATATGTCACCAGCTCTCAACACGTTAGAATCCCCACTGCACCTATGTGACGTGTGTGTTGATTTCAGACTGCTTTATGTAATTTAAACAAAATGATTGAGCTGGCATATAGAGTTCTCAGAGGCTGCAAACAAAATTTGTATAAAATGAGAAACCCACTGTTCATCATTCTAAAGAAGTGCCCACTGGGCGCTTAAACCCCCTTCCTAACCAGCCCATTTTCAGCTTTCAGCACTGTCACACTTTGACAATTACTCAGTCATGCAACACCATACGCATATCATTTTTCACACAAATAGAGCTTTCTTTTTGTGGTATTTAATCGCCACTTTTTTTTTTTTATGTGCAATAAATAAAAAAAAAAATGGTGTAAAACAAAATGCATTTTTCTTAATTTCTGTTATAAAATGTAGAACTTTGATAATGTTTCTTAAGTTCTGACCAAAAATTATACTGCTACATATCTTTGGTAAAAATAACCCAAATCGGTGTATATTATTTGGTCTTTGTGAAAGTTAGAGTCTACAAGCTATGGTGCGAATCATTGAAAATGTATCACACCTGATGTACTGATGGCCTATCTCATTTCTTGAGACACTAACAAGCTAAAAATGTACAGATACCCCCCAAATGACCCATTTTTGGAAAGTAGACATTCCAAGGTATTGATTAAGAGGCATGGTGAGTTTTTTTCACTTATTTCCCTCAAAATTCTTTGCAAAATATGTGGCACAGATGAAGCACTGCTGAGCACTTGTAATAGATAAAAAAAAAACCCAAGCAGCCTCAGGCTGCAGCTTCTCCCTCCTCTTCTCACTCGATCGGTGTGAGGAGAGGAGAGAACCGGACATGACGCCAGTTTGTTGACTGTGATCGCGCTGTCATTGGACGGAGCGATCACGTGGTTAAGGACTGCTGGGATTGGCCCTTTACCCCGAGCCGTGACACGCCGGGTCCTGAGAACCCGGCAAGCACGGACACTTTTATATGCATGCCCCAGGGGGAGCGCGATTTTGGGAGAATGTAATTGGATGCCCTCCCAAAATTATCCAACTGTAGCGGTCATTCAGCTATGGCCCGGTTGGCAAGTGGTTACGTTCATTTTGAAATGTTAATTTTTGTCTCTTGAATCTAGAATCAAAGCCTCGCAAAGTAATTTATTCCAAACATCATTCGGGAATAATATAAAAACTATCATGCTTCGGTCCACGTAACACCCACTTCACAATGTGAAAAAATTAAGATAAAAATTTGTCAATGACAGAGATAGGAAAAAAAAAAAAATAAGGCACATTCAAGTGTCTATATACAGTGTGTATATTTGTATTTTTATATAAATAAAATATATACAGTACACCCTCACATTTTTGTAAATATTTTATTATATCTTTGCATGTGACAACACTGAAATTTTTTTACTTTGCCACAATGTAAAGTAGTGAGTGTACAGCTTGTATAACAGTGTAAATTTGCTGCCCCCTCAAAATAACTAAACACATGTCTAAACCGCTGGCAACAAAAGTGAAAATTTCCAAATTGAGCCCAATTAGCCATTTTTCCTCCCCATGTCATGACTTGTTAGTGTTACAAGGTCTTGGGTGTGAATGGGGAGCAGGTGTGTTAAATTTGGCGTTATCGCTCTCACTCTCACTCTCATACTGATCCCTGGAAGTTAATCATGGCAAAGAACTCTCTGAGGATCTGGAAAAAATAATTGTTGCTCTATATAAAGATGGCATAGGCTATAAAGAAGGTTATACTTTGGTGGGAATGGATATATGTCTGTAAGGTATACAGGCTTATTTTTTTATTGTATAGTGTTTTCAGTACCATAGCCAGGTATGTGACATCTGTTTGAGGACAATTGTCTTTCTGCGGATATACTGCTGGTTCTTATCCTGTTATTGGCCTTGACTCTGCTCTTTGCTGTGCGGACCATCTCTGCTGTTGATGGCTCTTTTTTTTGTTTTGTACTTTTTGTTTACTGCATTGTCTGTTTATAAACTTTTTGAAAATTACCTATAAAAAGAATTGGCAAAAAATCAATAGAATACTGGTACTGAGATTGGTAACATATTGTAAGAATAAAATCTTGGTCTTTGGTTAGATGTTATTACATTGTAAAATATGAGGTTGTCTGTAATATTTCAGCACGTCACTTTTTTTTCAGGGCAGTACCAGCCCTGCACTCTGCCTTCAACTTTCCAGTTCACTTATTTTGTATTTAATGATTTTAAATAAATCATAAACTGCAGTAAGATATTTATTTGTATGTATAGCCAGCTGAGAGTACAGCTCCTGGCAACAATTAATCTAATATTTACTTGTATTAAGGTATTTTAATTTTTATGTTTGAATGAGCAGACCTTTTGGGACGTTTATTTTTTTTTATTATTATTTAATTTTTTACGACTTGAAGATTTCTCTTCAGTACGTGAGCATCCTCTCCATAGGCGGTGAATGGCAGCTCTTTCTCGTATGCACCATGAGAGAGAAAAAAATGAGCCAAAATTTGACCCTGGTTTCCTGAAGAAATGGTTCCTAATGCCAGTAAAATAAGATCTCCTGCTAGCTGTAATTGTCCATCCTATAGCAATGTACACCTGTGTTTAGCCTGTCGTATGCACGGCTTTTTCTTATTGCTCGTTTTAGAACAAATATCTCTCTTTTTATGCTCGTCATTTGGATGCTTCACAAAGTAATTATCAGATTTACAAACTGAATATGTTCCCATTAATCAAATATACAGTGTGGTTATTATTAACAAAGTAAAATGCAAAACTTCCAGTTAGAAGGGTCCTCTTTGTTTGAAATGTGTAATAGAAAAAAGGGGACCTTATAAATATATCTAATATAAAAAGGAGGAGTCGCACTAATTAGTTGAAAATTTGCAAGTGAATAATACCATGTGAATAATAATGTGCAAATTTTAAAAAACGTGAACCAAAATGATCATAACAGATAAAAAAGGTGCACTAGATGACTAGTGAAAAAGAGGAAACAAATCCAATCAAAATAAATTAAATTGAAAAAAAAACACAGTCCCAAATAAGTGGTAAGGAAAGTCCCAAGGTGTAGATTAAATCTACAGTATTGTGATGACTGACGGACAGGAGACCTCCACCAACGGTAAACACTGACTCTTACCACAAGGCAAGCATAAAACAGCAAAAACGATTTCCACTCTCCACTGAAGAAACAGACTCAATCATCTATCCACAGGAGTTTCTCTTAGTTAGCAGCCCAATTGTATGTTCCAGCATATAAGAGGAGAAAATCAAAGAGGACCCATAGCGTGATACTGCTTTTAAAAGGTTTAATAGAAAAGCCAAATATTGCACTTACATGAGTCCGAGAAATAACAGGCATTTAGAGGAAAAAACACAGCCGGCCGGTCTGTGTGTGAAGCGTGTGCCCAGGAAATCCGGGGTCCTCATGTGTGTAACGCGGTGACGTCAAAGCGCCGCCTCCCAACGTTTCGTCTACAAACAGACTTGGTCACGGGATGAGGAGGCGCTTCACGTCACCGCATTAAATAAAAAACAAGAAAAGAAGAAGGCGTGGCTAAACAGTGAGACGGACCTGTCGCTCAGCACACGTCCTCCATCTTAGTTGATGGAAAACTATCAGCGAATGCCAATACAGTATCGCCCAACAGGGCGGGACATCTAATCCCACTTCGAGATCATTAGGAAAAGGTGTCACACCCGTGTTTATCCATTCTTATCATTACATTTGCGATTTATTATGGCACATAAAAAATAATAGAAACAGAAGGAATTATCCAACTATTTGTGTGTAAAGGGAACAGATTAAAAGACTTTCCTTTTAATTGTAGCATTCCGTCCCCACTAAGGGATAAAATAAATATATCTGGTTGTAGGTTTCAAGTAATACTTTTTTCTTTCTTGTTATTAAAGTACATCTAAACCTTACTGATTGATTGACATTTTGTATATGTTACTATTAAATATTTTAGGTTTTTCACTAGGAAACGTCTAACATTTTGAGCTTGAAACAACTTGTGCCCACAAAGAATGTAGCATTGATTTTCTAGTGGGCATCCGGTTTATGTGTGCAATTGGCATGACACCTTTTCATCACTTTCTAGTACCATGGAGACTGTAGGTTGACCTATACTTTCTATGATTTCTCGGTGCCGGTGGAGGCCTTGTCTGAAGGAGCCAGCGGAGTAGCTATGTAGGGAAGATAAATGAAAATCCGGGAGCACTTTAGGCTGTTATTAACGGGGATATGTCTATATAAGTTATGTGAGCACAACCCCCTCTAGACCTGGAAGGGTGGCAGCGCTACTGATAATTATATTGCCGATATATAAAACTAACCCAAAGAAGGGAAGTGACTTGCTTAATGTATTCCTTAAGCATCAACTGCTAGGTTTGGAAAGAAATCAGAGACCGAGATTATATTGATTTTTGGTATCCACAGTTAATACTTCAACACATAAATTGTTTAAAATGGTTTCATTTTGATATGCTTTCAGGTGAAAGAACTTTTTATCGTTAAGCCCAGGTTCACACTGGGCTGTGGGAATGAAGCCATGCGGAAAAAAATTGTGTTTCAGATAATATCGGAAAAACTGTCATGATCGGCTCTCAAAACCTCTGTACTAAAGATCCGATTATCATACTATTGTGTCAAAAGTACTATTTTACGTCCAATTTTTGGATCGTGTGTATGAGCTATAAGTCACTATTGAGACCAGAGAACTAGTACAGTGAGGAAAACACACAGAGGTCAAACATTTCTTGTAGTTGGCCACCAGGCTGACGTTTGGTAACTTCAACCTTCAGCTCCCGCAACATATTTTCTATGGTATTAAGTTCTGGAGACTGGCTTGGCCACTCCAGGACCTTAAAGGGGTTGTAAAGGTAAAACAAATTTTTTCCCTAAAATAGCTTCCTTTACCTTAGTGCAGTCCTCCTTCACTTACCTCATCCTTCTGTCTGTAACTCCACACAGTAATGCAAGGCTTTCTTCCTGGTGTGGAGTGTCGTGCTCGCGCCCTCCCTTGGACTACAGAAGAGTCAGGACGCCCACTAACACACAGCTCCTTTCTCTATATGCAATGTAGAGAGCGTCCTGACTCTCCTGCTCACCCCCTCCCCCCTCAAGTGAGGGGGCAAGCACGACACTCCACACCAGGGAGAAATCCTTGCATTACTGTGTGGAGTTACAGACAGAAGAACAGGAAGTGAGGATTTCCCAGAAGAAATAAGGACATTTTAAAAGCAAAATCAAAGGATGAGGTAAGTGAAGGAGGACTGCACTAAGGTAACGGAAGCTATTTAGGGAAAGAAAATGTTACCTTTACATCCCCTTTAATGTGTTTCTTGAGCCACTCCTTTGTTGCCTTGGCCGTGTGTTTTGGGTCTTTGTAATGCTGGAATACCCATCCATGACCCAATTTTAGGGAAGTTCTCACCCAAGATTTAACGGTACACAGGCCCTGTCTATTATCCCTTTTGATGCAGTAAAGTTGTCCTGTCCCCTTAGCAAAAAAAAATGCCCCCAAAGCATAATGTTTCCACCTCCATGTTTGACGGTGGGGATGGTGTACTTGGGGTCATAGGCAGCATTGCTCCTTCTCCAAACACGGCATGTTGAGTTGATGCCAAAAAGCTTGATTTTGTATCTCGTCTGACCACAACACTTTCACCCAGTTGTCCTCTGACTGAATCATTCAGATGTTCACTTGCAAAATTCAGACGGGCCTGTATGTGTGCTTTCTTGAGCAGGGGGACCTTACGGGGTCTGCAGGATTTCAGTCCTTCATGGCGTAGTGTGTTACCAATTGTTTTCTTGGTGACTATGGTCCGAGCTGCCTTGGGATCATTGACAAGATTCTCCCGTGTATTTCTTGGCTGAATCCTCACTGTTCTCATGATCATTGACTCCATGAGTTGAGATCTTGCATGGAGCCCCAGACTGAGAGAGATTCACAGTTGTTGTGTTTCTTCCCTTTTAGCGAATAATCACACAAACTGTTGTCACCCTCTCACCAAGCTTTTTGGCGATGGTCTTGTAGCCCAGTCTACAATCTTGTCCCTGACATCCTTGGACAGCTCTTTGGTCTTGGCCATGGTGGAGAGATTGGAATCTGATTGCTTGCTTCTGTGGACAGGCGTCTTTTATACAGGTAACAAGCTGAGATTAGGAGCACTCCCTTTAACCACTTACATACCGCACAAATTCCAGCACTCCTCTCCTACATGTAAAATTTTTTTTATTTTTGCTAGAAAATTACTCTGAACCCCCAAACATTATATACATTTTTTTTTGCCGAGACCCTAGGGAATAAAATGGCGGTCATTGCAACTTTTTATCTCAACCAGTATTTGGGCAGCGATTTTTCAAACACAATTTAATGGGGGAAAAAAAAGTTTCATGAATAATAATAAAAAAAAAAAACAGTAAAGTTTTTGTATAATGTGACAGATGATGTTACGCTGAGTAAATGGATACCTCACATGTCACGCTTTTAAATTGCGCACACTTGTAGAATGGTGCCACTTCGATAATTAAAAAAATTCCATACGCAAGGCTTTAATACTTTTTTATTTTTTACATGTTACCGAGTTACAGTGGGGGTCTTGGGCTAGGATTTTTGCTCTTGTTCGAATGTTCGTGTGATATCTCATGTGTGGTTTGAACGTTGTTTACATATGCGGACGTGACCTACTGGTGCGCTTTAATTTTATTTTACATTTTTATTTTTGCACTTTCCCTTTTTACATTTTTTTGATCACTTTTATTTCTATTACAAGTGATGTAAATAGGGTATGACATAGACCCCACATCTCTCCATAAAGAGGACCTAAGACCCCACATATCTCCTCCAGGCAGAAAAGCCTGAGATAAAAAAAAAATTATAAACGACCTCGGGCTTTCCAGCCAAGTCCTTAGCATTGTTTACTACTGCCGGCCGCGATGGGACGTCATAACGACGTGCCCGGGCCTCAGAGTCATAGAGACTGCCGGGAACCATCTGGCCCTTGGTTTTTTCTATGGCTAGCTTCCGGCGTATTCCTTCCCTGGCTCGCAGATGGCACGGGCAAGCCAGTAGAAGTATTGGAGGGCGGTGGAAGTGGGGGGATGCCGCCTTTAAGAACGATCGATCGGGTGAAGAGCCACTATGATTGTGCATCATTCAGATATCCCCACTGAAAGCCCCTTGGGGCCAGTTCACACCACATGCAGTCCAGTGCATTTTTTTTTTCTGCATCAAAACACATGGAATGTAGGTTATATGGTTTCCAATGGCATAGTTCACACCAGTGCGGTCCGTTCCAGGGCTTTCCAGTTCCAGAAAAAAAAGAACATACTTAATTTTTCCTGGACTGTACTGGAATGCCGTAAAACATACTGGAATGAATCAAAAATGCACCAGACCCCAGTACTGTGGGGGGGAAAAAGCAACTAGAATGCATCCGAAAAATGCATCTGGAGTGCGTTTTTGTGGCGTGGACCAGCGCTAAGTACAGGTCTCATTTAGAATAATTTCTAGTTATTTTTCATTTTGCCATACCTCCTGAATCGAAATGTCGAAAATATGCAGTTCTAGCTCTTAAAGTACCGTATATACTGTTTTAAACAAAGTGTATTGGGTTTCTTCTATAGATTTCTCTTCAAATAATTGTGTAGAAACCACAAAATAGCCACATAATTAGCATTCATTTGTTATATACACGCGACTGTAGCATTGTTGCAGTATAAGCACTCTACCGTGACAGGTAATGCTGCTTAGGGAGTTTATCTGCATGCCACAAGATAGCAGAGCTGTCGGGGAGAAAGCTCTACACCGGCTACATTCGTAAAAACAAACTGATTCTTCGCCCCTGATTCTTGTATTATAAGCAGCACTAGAAATGGAAGCCTGCTGTGTGAGTGCTGAATGCCAATGATATCTAGTTGGGTTGGAGGTGGTCTAGCCTACACCAGGCCACAAAGTGGTAAACTGATCACGCTTCTCACAACATTAGTATATGATCAATTGGCACGTGTAGCTGTTTTTAATGCTTACTTCTTGAATCTTTATATGTCATCTTACCACATAGACCAGCCTTTCTCCTTTTAGCGTTCCTTTTTTTTTATTTTATTTTTATACATTCTTTAAAGTGGATGTAAACCCACTCTCATCCTTTCAAAACTACTGCCATAGTGCTGATCTATAAGGATATGGATGTCTCCTGCATGTATCCTTACCTGTCAAATGTCTCCCCTCTGTCTGTTATAAGAACTGAAAAACCTGCAGATTCTGTGGGTGGATCTGTTGTCTGAAGCTCAGTGGGTGGAGTCGTGATGTCAGTAGACACCCCACCCACCTCTACACTCCCCTTGTCAACATGCATTTTCTCCTGTGTATTCCTTACACTAAATTCTGCTATGATCTCGAACATCCAGTCAAAATCCCGAAAAGTAACCACATGACTTCAGAAAAGGAGTGGGGGTGGGAATTAAAAAATAATGCCTGTCTCATGCTAGTGCATGAGATATGTAAATAACCTGTCATTCACAGCAAGGTGGAAGAACGGATAAAAGTTTTCTCCTGTTTGTCCATTTATGTCACTGAAAAAATAAGAGGATTGCTCAGAACTGGATTAACTCTTTGTGGCAAGACTGGGCACAGATAATAGGAAATCTTATACTCCTACATTGTGACAGCAAAAAAATAAAATACAATTTTCGGGTTTACATCCACTTTAATTTGAAAGAATGGCTTTTACATAAATGTCACAAGGAAAGAAAAAACAATGAGCATATCAAGGTCAGATGATACAATGTGTATAAGCCTGAAATGGTAGAGAATGGGTTTTATATAAGTAGAAGCAATATGAAATATTTAACATTTTGTCATAAAATGTATAATGTAAAAAAACAAATAATATCTATCTATCCTATCTATCTATCTATCTATCTATCTATCTATCTATCTATCTATCTATCTATCTATCTCTAATGGGGAATATAGTTCCATATGTTCTGTGAAAGCTGTAGTGGTGGGTTAAAATGGATGTAAACTCTCTCCTATATCCAGTGAAGTGAACAGCCTCAGATAATACACAGAGATTAAACAAATCTCCCTACATATGTTTTACATGTATATCTGCTGTCTTCAGCTTTCTATATTTAGAAAGTGAACATCGTGTTATAATTTTGTCTTCCTGTTCAGCACTGGGAGTGAAGTCTGGCCATACACTGCAACAGCTGATTAGACGAAATGAACACGCCTGCACCAATCCACATAGGCAGAGGAAGTACTAAATATGTAGAGCTGTGCTATGAATAGACCAGCTCTCTGATAATCAATTTATAGCCCCATGAATCAGGTTTACATCCACTTTAAAGTAAAAGACGGGAGGAGGGAAGGGGGCATAAATTAAGGGGGGGGGTGCTAGGAAAAGGGGGAGGAGATTTTGTCAGACTGGATCTCTCCAGCAGAAATAAGTCTAATTTCCACAATATACAAAAAGTCATAGGAATTTGAAGAGCTAACAGTTTATAGATATAGGCTTCATGTACACTAGACCTTCGTTTACTGCGGCTGTGGGAAAACACAAAATATCGCAAAATTGCGGCAAAAAGTGCTTTGATTTTGCTGCGTTTTTTGATGCATTTTGCATTTTTCCGCATTCGATGGTCAAAACGTTTCTACCCTGAATGTGATTCATACACATTAATGCATAGAATGCATTAAGGTGAAAAAATGTTTCCTTTACAACGTCTTTAATCATGTTTAAACCTAAAAGGTTGAGAAAAGCAGTCATAAACACTTAATTTGTTTACAGCAGTGGTCTCCGGATGCGGCCCTTTGTTTCTTTATCCGGCCCTTGAGGTATTTTTCCTGGCACGGACACCAACAATGGGGCACTATTCCTTCCACTGACAAAATAAATACAAATTTACAAGGTTCCTGTTGCAAAGTTCACATTTGCAATTGATGACCATCTATGGCCAACTAGTTGTCATCAGATAGTAGGTCTGCAGTCTGCCCGTGGTCTATGGATTGTATGTTAAACATTCTCTAATGTTGATGAACTTTTAAGTAAGGGTTACAGATCACTTTTAATTAAAATAAAGAAATATCTCTGTGTCTATGGTTCTCATTGTATGCAGTGTTTGCAAACATGGCCCCTGCAGTCTGCGTCAAGTTAATGTTTGATTGCTTTAATGTTTAATGCAGAATGTTTCTGTGCCTGGTACATAAAAGGTTACACCATGGTGCTTCAGATCACCATAGCTGATTGAGAGATTTTCTCTAAGTTACAAAACCATTCCATAGGATGGAACAAACATTTGTCAGTCCTTTTAGAGATATTAGTGTACAGTAGGGAGAAATAAATATGAAAGGCTGGTAGACCGCCCACTATACGAGCCGCACTTCTATCCCCTTTCATTGTGTTCCTGGTATCATAAGGGTCCAGCCTGATCTCTGTACTCGTTTATTCTGTATACATAAAATTGTGTATTTTATTCTCAATAGAACACCCATTACTTGGCTTATTAGTAATGTCCTCCTTAGTAATAATAATTTATTCTGAACACAATGTGTTGAGTCACTGTCTAAATCTGCTGAGCAATGATGTGATCCCTGCAGAGTAAGAAAATGAGTCATGTGACATCTGAACCATTTCCTTTTTTTTCAATCTGTTCCGTGATTTTAGTTGCTTATGAAGGCAGAACACATACTTTTATAAGAATTGCTGTTTGGTAAGCATATCATTAGGATTTGTGTGCAAAGGCCTTAATTTTTAAAAATATTTTTTTCTATTTTGTGGATTTTGCCATGCACACCATGTTGTGTTTTTATACCATAATAATAGTTGCATATTGCGCTGCATGATAGCTAAATATCTTAGTGTCAATGTGTGTGTTGCTTTTGCACACCAACTCTTTCAGTATGTGACCATCTCTGTTCAGGTTTCTACTCCATCCACTACTAATTTGTGGAACCTACCTCCTGGACTGTGCTTTCTTCAGTGGTTCTGGGCTGGTGTGCCTTCTATAACAGTTCAGGGCTGGTTAGCAGACAGGTGAAGGTTGCTAAACAAATTGTACAAATTGCCTCTATAGCAGGGGTGTCAAATTCAATTTTATTGTAAGCCGCATCAGCATTGTGATTGCCCTCAAAAGGGCTGGTTGTATCTGTAAGATTAGATGTCCAGCACATTCCCCTCCCCTTACATTTAGATGATCACCACCCCATCAGAAGTTGAGTCCCCCACTCTGCCTTACATCAGTGTACCCCACGTTCCTTATGCTGTTGCTGAGAAGAAGCTGGATGCATTGCTTGAAAGCAGAAAGTAAGGGTCTGGAGGTGGACTGGAGCTCTCCTGAAGCTGCAGGAGAGGTAGGAGGGCCACATGAATTGGCCCGGAGGGCCGGATTTGGCCCACGGGCCTTGTGTTTGACACCTGTGCTCTATAGAGTAAAGCAGGCCATACACGGTCGAATTTCGAACAAATTTTCTTTTCAAAATCAAAGTTATTTTGGTGATCCAATGACGCGACCATTGATTTTCGAAATTCGGCCGACCAAACCTTCAATTTCACCTCCTGTGAAATTATTTTCGTAGCCGGGAATCTTCTTTTCCCTCTGGGAATTTTCTTTTCTTGCACATGCGCATTTTTTTTTCTATAACATTTCTCGCATTGATGAGAAAATCGTTTGTTTTTCATAAAAATTCCAACCTGTCCGATTCCTCAAATTTGATTGCCGCATGAAAATGGGCTGTTGCTGCAGCCCACCAATGGTGCGAAATTCGTACAAAATTCTTTTGAAATTCAAACCATGTATGGCCGGCATTGGCTACATAAGTAACGTGCAGTAGCATTGAGAAGTGGTCAATAATTGCTAGCAATTTTAATAGCAAATCTGTCACTGTAGCTTAATGAGGCAACTTTTAGTCATTTAGGTTACAAAAGAACACTCTTGTCTTTTTATACTTGCCTTCAGTAGTAGAGGAGGTCATGTCCTCAGATCTTCGTCTTCTGGGCAGAAAAGCTCCTTCTCCCTGCAGGGATCCCCAGACGCCTTCATTCTGTGACTGACTTCTAGCAGGCTGCCTGATCCCAGCATTACGTGGTGGCTTTCTATCCAGTCCACCTGTCAAAAACCTATCAACACGTGGGCAATGGAATGATGCTTAGTGACGTCAGATGGGTGTGCCATCTCTCCTACTCCCACCCCTCTGACGTCATCAGAGCACGCTGGAGGGTGAAAATGAGTCGTGTAACTACAACGTCAGTGTAAAAATTAGAGTACTTGTGGGAAAAAAATGTAAAAAGACAAATTGACCTAGGGCAATGGGAGATCAAGGGCATGCGTTTATGTTGGAACTGGACTTCTTATTTAAA
This sequence comes from Rana temporaria, assembly GCF_905171775.1. Taxonomy (NCBI): domain Eukaryota; kingdom Metazoa; phylum Chordata; class Amphibia; order Anura; family Ranidae; genus Rana; species Rana temporaria. The sequence goes on from NC_053491.1 coordinate 400,005,289, forward strand.
TCGATCAGCAAGGGATTACATTTGCCCATGCAGCTTGGCCCTAGGGCTTTTATGTGGAATGCCGTGTTGTCCCTGAGTGCTTTTTAAACTCTACGTATTGTTTAAAGTGGTTCTAGAGGCATAAGTATTTTTTTTTTTTTTGCCTTTTTTAAAGTGTTTCTAAAGTCAGTCTAAAAAAAATAAATGACAAACCTGTTATACTCACCTGCTCTGTGCAGTGGTATTGCACAGAGCAGCCCCTATCCTCCTCTTCTTGAGCCCCCCAACAGCGATCCTGGCTCCTCTTCCTTGTGTTCCCATAGAAAACAGCTTGCTATGGAGGCACGGTGTCTGCATGCTCCCGAGCTGTGTGTCTATGGAGCCGCGCTCCATAGACTTACACAGCGAGACTTAGCCCCACCCCCCACTTCCTCATTACTGCATTTGATTGACAGCAGCAGGAGCTAATGGCTGCTTGAGTGCTGTGTGAAGAGGAAGAATGGGAGAAAAGACGCAGCCGTGCACAGTGCTTTTAATGCATTCTCTGCCTTAAAGGAGTTGTAAAGTATTTTTTTTTTTTAAATAATAAACATGTTATACTTACCTCCACTGTGCAGCCCCGATCCTGGTCTTCTGGGGTCCCTCGGCGGCTGTCGTGGCTCCTCCCCACAGCAACTACACACAGACATGCGAGCGAGCCCCAGTTCTCCTCTACAATTGTGCAAAGATTGCTGTCTGGGGGATCTACGGTCTGGGAGCACCGATTTTTCAAAGCCGGGAACCCCTTCTATATACGCCCACGTTAAACGCAAGTCTAGTCATACACAGTGAGGCATGGGCACAGTTACGGAAAGTGAGGCACAGTGAGGCATGCAGATGGACTCCCTAGGCTTATACTCGAGTCCATAGTTTTCCCTCTTTTTTGTGGTAAAATTAGGTGCCTCGGCTTATATTCGGGTCGGCTTATACTCGAGTATAAACGGTATGTTTTTATTTTTATTTTTTATTTCTGAATAACACAGTAATATAATTGCAGGATTTTTTTTTGCTTTCTGTAACAATAAGGGCTCGTTTACACTTGCTTCAAAACAAGGCTTCGGACATCTGAATGCCAGTCAAAGCCTCTGTTACTAAATAAAATGTTTAGTGTACAGTCCTGTTTACAGCTTGCTTTGTTTCGGCCTTGCTTCAAATATGATACCCTGTATCACTTTAGTGGTGCTTCAAATCATCTTCAAAGCCTCTATAGAAGTCTATGACAAAGCTTGCTTGGAGCATTTTGGAGGCTTTAATTCAGCTTTGTTTATTTTTTTGTATATCTTTGTTTTGGAGGTATTGCAGGTGTGGGATATCAACACACACGCAGGGCATCTGCCAAGCTTCCTCAAAGCTTTAAAAAAAAGCACCAACGAAGCATTGCAGAAGCATCAAAAACACGTCAAAGTATGTTGAAGTGGTAGGCGCTTTAATGTGTGTTGTCAAAGCAGGTGTAAATTAGCCCATAAAGTAAAGCTGGCCATAGATGGGTCATTTGAACGGTCATTTGAACAGCTTTCTCCATCAAAACAAACAAGGTAATTGTAGAAAGAAATGTTTGGACAGCCGCACTCTGGAAAAACCTTCTCGGTTGCCTTTTATTGATAAAAGTTATCAAACACCACACATCACAGCAAAGACAGGGGCATGCAGCTGACGTGCATGCCCCTGTAGTTGACGTTTCGCACTACTGAGCTATGAGTAAGCACTGATTGTAGTTCGAAACGTCAGCTGCATGCCCCTGTCTTTGCTGTGATGTGTGGCGTTTGATAACTTTTATCAATAAAAGGCAACCGAGAAGGTTTTTCCAGAGTGCGGCTGTCCAAACATTTCTTTCTACAATTGCTTTGTGCATTGCCGGCACCTGGGTTTCTCTGAGAGGATACGGATTTATCCACATACCAAATTGGAGCAGTGACTATCTTCTCTCTAAAACAAACAAGGTGGATGAAGGAATCTCTCCCCCGCACTGGTGCATTGTATTTTGACAGCGAGACTCGCCACTGTCAGAATACACTGGTCAGCAGCTGTAGCCACTGGTCAACAAGTTTTCCAATATTCCTGTTTAACAGCAGGCGACCGAATCACGCGGCAATTCTGATGGTATAGCGCCGCTATTTTTAGCGGCACTATACCGCCACCGTGCCTCCCGCCCCAGTGTGAAAGGGGCCTTACTCTACATTGCGACAGCAAAAAAAAATTCGGGTTTACATCCACTTTTAAAATATCTACTCACAAACATGAATGTACACTTCGCTAAGCAGGCCACATGTGTGGCTGATCTCTCCCAGAACGCCTGGACCCCCAAGCCAGGGCAAGGGGACCTGCTGGCTGATGCGTTTAAAAGGACAAACCCTCTTTTTCAGACCTGGCCCTTTCCGCACTTCTTGTTAAGGCCCTGTGGGGATGGGGGGTGGAAAGTTTGACGGGTGTGGCTACAATGTCCATAGAGGAGGGGCGGCTCAGCACCCCCCCCCCCCTAGATCCGGCCATGCTCAGCGGTGACTACAGACTTTTATGTGCAAGCGGAAAGTGTTTACTGTGTTATACTTTATAGCAGGGGTCTCCAAACTGCGGCCCGTTGGCCGGATGTGGCCCTTTGGGCAGTATTGCTCCAAACCATATGAGGCACTATTCCTCCCAATGACACCAACAATGGGGCACTATTTCTTCCACTAACAGCAATGATGGAGCACTATTCCTCCTCCTACTGCCCAGCAACACTGGGGCCATGTTTATGCTCGCTGATGCTTGGCCCTGGGGCATGTTCTACCCCCACTGGTCAGAATCTGGCCCCCCTGCAGTCTGAAAGACAGTAAACTGGCCCTTTGCTTGAAAAGTATGGAGACCCCTGCTTTATAGCAACCAGGGCTCAGTTTATCTGTAAACCAAAGGGAAGACATTATGGGTGGTATATTAATGAACATTCGTCTCTGCTGAACAGAAACAGGGGAAATTGCAATGCATGGCAATGAACTTGTGAGAACAGTAGTCCATAGCAACCTATTAGTTTGCTGCTCAAATATTTAGCTTGATAATCTTACAATGTGCATTTTTTTAAGCTTTGTACACATCTGCCCCAAAATGTATTATAGGGGGGCAATAAAAAGCATAATTTCTATAATAATTATAACCGTTTGGTAGGTGTATGCATGTGTCGGTGTCACTCTAACATACAGAACATGCAAGAATTTTTTAGAATTAAACAAGCCTTGCAGATGGTAATGAGCGTAAATAAATAAAGGAATCGCAGGCAAGATGTGGCAAAAACCACACTTGCCCGTAGCAAGCTTTCGTCGGAGACTGGAGTTAAACAGTGAACATGGTGTTTAAATGTAATTATCTGATGAGCCGGGCTTTTATGTGGTTCCATTAATTATGTTATGAGTAATTGGATGTTAACCCATTCTATAAGCTTTTATTTGGTTGCAGAATTCCACTAGAGTACTTGTATTCTGTATTTCCAGTACAGGCCTGGTCCAACATGTAACACGTTGTATTGTAGTACATTGGTGTTCCTGCCCTTTGAGCCTCCCTGTTGTTGTTAGATTATGATGCAAGCGAAGACTTTGTATACATGACCCTGATATGGGTTAAGGGTAAGGGTTAAGGGTTAAGGGTTAAGGGTAAATTCTACACCTTTTTATAGATGATGCAATTGCTACTACAAGAATGTTGCAATAAAGCTGTGGTTTACTTGGCTTGAAGCAAGTGTGTTCTGTTAAGAGAGAAAAAGAAAAAAAAAAGTTTCATGTTGTAGTGGTTTATTTTTCAAGAAAAAAACAGCCTTTGTCATATTCACTTTGTTTCCAAAGTGAGGAATTGATACTACTTAGGCCCCTTTCACACTGGGACGTTTTTCATGCGGTACAGCGCTAAAAATAGCGCTGCTATACCGCATGAAAAATCATGCCCTGTAGTGTTCAATGTGAAAGCCCGAAGGCTTTCACATTGAAGCGGTGCGCTAGCAGGAGCGCTCCAAAAGTCCTGCTAGCCGCATCTTTACCGCGGTATAGGAGCGGTGTGTTCACCGCTCCTATACCGCGCCTTCCCATTGAAATCAATGGGAAAGCGCGGTAGTACCGCGGTATTAACCCTTTTTCGGCCACTAGCGGGGGTTAAAACCTCACCGCTAGTGCCTGAATATCACGGTAAACACGACGGTATAGCCGCGCTACAAATAGCGCGGCTATACCGTCACCGCGGCTCCACGCTGCAATGTGAAAGCAGCCTTATTGTACTCAGACTAGTACTTGGCAAGGCTCAGTCTTTATTTGTTAAAAGGGTTGTAAAGGTTCTATTTTTTTTATTTTCTATATATGTTCCTTTAAGCTAGTGCATTGTTGGTTCACTTTCCTTTTCCTTCGATTTCCCTTCTAAATGTTTTTTTTCTCTGTCTGAATTTCTCACTTCCTGTTCCTCCTCCAGTAAGCTTACCCGCATCATCCAAGCCGTTGTGGCTGGGGGTTAGTCGGCGTGCTCGCCCCTTCCCTTGGGACTACATCCCTGCGGGGAGAGGCTGTGAACATAGCATTTCCCCGCAGGAATGTAGTCCCAAGGGAGGGGGCGAGCACGCTGACTAACCCCCAGCCAGAACAGTTCAGATGATGGGGGCAAGCTAACTGAGGTGGAACAGGAAATGAGAAATTCAGATAAAGAAAAAAACATTTAGAAGGTCGATCGAAGGAAAAGGTAAGTGAACCAACAATGCGCTAGCTTAAAGGAACCTATTTAAAAGACAGAGATGTAACGGAATGACCCATGACACCCAGAGACCTTTGAAAGATGAGGGGTACTCCTGTGCCAGCGACACTAATAACTCTTGGGTCTAAGGTCACCCTGTGTCCCTTTTGGGCATAGGGTGACTGAGAAAGATTAATTGGAAATTACATGAGATGGGACATTACTGTTAATTCATGTATTGATCCAGGAAATAAGGGACATATGTTGGATTGTTGTAGCATGGACAGTAATCCACAATACATTCTTTAATGTCTGCAAAGAACTAAAATGCTGACCCCACTGGTCAATAATGACTCATTCCTCTGTGTAGCACAGGCTGTTGAGATGGTAATTGAGTCTGTACTGGGGTGAGGTGGATTTGAGCTTGGTAGACAGCCTGGCTCCTCAAAGACCTTTCATTAAGTATGCTAATACTGTTTCATGTGTGGAATGTGACTTCTCAGCTGTAGTAATTAGGTCATGTTAAATCGGTGCCCAAAACGTCTGTCATAGAAATGTGTATTCTGCAGGTGAATCACTTATGGTCGGAGACGGAATGTCTGGGGAATTATTAGCTCAACGGGATGTCATTGTCTAAGAGAGTGTGTATTGAAGTGATGTGTGGGTGGAGAGTTCTTTGTTTCTTTTGATCACTGTAACATGTTGCTGTAGATCTCAAAACAGAGAATGATTGATTCCCTTGAAGCCAGCCACTCCCTCCTTATAAAAAGGTCCTGGACCACAGAGAATGAAACAACGTGAGCGCCACAAGGACATTAGAATATCGGCAAAAAAGAAAGGAGATATCTGGAGGCAAGAATGATGTTTGCATTGAGCCTGATTTGACCCATTGATTCAGAATATCTGGTGAGAATTTATGCACTTAGGGGGCAAAGAAAAAAAGGGAAGATGTGAGACTTGAAGAAGGGTTCACAGTAATGTTTAGATTGTTCACCTTTACGTGGACTATAGACTATTTTGATTATGTTGGTGAACGTGTTATTTCCTAAAGCCAGACATATACTATATGAGTGCTGGTTTCTGGTTCACTCTTTTGATAACATCAATGCGTTGCATACTCTAAAAGGGCATTGTATAATTTTGTTGCAATACAAATTGTAATCGCTTAAAGTAGATGTAAACCTGAATTTTTTTTATTTTATTTTTTTTGATGTCACAATGTTAGTATAATATTTCCTATCATCTGTGCCCAGTCTTGCCACACAGAGTTAATCCAGCTCTGAGCAATCCTCTTTTATTGTTCAGTGAAATAAAACAGACTTACGGAGAAAAACCTTGGTCCGTTCCGCCCCCTTTCTTTGAGTGACAGGTTTTTTACATATCTCATGCACTAGCTTCAGACAGGCATTATTTTTTAATTCCCACCCCCACTCCTTTTCAGTCATGTGGTTACTTTTCTGGATTTTGACTGGATGTTAGTGATCATAGCAGAATTCAGTGTAAGAAATGCACAGGAAAAATGCATGTTGACAAGGGGAGTGTATATGTGGGCGGGGAGTCTACTGACATCACAACTCCACCCACCGAGCTCCAGACAACAGATCCACCTACAGAATCTGCAGTTTCTCAGGTCTCATAACAGACAGAGGGGAGACATTTGACAGGTAAGGATACATGCAGGAGGCATGTATATCCTTATAGATCAGCACTATGACAGTAGTTTAGAAAGGATGAGAGTGGGTTTACATCCACCTTAAAAGAGAAGTAAAAGAAAAAAAAATCTTCCTAATTATTACTTACCTTGGTGGATTGGTCCAATGCTGCATCTGTTCCCTGGTGCCTCTACACTGAGAACAGAACAGAGCGATCGAACATCGCCGATGGCTCGGTTTCCAGAGCTCCGTGAGCAGAGAGCTGTAGACTGTTTTTTTTTTTTTTGAAAAACCTATGGCGTGTGAACACACCCAAAAAAACTCCACCCGGTGCAGAAAAAATGTGCACACACATAAAGAGTGTTCACAAAAACGTGCAGACGGGTGCAACGTCAAGTGGTCCTCCTGTGAAGAGGGACCCAAACCCTGATCCCCCGGGGCGTTAGGCTCCAGACGGGGACTGAGGTACTGTGGTCCGAGCAACCGAAGCCGACACGGACCCAACTTCCTCGGAGGGACTGCCGAAACAGAACCCTCCCAGTACTAGGTGGGGCTCCCCCGAAGGGAGACCCCATGAGAGCAGGCGAACTAAGCCAGAAGGCCATGTCCACCCACTCCCAAGACGTTCAGGGCTGGCCCGAGGACCCGCACCCTACTAATCACACAGTGACAAAACGTGCACAACAAAAAAAGACAAAAAAGTGACAAACACAGGCTTAAATAAAATAAAGTGGGGGAAGGGATAGTGGAGAGGAGAGTGAAAGAAGTGGCCATTGTGGTGAAACAATGACCAGGCCCTCCGGTTAGTCACAGTTCTCTGCTCTTCTCCCTCCTCGCTCATTGGAGCGCTGACCTGTGGAGGGGGCGGTGCCGTCGTGTCAGGCTCTCAACAGCTCGCTGAGAGCCTGAGCCAGGTGTCAGTCCAGGCGCCTGGCAAATCCAGACTGCCATTGTCGGGATGCAGTGATGCCTGGACTGACATTGGTGATGTCAGCACAGAGCAAACTTCAGTCCGCTCTCTGCTGAAAATGGGTCACAGAAGTGCAAAACGAATTGCACGCATGTGATTCATAGAAGAAGTACAGCCAAACAAGTTTTGGTTATACTTCTCCTTTAAGTTTGTAATATTTCCATTTGAGTTATATAACCAGATGTCTAATCTTAGATCATGTAACTACTGCTGAAAGGCACTCGGGACACTTCTGTTCAAGCAGAGCCAGCCATTAATTTTAATGCTGGTAGAGCATGACATTTTAGTCATTATGTAATTTGGAACATGACATTTTTCTTTTTCAGATAAAATACCTGACCACTAGTCCAATGATTATTTTCCATTTCATGTACTGCTTCCAGTTTTCAGTCCTCTAGTTGCATACTTGGCTCTTGAGAGCCGAACTGTCATCTTGCATGTAATTTTATTTTATTGTTAATGCCAAAAACATGGCAGTACCTTGGATTATTGGCTATTTGAGCAGACACCCCCAGTTTTTCTTCGTTTTATTACCTAATCTCTTTGGGAAGGTGTTCTACTAAAATGGTAATTTGTCAGAATTCACACTTGCCATGACTGGTACAAATAAAGGGATTGTGCATTATTTTATAAATACCTCTTCTCTGCCTTGATGACTCCAGTTTAAAGGGTTTCATAAGGAAGTATTTTATGAAAGTGCAGGAAAGAAACCGTGAAAGTGTTGCTCATGACATCCAATCATTTATTTCTTCAATTTTGGTGCATCACCATGGCTAAGTGGTTAGCACTTCTGCCTGCCAATACTAGGGTCGCTGGTTCAAATTCCAACCACAATACTACATGCCTGGTATTTGCATGTTCTCCCTGTGCCTCCGTGGTTTTCCTATGGGTACACCATTTTACTTTTACACTCCAAAGACATGCTGGTAGGTTAATTGGCTCCGGTCTAAACTGCCCTAGTATATATATATATATATATATATATATATATATATATATATATATATATATATATATATATATGTGTATATGTATGTATGTGCGTTAGGAACCTTAGATTTAAGACTATGCTCCTTGAGGGCAGGACTAATGTGAATGTTCAATATACTGTATATGTGAAACGCTGTGCAAATTGATGGCGCTATACAGTACCTGAAATAAAATAAATACAATTTTGGGAAGTGTACTAAAGTGATCTGTAAATTCTGACTGGGTCTGGAGCTTATTCTGCAAGCGCTGAAAAATAGATGCACTTATTAGCTGAAAAGGCATATTTTTTGAGGCTGGTCATTATGTAATAAGAGCTTAGAAATAGTCCTGTAAGGATTTGTAAATCAAACACACCTCTGGCAAAGAACACAGAATTGCTCCTTTGGAAACAAGTTAGCAGACCCAAGGATGGTCATCCTCTTAAAGGATCAGTCCATCCAAGAGCCATATTATGGTGAAGCCTTGTTTCTTGTAGGTCCTAAATACTTATAGCCTTTGCATGTTTAAGCATTTTCTACAGTAGAGTGTAGACCCTGGAACTCAAACACTGAGATCTACAGAATCTGTGAAAACTGTAAGGTGGTTTAACTTTCTAACGTCTACAAAAGAAGAAATTATACGTTTTGGTTTAACAGACCATAATCGCCTGTCCCTTCACAGAACCCAATTGCTGATGCTCACATTCCCTGTTCTGCCACACTACTTGTTCTTCTAGTAAAGTCCAATGTCTGTGTAAGGTTTGTGTCGGAGCAGTGGTGTCCAACCTGCCAGCCAACACAAAATTGTAAACTTACTAAAGGTTCCATTTATTTTTTGGAATTTTTTGTAAGAATGCATTTACACTTAACGAATACATGTGGTCGAAGAAAAATGTGACAATGTCTCTTTACTTGACTTTTATACAGTTCATCTTCCCAAATAAAAATTTCCCACTCTCAACAATCACCTTATTCATGTCATCAGTTTTCAGCAGCAACTATATTTGTGAGCAATTATTTTCAAGGATGAAGCACACGAAAGACAAAATTAGAACCCAAATATCTGATGAACACCTTCATCGAGAATTTCTACTCCATCCATCAAACCAGATATTCATGTGTTAGTTTATCAAAAACCAGGGTCAAAAATCGCACTTGTTTTATGCTGCCGCCTTTTACCATATTTGCCAGCGTATAAGGCGACTGGGAGTAAAAGACGACCCCCTAATTTTCCAGCTAAGATTTTGGTTTTGGGATATACTCGCCGTATAAGACAACCACCCTCACTGTGCCATTGCATGCCTCACTGTGCCATTGCATGCTTCACTTCAACCATCTCCATACCTTATCCCTGGCAAAGTCAGTCAGACTGCGGGCGTCCATTGTTCAAAAGCCGCGCCTCCTCCTCGTCCTGTTCCGTGATAGGCGGAACACTCAATTTCCCAACAGAGCCTATGTTCGGTGTTCCACCTATTGATAGGCGGAACACTGAACACAGGCTCTGCTGGGAAACTGAGTGTTCCGCCTATGACGGAACAGCACAAGGAGGAGGCACGGCTTTTGAACAATGGACGCCCGCAATCTGAATGACTCTGCATCCGGCGTATAAGACGACCCCCGATTTTTGAGGCATATTTTTAAGTATAAAAGGTCGTCTTATACACCGGAAAATACGGTACTTTTATAATAAAAAATATTACAAAAAAATGAAGTTTTATTACTCAAGTACATTGCCTATATCCGTGATCGTTAACTTGTGATCTGAACAACTTTTTCTGCTCATCAGCTCTCCTTATTGTTGGTGTATTTTATGTGTGGCCCAAGACCATTCCTCTTCTTCCAATGTGATCCAGGAAGGTCAAAAGTTTGGACACCCCTGTGCTATGGTTAGCACAGGCTCAATTACTTCCCATCCTGCTAATGGCAGTGTTCGGGGCTGGTGATAGGCGACACAGGCCTGAGTGCTGCATCATAGGAAGAATAAAAAGTAGAAGTATTGGGGAGTTCTTTAAGGCTTTGGTGGGAAAACGGAGTGGCAGCAGATTGTGTGGGGGACTTGTCACTAACCTGCTAATCCACCCTTTTGTGTTTGTTTGCTAACATTCTCTGTTGCAGCTCATAAGGCAGTGCTGCAAAGTGCCCTGTCACTTATTTCCTTTTCATCTTTTCTTTTGTATTAGTAGTAATGATGAATGAGAGACTAAACTCTCAGATATTTTTCCATACAGTCATCTGATCTCTTGCAATGTCAGAACTGTGAGGCGATGTCAGTTGATTGTGCCAAAATAGTTTATCTCGGATGACTCTGTAGTTTTATTCATTTTAAACCTTTTTTTTGTTAATCTTTGTTTAATAATACATTATAAAATATATCCTTAGTACTGAAGCTGAAGTAATACAGATTAGAGAGAGATTATGGGATTTTATGGCACATTTTTTGATCATTACCTTTGCTGACCTTTTGCGCTCTCTCTTCACTGATGCTACAGCCCAGCAATTTTTTGCCATTCCTTCTTATTGCCAGCGAGTATTTTGTTGCCCCTTAAGTGAACCCGTGTTTCACCCTTTTATGGCAAAATGACAAGTTCACTTAAAGTGCAAGTTAACTTTCCCACAGTTTCCATTCCCTTTGTTTACATTCCTCTGCCCACTTCTTGATCCGATGTCTGAGCATGTGCAGTTTGGCAGCATAGACTTCTGTGGGACTGGTAGACATGGACTTCTAGCCATCTGCCAGCCTTCTAAAAGTCTTTAGGGCAAAGCTGTGCATGCACGGACATTGGTAGACGATTGTAAGCAAGATGTAAGGAAATTCTGTGGGAATATTTCCTTACCATTTTAAGTGTATGTAAAAGCGTAACTTGTCTTTTTTTGTTTCAAATTGAGTAGGGGTGCAACGGATCAAAAAACTCACGGTTCGGATCATTCCTCGGATCAGAGTCACGGGTCAGATAATTTTTCGGATGAGTGTGTGACTTAGGTGGAAGTGCTTCTATCATCACTTTTCTCAGGAGTTGGGATTATCTTTCTTTCACTTTGGAGACCATCATTATTCAATTTGCTATGGACTTTTTTGTGCACTGTGTTTAACCCATTAGGGTTCCTTTGTTTCCTTACCAAGTTCACGGTGTGATCACTGTTTGCTATATACTTTTTGTAATATTTGCGCTGATTTCAGTGCATTATACATTAGCGCAGCTTCTTTTTTGTATATAATTTTTCGGATCATCACCATATATAGTCCCCACTGTAATGTCCACATCTACCCCCCACTGTAATGTCCACATCTACCCCCCACTGTAATGTCCACATCTACCCCCCACTGTAATATCCACATCCCCTCGCCCCCACTGTAATATCCACATCTCCCCCAGTGTATATACGATTGTCTGCTTGCTTAGGCTAGCCTACAGAATAGAACGACAGAAGCAGGCAGATCCACGAGCAGTTGTGGCGGGTGATTTTGACGTCAGTGCGCCGCTCTAGGGGAACTAGGGCCGAAACAACTAATCGATTATGAAAATAGTTGTCAACTATTTTCATAATCAATTAATCGGCCAGTTGATTAGTTGGCCTGCATATAGTATGCATTATTTGTTTACATATCAGTAAATACAGTGCAGCACACATTCAGCTCAGTACATAATCCATACATGTCACTAATTTGCCTGAGAATTTGTGAATATGAAAGTGTGAGGAGCAATGCCTATATGGGACACGTAGTCCTGGGCCGGGAGTGGTTCTAAAGGCAGACGTTTTTTTACCTTGCTATAGCGGGCGCTCTATACTATACTTTGCATTTTGCTATTGAGGCACTCTGAAGGCAGGAGGAGCCAGAAGCATCGGTGAGGGACCCCAGAAGTGGAGGATCTGCGCTGCTCTGTGCAAAACCATTACACAGAGCAGCTAAGTATAACAAGTTTGTTTAAAAAATACATTTTTTTTTTTTAAAGACTCTGTGCAGGGAAGATCAGCATCTGATCCCAGAGCAGGTGGAGGTAATAGAAGGCATTACAATTACTCTAGTTGGTTATTTATATTTACCACTGCATATGGATATTTAAGAATAAATTGCCTTTTTTTTTTTATTTACATATTAACTAAATTGTACACCACACTTTTTTTTAAGATTATCCGATTAGTCGATTAATCGAAACAATAATTGGCCAACTAATCGATTATGAAAATAATCGTTAGCTGCAGCCCTAAGGGGAACTCCCCTAGGCCTCCGCCAGGTGTACAAAGATGGCCGCCAATCCGGAGCTAGGCTGAAGCCGCGGCCTTTCCTATGGCTGAGGCAGTGGAGCTCAATCCGCGGTTTGCGTGGTGTGCCGATCCGAACATGGTGACCCGTTCGGATCACGGATCAATGACGATCCGTTGCACCACTAGAATAGAGTAAGGAAGAAGGGTTAGACCTTTTGCCAAGTTTGTATGGCTGTTTATGTCCCTGTTGGGGAGACAGATTCTTATATGCTCTAAGGATTTCTACTTTTTTCATCTAGGTGACAATAATGGTCAATAAAAGAAATATATATAATTTTGCTGTCAAATTTGAGAAAAGTTCACTATATGTTGTGTTCTCATTCACACAGCATACCTACTTTTTTTTTTTTTTTTTATTATTACTTTTTAGATGTTTCTTGGGAGGAGGTGTCCTGGCTGACTGCAACTTTTGTTAAACAATGTTAGAATGTGCCTTTCCCAGGTTTGTCCTCATTAACATACAATGCAGCCTCTAATTTTTAAAGCGGAACTAAACCCTTCTATCTTTTTTTTTAGCATAGGAGGCTGCCATTTTTGCCTCCATTTGAGCTATAAATGACATGGTGCTGCACATGTGATCCAGTTATGACACCAGCCATTTTTAAAGTAGGTCGGTCATAGGTAAAAAAAAATGTGGCTATACATGTGCTAATGCACTATAATTGCCTCTGGCAAGCCAGTGAAAGATGAGTGTAAAGCCGGTAGACATCGGTTTAAAAAAAAAAAAAGTCTGACACTCGACCCATGTGTATGTCGGTCTGTCAGATGTGCATGCTGGAAAACCAGCAGCCGACAGACTCCCAAATGGCGCTCTTAGCCAATGGCAGACCACACTGATCGGAGTGTTCTGGCGGAGGGTTTTCCCCCCCTGTCAGAACACAAAAGCTGAACGGGGGAGATCGCTGGACTAACGTCGGATTATTAGTACAGCGTCTCTGACTGAAGCTGAGGATTCTCTTGGGTTGGTTTTCCTTTGTAAAAACTCTCAACTGGACAGTTCAGAATATGTACTCTAAGCTGTTGGTGGGCATGGTGTTGGGGCAGAAGCCTGAATGCTACCTGCAGACATTTCTCCTAGAGGGCCACTTTACCAGGTTTACTGTGGAGCCACAGCTGGAACAAAAATGCATTATTTTTTCACCTCCAACACAGTGTGAACATACCCTATAATATAATAAACAACTGTTTTTTGTTCATTTTTGTGTTGCTCTTGATTGTCCAGTAATAAATCAGAACTTTACTTCTAACAAAGTTGTTCTTAACTTTTTTCTCAACCCCCTCAGGGCGCTTTCGCATGAGCTTTCCAATCAGGTCCGCCTGTCAGTGTTTCAGGCGGACCTGATCGAACACTCCATTCAGCCCTATGGAGCGGCGGATGTCAGTGGTGACATGTTAATATTCGCCGATATCCGATCCTGTTCGTGAAATCCAGATGGATGGAAACCATATTTTCCATACGTCTGGAGAATAGGATCGAATGAAAACGGACAGGCGGTCTGTTTTTTCATGCTATCTCCATAGAGGACAGTGGGGCTTTGACAGGTCCATCTTCACAGTGAGCGGAGACAGACCTGTCATCAGCCAGCTCAGTGGGGATTAGCAGATCGATCCCTGCTGAGCAAAGCAGAGTCCGTACACGGACAAGCCCGTGTGAAAACACCCTTGGTGAAGTCCAGGTTGTAATGAGAATAAAATTAATAATAATAAACTTTATATTATACAACGCCTTTAAATGTAGCTTTTTACAAGGAAAACACAAGAATTACACAGGATAACATAAAGGAAAAAGGGACAATTATGTGAACGCTTGTCTAAAGAAAAAAGTTTAGAATTGATTTGAATGAATTTAAAGAGGATGACTCTCTGACGTTCTTTGGAAAGGAATTCCAGAGTTTTGGAGCATAGCATGGGAAGGCTCTGTCCTCCATTGAGTGTAAGAAAAGTGGGGGGGGACCCACACAGAATACCGGAATTTGAGAGACGGAGGTTACGGGGGGGGGGGGGGGAGCTGTGGGGAACGTTGATAAAAGTTCAGCGAGATAATGGGGTGCCAAACCATGAAGAGCCTTATAGGTGAGCAAGAGCGTCTTAAAGTCTATGCAAAACCTGACATGTAGCCATTGCAAGGACTCCAGGTAATGTGATCACTTGTACCAGAGCTAGTTGGGATTCTGGCTGCAGAATTTTGTACATATTGAAGTTGATAGTGGATTTAGGTATACCAACGAGTAGAGCATTGCGGTAATCAACTCAGGAGAACACAAATGTATGGATTGACTTTTCAGCTACAGTGTGTGATGGTATAGCACACATCCGAGCAGTGGCGGCCACTCATGCAGGGGTACGTGCCACCCCCTAATCCATGCGCCCTACTGGCTTTCTGAGGGGGGGGGCGCAGCCGAGTAATGCTTTTCAAGTGGGAAAAAGATGTTCTGACGACATTTTGTACATGTGGATCAAAGGTTAAATAGGATCAAATATTGCCCCTAGAGTTTTCAATTTAGACTGAAGCTCAAGTACAGTGCTGTCTATAGATAAGCTATTAGGACTGGTCTTGCATAATTGATAGGAGGTGCAATAGCCATGACTTCAGTCTTGTCACAGTTTAATTGAAGGAAATTGTGGGCCATCCATGTTTTTCAAAAATGCGGTTAGATAGGAGAGAAGCAGCCAAAATAGAATCCGGTTCAGTGTGGGTGTATATCTGAGTGTGATTGACCAAGTGGAAACCTGTACATGTACAATTGCATCGCTCAAGGGCTGTTTCTCTTACCCTGCTGCTTCAAAACCTCTATCCCACGAGGAGGGTGTAAGCCCTGTGTTCAAACAGGTACATAGAACAAAAGAAAGCTGGACGGCCACACTCCTGTGCAATCTCTTTATTTAGAATACACGGATATACAGTGGGGAACTACAGGTACAAACTGACGTGTTTCACACTAATGTTGGGTGCTTACTCATAGCTCAAAAAACATGCATATAGACAGGTATATATACATACAAACATAGAAAAAAGAAGGATGGTCATCAGTTCAACATCAATTAACAATTTAATTATGTTTCAATTGAATGTCTTTCTGACCCAAATATTTTTTTTAACCCTGTTATATGTATCCACTGTAGATGTTGTCTAATGAAAACACTCTTAATAGATGAACAAGCGAAGATCACTCCATCCAAAAAATATTGTAACAAATATTTAAAATATGAACTGATTAATTGTCAAAACTTCTCGTGTATTATTGCATACTTTATTTTTTAAAACATCATTGTATTTATAACATGATCTTTACAACACCTAACATGTTCTAAATGTTACACATTAAATTAAATTGAATAGTTTACACACAAACTTGTTGACAGCTAGATTATCATAAATAATAAAACTGGAATATGTAAACTCTCTATTTTATCCACGTGACTATTCATCAATTATTTTGATTTTAGTTTTAGTTAATTTTAACGTTGATAATTTTAATTACGATTTTAAACCCCAAAATAAGTGGTATAAGTGCGTATATATTGCCCAAAACAGACCATTAGTTAGCTATTAGTTGTGTTACTTCATCCAAATTCTGCTAACCTGCACATAAAAATGTATATCTAAGATAGTATATTGTATTTAATTATACTCTATTTTTTCTCAATTTTTCTCTAGTTTTATTTGTATTGTTTTATTTTTCTTATCTAGGATAGTAGTATCTAGTAAATCCATAACCAACTGCACATTCCTATGTCTTATTATAATGAGGAAAAAAATGTTAATAATTAAATGAATATCCATGCCTTCAGTGGAAATGGTTCTATTTTATCTAATTGGAACACCTCCAACTGTCTAGAAAGACCAGTTGTTGGATAATCATTATTTATAAAAATGTGTTCCATCCCACTCATGGTTGAGGCCAAGAGGTTTCTGGTATTAAGGTTAAAAATCTTAGAAGAAAACTTCCTTTTTAATTCATAATTGTCTAAATTTATCCCCCCCCCCATCCCCTTTGGAACTGTAACCTTTTCAACTCCTTGTATATATAAACTACATCTTAATTGTGTGTGTTACAGTGTTTGGCCACATTTGCCACATGGTTACTTTTGTATATCATATAGATGGTCATGTAAATGGTCTCTTAACCTGCGAGTTGTGTGACCAACATACTAAATCATATACAACTCGCATGTAATAACGTACATTAAATACCTGGTGTTACAGTTGATAAATGACTTAATTTTAACATCTTTATTAGTAGTCATAGAGTGAATAAGTTTACCTCTCCTAATTTGTGTACAACATGGACATGCATTGCCCCCACACTGGAAAGAACCTTCAAATTGCAACCAATGCGGGAAACGATTTGTACTCGGAGATAAACTTGGAGATGAAGTTTGGCCTAATGTAGTGGCCCTACATGAAACGGTTTGGAAACATGTAGATGCTCAAAAGTAAGGGACCCAAGATTGAGCCCTGAGGAACACCATACTTGACTGGAAACCGCCAAGAGAAACAAAGTGACAGCAATCAGTAAGATATGACTTATCCATTTCAGAGCCAATTCTGAGACTCCCAATATGGTTTCAAGGCGAGAGAGTAAAAGATTGCAGTGCACATTATCAATCAGAACTAAGATCCAGTAGAATAAGAATAATTAGTGAGCAGGAATCAGAAGCTAACAGAAGCTCCTTAGTAACTTTGATCAAGGCTGTTTCTGTGCTGTGCAGTTGCCAAAAAACAGATTGCAGGGGTTCAGGTTATTTAAATTCAGGTCATTATATAACTGAAATATAACCGCCTGCTCAAGGATTTTGGGAAATCTGTTCCGCCGACTCTGCTCATGGGATCTTTATAAAACCTTTATAGCAAAAACACCTAGCCATTTGCAGCTCCTACTATGCATGTGTTCCATTTGCTGCATTCATTTCCATGGCTGGTACTCCTTTAGATAGCTGCTTTAAAAAGAAGCTCCAGTTAAAAAATTACAAGTCAGAAGCTAAAAATACTGTAGCTGCTGAACTTTTATTATAGGGACACTTACCTTTCCAGAGATCCAGCACTGTCCTCACCCAAGCCGACTCTTCAGTCGGCTTCAGGTCCAGGTGCCAGCATCTTAACTAAGTGCACCCCCTCTCAAAGTGCCAATTGTCAAAGAGGAGCGTGTGAGGATGCAAGTAAGAGGAATTCCCCTTTTGGATTAAGCTCTGCTTTAAGTACGGACCAGCCTTAGGCATGAACATAGCCAGGGAACACAAGCATTTTTGATTAGGGAGGAAATTGAGGCTTTCCAACCACTAGATAGTTATGAGTTTCTCTTGCCTTGGGATTTTTGGCCAAATTTGGCTCAAAGGGAAGTTTGAGGCTGGAGTTTTCGCTGCAAAGGCTGTGCAGTGCTGAGCAGGGTCGCACAATGAAGATTTCAGGAGCAGGGATTTTAGTATCCCAGGAGGGCTTTCTATTCCGACATTGTAAACCTGGCCGCTCGCTCAGACTTCCTACAACAAGGTCTGATCTGCCATCCTTTACCGTTGCTGGCTTTAAAGGCTTGGTTATTGAAGCTATTATCTTGAAAGATAGGGGAATGTGTGGGGCAGTTATTCCAACGTTGAGGGCCAGGAAGGAGTCCTTTAGAAATTTATACCATAGGACTTGGAAATTCCATCACCACAGGTATGTTGTAGATCGGAATTTGGAGTAGATTGGAAGGTGGCCCTGAGTACCATTGAGGGGCATATTTTGGCCTTATTATTTTGCTAGAGGCCAGTTGCTTCCTATTGGCTGGTACGAGCGTTCATTCAAGGAGTTATGCATATAGTACCAATTATGTCTTCATTGCCTCTGTGAAATCTCAAATTGGTATTATCAATCTTGCAGAGACTACCATTTGACCCAATTCGGGACCTTCTGTTAGTGTTGCTGACTCGGAAAATTGTCTTTTTGGTCTATATTACCTCGGCAAGGAGAGTGTCAGAATTGGCGGTTATTTCCTGTAGTGAGCAATTTCCTTAACGACAAGGGCGTTTTTCGTTTTCTTTCATCTTTTTGCCTAAGGTAGTTTCGTCCTCATCTTTATCAAGACACTGTTTCGCCTTCTTTTTTTTCCCCAGGTCTGAATTGGCATGAGACAGAGCTTTTTACACATTGGATGTGGTACGGGCCATAAAAAAAAGTGTTTGCAATTGACTGATGCAGTTAGGCAGTCGGATTTACTATTTGACCTTCCAGAAGGTCCTAGCAAGGGCAGCCAGCTACTACGTTGTCTATTTCACGTTGGATTTTGTAGCTGATTTTTTCAAGCCAATAGCTTGAAGGAAAGGAATCCACAGTTTGTTGTGACAGCTCACTCTATCTCTTGGGCTATTACTCATCAGGCAGTGGAACAGGTATGCAAGGCCTTCAAATTCACATCTTTATGAGTTTTTATAAGGTGAATGTAACTTCTGCTGAATATGGTAAGTTTGGTCATAGTGTCTTGCGGGCTGCTGTGCATCTTTTTGGGACTGGTAGTGGTGGCTCTTTCTCCCTCCTCTTGGTAGCATTGCTTTGGGGACTTCCCAGGTAGTCATGTTAAGCCTGCTGTGTGTCCCCTGATGTGTCACTTACCAGTAAAATTATTTATAGTGCCGTCCATTTACCCAGTGGTTTACATATATATTGCATGTTCACATCAGTCCCTGCCTTCAAGGAGCTTACAATCGAAGGCCCTTAACTGGCATTCATACACACACATACTTGACCCAGTTTAGACAGGTTTCAATTAACCTACCAGCATGTCTATGGAGTGTGGGAGAAAACCGGAGTATCCAGAGGAAACCCACGCAGGAGCAGGGAGAACATGCAAACTACAGGCAGGTAGTTCCATGCCTGGGATTCAAACTGTGCTGCTAGGCGGGACTGCTAATCACTTAGCTACTGTGCAGCCTATCACAGGACACAGGGTCCCTCCCCTCTCTTTTGATTGCTACAAAACTGATGCTCTCTCCTTGAGAGGTGGGGTTATATAGGGATGAACTTCCTTTCTTTGTTTGCCAATGTCCATTCACCTATAAGTGGTGCATAATTCAGATAATCATGTTTATTAAGCCTGCTCTGTGTTCTGTGATGCACTCCAATAAATGGGTTTTACAGGTTAGTACAAAAATTCTAATTTTACGGTATTTGATGGAGTGGATTAGATTTATTAAGTGAGTGAGTGAAAAACTTGTAAAGCGCAACACATGCGAACTGAATCGCCTCTGGGCGCTGTTTCCATTCCATGGGTAAGGAAACCCCCTGACCTCAGAAGAAATGGGTTTTAATCTTTCTCCTGAAGGTCAAGTGGTCCGATTCCAGTGGGATGGTAGTTGGTAGCGCATTCCACAGCCGAGGTCCTTGGACTGCAAATCTTCGATCTCCTTTAGACTTGTATCTGGCTTTGGGTATTTGGAGTAGGTTTTGATTTGTGGATCGCAGAATGCGATTTGGGTTATGGGCTTTTATTTTTTTGCATAGATATTGGGGGGCAATTTCGTGAATACACTTATGCGTTAGGCAGAGCGCCTTGAAAGTGATTCTGTCTCTTACTGGCAACCAATGAAGGGATCTCAGCGAAGGTGAGATTGATTCCCATGTTTTTTTTTCCAGACACTAATTGAGCGGCCGCGTTTTGAACGACTTGCAGACGAGTGATTTGGTATTTGGGGAGTCCTAGATAGAGGGCATTTGCGTAGTCTAGTCTGGAATTGATGATTGTTCCCACCACAACTGCAATGTCCTCTTTCGGGATAAAGGGGGTGAGTCGGCGTAGTAGGCGCAGCAGATGATGGGATCCGCTGACTACTGACCCTATTTGTGCATCCATTGTCATGTAGGAGTCGAAAATGACTTTTGACTTTGGTGCTAGGGGTGATAGTTTTACCCAGAAAGTGCGGGGGGTCCAAGTTGGCGTGGGGTGATTTTTTTCGGTTTGCGTGAAACAGGAGCAGTTCTGTTTTTGAACCATTGATTTTAAGATAACTGGATGTCATCCAGCTATCTATTAGAGAGAGGGATTTCTCTAGTCCAAGAGAATGATCCTTTTTTGTTGTAGATGCAAAAATACAGTTGCATGTCATCTGCATAGGAGTGGTAAAGTAGCTTCTGGTTCCTGATGATTTCAAAGAGGGGGCGGAGATAGATATTGAACAATACGGGTGACAAGGGAGATCCCTAAGGGACTCCACATGATACCGTACGTTTTTCAGAAGTGAAAGGTCCCAGTTTCACTGTTTGTGATCGGTTTTCCAAGAAGGAGGAGAACCAAGGTAAATCACCTTCTGCAATTTTGTCCACTTCAGCTAGCCTAGCTAGCAGTAGTCCGTGGTCTACAGTGTCAAAAGCCGCGCTTAGGTCCAGCAGGATCAGGAGACAAGATTCTCCTTCATCTGCGGCCTCTAGAACGCCATCCCATATTTTGAGCAGCACCGTTTCTGTATCGTGCCCCGGCCGGAAACCTGATTGAAACGTGTCGAGTAATTTGTGGGTGTCTAAATGCAGTTGCAGCTGTTGTACAACTTCTTTCTCCATTACCTTGGAGAAAACATTTAGACCTGTTATGGGTCTCCGGTTGTTTGGGTCTTTGGGGTCAAGGTGGGTTTTTTAAGATTGGTTTTATTGTACGTTGTTTCAGCAAGGTGGGCACCATGCCCTCCTTGAATGATTGGTTTATGAGCTGCGTGATAGCTGGTGCCAGTATGATGTTTTTAGTGGCATTGATGGAGATGGGTTTTAGAGTGAATTTTGGTGGTTGTGGCGGGTTTATGTGGGTATTTGGTTTGGGATTTGGGGAAGGGTTAGTGCCAATTCCATTTTGCTGAATACTTTCATGGATTTTTTCAATTTTATTAATGAAATAATCCGATAATTCGTTGCAAAACTCTTGTGAATCAGAATTGGGGGCCTCTAAACAAGTTGGATTCATTGTCTGCGAAACCAGCTTGAAGAGTTTGCGGGGGCGGTTTAGGGCGGTTTAGGGCATTAGCGATGATGTTGGAGAAGTGATTTTTTTTGGCCATAAAGATTTCTTTGTGATATTTCTTCGTTATTGCTGTCTGCGCCCTCATTATGGAAATTCACCCTCTCTATTTGTCCGGTTTTCAACATTCACTGAGAGTCCGGCTCGGTTCACAATAATATGATGGGGGTAACGAATAAGAATCGCTGTGTTTTCCACATCAAATCCCACCACTCTCATAGCAAAACGCACCGTGTTCATGTGATCTGCTGCGGGTGTTAACTAAAAGTTAATGCCCCAAAAGCTTTGGTTATGCTCAAACACTGAAAAACACAAAATGCTTAACATTCTATTAAATTAAAAATTTTGATAAACTTACAATAATAATAAAAAAAAAAATATTCTGCACAGATCCCCCTTAATTACATGCACACACTTATTTTTAATAAACCGGATTCTCATGTGGTTTTGTTAAATATTTATGTAACAGGACTTGAATAAATGCCTGCCATTCAACGTTTTTTTTTCCTTTTTAATGTATTTATTCAAGCTGTAATGAAATCCAAATTCTTGTCTAGAACAAATATAATATTGTGTAATCTGCTTGATCTTGTGGTGTTTTGTAGAACTGTCTGGGACAGACACAGCAAAGGGTAATTTTATGTAATGTGTAACTATTGGTATATAGGCCCGGATTCACAAAGCACTTGCCCCGACGTATCTCCAGATACGCCTCGTAAGTGCAAATATGCGCCGTCGTATCTATGCGCCTGACCCACAAACTAAGATACGCCTAAAAACAGGCTTCATCCCACCTACGTAACTTGTCTACGCCGGCGTAGCGTGGGCGCATATTTACGCTGGACGCATGTGGCGCTCCCATTGATTTTGTATTCAAATATGCAAATGAGGGAGATACGGCGATTCACAAACGTACATGCGCCCGGCGCAGGCTATGCACGGTGCGCGTAAGTTGTACGTCCGTCCTAAAGTTATTCCCCATAAAGGAGGTGTAACTCAGCACCAGACGTGCACAGGTCAGCTGGAGAGCAGCTGCAGCATCACCGTTAAGGACGAGCTGAGCAACCACACTTGCAGGACAACACATCTGTATGCCAACATGCCAGGGGCAGCGATGGTCATAGCACTACTGCGTCCACAGGCACGGAGGAGGGCACGGGAGAGGATATACGGAAAGCGCATGAACGTCTTTGGCATGGGGGAATCGGAGGTGTACCGCATCTTCAGATTCAGCCCTGATGCCATCCTGGAATTAGCCACAGCCCTGCATGATGAAATCACCAGCCAGACAGAACGCTCACATGCAGTGCAGCCCCTGGTCAAGGTACTGGCAACACTCCATTTCCTCGCCAGTGGATCTTTCCAACATACAAGTGGAGTCGTGTCTGGGATGTCACAATGCGTGCACCAGGTTGTCCCCGCAATCCTCACATGCATGTCCCACCACATCATCAAACCCACCCATGAGCATCTGTGGCAGAAGGCAATGCAGGATTTCTACAGAATTGCCGGATTCCTCCGCACCGTGGGGGCCATTGATTGCACACATGTGGCACTACGGCCCCCCCGTGCCACAGAGCACATATACCGTAATCGTAAGTAGTGGCATTCCATCAACGTACAGGTGATAGCCAATTGCCAATGCCTCATATGTCACATCCGTGCCAAACACCCAGGGGCCAGCCACGACAGCTACATATACCGTCAAAGCAACATCCCAACGGAATTCTAACATAACATGTACAGGGACAGCTGGCTGGTTGGTGAGTGACATGGGTGTCAGGCATGACTGTCCGACCCCATGATGCAGACATCACGAGGGGCACATGCACGACTAACATCCTCCTGTCTTTTCCCTTCCAGGTGACTCGGCATATGCACTTGGGCCCCATCTCCTGACTCCATACCGGAATCCCCAAACCAGAGGAGAGAGAAGATACAATGCTGCACACATACGCACCCGTGCAGTGGTGGAGCGCACATTTGGCATCCTGAAGTCCCGTTTCCGATGCCTGGATAAGTCCGGGGGGACCCTGTTGTATTCCCCAAACTTTGTGTGCCAGATCATCGGTGCATGTTGCGTGCTGCACAACTACACCATGAGAAAGGGCCTGGAGATTGACATATGTGATGACCTGACCCCCGAACCAGACAGTCCCCCCCCCCCCCCCCTGCCCGAGGCTACCCGTCTGCTGAGGAACAGCAGTCAGGAGTTGCCTCGTGGAACGTATCTTTGCACGTTAAACACACACATTCATCATGGCACACGGACAATGCACGCATGTACACCACTGTGGTCCCTAGCTCACACACACCACCTCACATTGGTTTAGCCCAAGTCCACCGTGCAGGACTTGGGAGCAGCAACGCCACGCCAAGGCCCCAATGATGTTGCTGTCCATTCATACCACATTCACACGGTCGTGGGGATAACCTCTCCCTGACGATCCAAGGTGACGGGCCTTGCTGGCAGGAATGTCATACACACACTCACACACCAGTCACACTGTAGCAGCATTGGGCAAACCCTGCCCCTGCAAACGGGTGTCCGGGCACCACTTCTGCACTCCTCACTGTGTGCAGTGACAAAAAATAAAATAGGGATCATGCCCTTACCGGAGGACGGCACATACTTCTGTGCACATCCAACAAAAACAAAAAATAAAGCTCATACTCAGAGCAAAAAAAAAACAGAACAGTAATTTTCCCTCTCGTGGACCAGGCCTGGTGCCACGGGTACGGCTCCTCAATTGTCTGGGGGGAGCCTCGGGTGGGGCATAAGGAGGAGGTTCATCCCCTGGTCTGTCACTCCTGGCTCTGATGGCAGATGTAGCCTGCATGCCCTCCAACGCAACGGCAATGCGGGTGAGAACAGTGTTAGTATCCGCCTGCATCCGCAGCTGGGCGAGCGTTGGTCTGCTGCTGGAGGCGCCTGTTCTGCCGACCTTCTGCCTGGATGGCAGCAGTGTTGGCCTGCACAGCCTCCCCCAGGCTCTTCACCTCTGCCAGGATCCCAGATGATGTGGCCGCAGCTCCACAATTGCCGCAGTGGGCCGGTCCTGGGTGGCCTGCACGTCCCCAGATGACGAGGGAGCCCCTTCTGACATATGCTGATGCATGGCATCCAGGGTCAGACTTTGGTCACAGAGACTTGTGGCCATGGCTGCACAGTTGGCATTAATGTCATGCAGGCAGTCCGTTATGGCCTGGGTATGGCCAGCCTGCTGGCTGAGGCACTGCTGCATGTCCGAGGACCCAGCAAAAGAGGCCAGGCGGTCAGCCAGTTTATGCAGGTCGCCGGCAATATCAGCCATGTGGCGCGTCTGCCTTGCCTGCTCCCTCTCAAGCCCTTCTTGGAGGGAACCGGCTAAACCCCTAGTCTTGGCCAGAGCCTTCCTAGGGGAAATAGCCGGTTGAGTCCATATGGACAGAAAAGCCCTGGAGGGGGTAGCCCTGATGGGCGTGGAGGTCTCTGAGGGTCCGGGGAAAATGGAAGCCTCATCAAAATAGAGGCATTCCTCAAGATCAACCGTCTCCTCCTCAACTACCTCTAGAGCAGAGGTGTGGGCACTCCCCTCCACCGATGGATCTTCGCTTCCCAGGGGGTCAGGCTGAGGCAGATGTTCAGGGGATGGCGTGGGTCGGACACCGGCAGACGACGGCCCAGCTCCCTCCAGCACATCTGTGGATGACACAAAGCATTCACATGTTGGTGGACCCACACACTTGTCACATATTCCCTTCCACCCCCTCACATGCTACACACCGGATGGGGGATAAAACACACTTCCCTGTCCTCAAGTCCTGATCACTGGAGTCAAAGCCCTCCAGGCCCTCCACCTGCTCCTGCTCCAGACAGCTTACTATCACCTCCTCCTCAGCTGTCAACTTCAGAGAAGAAGCTGGTCTGCCTCCCGTGCCCCTGAGGTGCCTCCTCACCTTGGCCAACTACTCCCTGACCCGCCGTCTCAGGTCATTTATTTTTTTAGTAATGTCTTTGGAGGTCCTGGTCTCATGTCCAAGAGCATTGATCTCCAGGGTGATCTTCTGGTAGATATCATTCTTCCTTGCCTTGCTGGTCCTGGCACTCTGTGCGCCATGGAGGTACACATCATACTGGGCTATTGCTGAGGTCAGGATCGCCCTCTCTTCCGATGAGAAATTTTTCTTCCTCCTCTCCCTGTCCACCTCAGCATCTGACATGGCCCGGCAAAAGTACTGTGCTCCGGGGGGAAGACAAGAAATCTGGTGTACTTTTGCGCTGGACAGGTGTATGGCTCGGCATATTTATGTGCTCGGCGTAAGCCGGTGGGCCTGGCGTATCTTAGGAAGTTGCGCCGGCGTAGTTGTGAGCATGCGCATAGGGGTATACGTCCGCGTCACGGCGCATTCACCGTTCATGATACGCCGGGCGTAAAACATTGCACCACGCCCGGACCATCATTTGCATGGGGTCACACCCACTTCCACCTACGCCGGTCTGCGCCTTCGAAATCTACGCCACGCCGACGCAGCTTTGGGAGCACTGGCTTCCTGAATTCCATGCTTGCCTCTCTGCACTGCATCGGCGTTGCGTAAAGGACATACGCTACGGCGGCATAAATATGCGCCAGTGTCTGTGAATCTGGGCCATAGTCTTTGGTATTTTATGTTTTTTTTATGAGTCTAGGTGTGGATTTTATGTTGCATAATGGCACTGAACAATATTTAATGCAAGGACTGCTCTGTAGCTGTTCTTCTACCTGGTGCGACTTTGGGGTTTGGATGAGTGGCCATGTGTGTAAAATTCAAATTGTAGATTGTAATTCTATGTAACCGTCACTATGGCTCATCAGAAATATACTGATTTGTAGCCTAATATCGCATGTATATTTTCTGTAGTATTGATTATGAAATGTTACCTGTCTAGATCTAGAGGTGTCCCAGTTTTTTGCCAGATTTTGGGTCCCTGATGCCGGTGATCCGACGATATGGTTCCTGTAAGGACTGCGCAGGTGCAATCCTTGCCGACGGAAATCACTGAACCTCCAGGGCGACGTGGAATTTGAGGTAAGTGGCCAGTCGGCCTCACGTCTTCGCTTCGCTCGGACGGCTCGCTACACTCGCTCAGCCTCCTGGCTCTTTTTTTAACATCCTCCAATCCACTGGGATGTTAAGGAATGAGCCTGGATGCCGGCCGAGGTTCGGAGATTTCCGTCGGCAAGGATTGCGCCTGCGCAGACCTTACAGAAACCACCTCGATAGAGGAACAATACCGACAAGTCACCAGCATGTCTTGCTGTGCTTTGTAAATGAAGCGCACCAATCCCATCACACACATTCCTGTAGGAATGGCTGTGCATCTAAGTGGGTGCTGTAGCAACCAATAGATGGAACCGTGTCAAGTCAAAGCAAAAAATTGTCACCAGCACACCGAAGATCTCCAGAGTGGGTCCAAGGTTTTAATCAGTGATCACATTGTTACAGCAGATTGCAACATTTCGTAGCCACACAGGATCCCTTCATCAGGCATGTGACGTCACATGCCTGATGAAGTGATCCTGCGTGGCTACGAAATGTTGCAATCTGCTGTAACAATGTGATCGCTGATTAAAACTTTGGACCCACTCTGGAGATCCATGGTGTGCTGGTGACAATTTTTTGCTGTGCTTTGTGAATGGACATATAGCCGACCTGTGTTTTGGCCCAGGGGGCCATGGGCGGGTAAATTTCCAGTCGAATCACCTGAAAGGAGGGCATAAAACGGAACGTCCATTTTTAAGGTGAAGTTCTGCTTTAAGTTGGCCAATAAAGGGTATCCCTTATAGTGGTTCTAAAGCTTTTTTACCTTAATGCATTCTCTGCATTAAGGTAAAAAAGTGGCCCACTACCTGTCCTACCCACCCCCATCCCTAGACACTTACCTGGCTGCTGTCACCACTCCAGCACCGTCTTGACTGCAGCACCACTCTCCTCACTTCCTGCATTCACCAGAGAAACTAAGGGCAGCAGGGCCATAGGCTCCTGCTGCTGTCAGTCACACTACTGTGTGGAGTTGTAGCTTACCAGCGCAATGAGTGTCTATGGACACACACAAAGCCCAGCTCAGGAGCATGCATGCCTCCTTGGCACCCGGCTTGCTAAAGAATGCACCCGGAGGAGGAGCAGACAGCATGGACAGGGGACTAGCAGAAAAGGATGGTAAGGGACCTGTGTAGTAATATCGCACAGAGTAGGTAATTATAGCCTCTTTTTTATTTATAAAAATGATATCCTTTAGTATCACTTTAAAGCTAAAACTTACGTGTTGTTCTCTATGAATGTTGGATGTGAGGATTTAATCTGGTTTATGGTTATGATCCAGATTTTTATGTAGTTTTATATTATGTTGGTATTAGGTTAACTATGCGTAACGATTTTAGGGTAATGTTAGAGAAAGTGGTGTCGATCTGCATGTTGGTAGTTGGAATTTCTGTTATTTTTTTAATTGGTGTTATTTATTCTATGTAGTACTTTATTAGGATGATATGGTTGATTACAGCACATTTATTATATTTAGTTTTATGCGGTATTAATTGCTGTTATTGGTAATTGTATTGTTGTGCCTTGTTGTGATTTTTATGTCTTGTTGAATGTAGTTGCATTTTTAAGTAATTTTTCCCTTTTGGGTTTAATAAAGTATTCTGAATCTGAATGGCTAACACAGTACAAGACTTGTCTACTAGCCAGACACTTTCAAATATATGTCGATTTTTTTGTTTGTTTTATGTTTCCTCTTGTTCCCTGTGTCATGATTTATTCGCAAAAGCATCCACATAGAAGAGTGTTACTCATAGCAAACAATGCTTTTCTAACAAGAGTTTCCTGATTGGTTATGTATATTTTGGCCAACACAGCCATTTCTATATAAAGTCCTTTTGTTGGATGGATTTTTACAGATTGTGTAGTTAGGTAATATTTCCATTAGGTGGGGCTGTCTGCCGACTGCAGTGACGTTACTCAACCAGGACTCTTCAGTTTCTTATGCAATGCAGCATAGTGTTCCGGCATGTTTTGTTAAGTAAGCTTTCTATGCTATTGTATAATGACACAGACATGCTGGAAGGGATATCAGACAGGGAGCGATCCTCACCGGAGTCACATGTGCTGCTCCTGAGCTGAGAACTCTATTCCAGGTAAGAGGCCATGTGTGCAGCTCCTAGAGAGTACTGATCACAGGCTAAACCTTTCCTCAGTATTGCCTTCTTCCCTGAAGTAGACCAGCATTTTATATAATATGGTTTAATTTTTGGTGTGGTGACAATGACACATGTTGTGCGGCGCTCTCTTCTTCAGTCTTTGTTCTGAGTTCAGCAGGTACAGGAGTTGATGTCTGGAGGCTTTTTATGGGAGAGAGCTGAAGAATGAAGACACACCGGAATGGATAATTGTGCCCTTTAGATTTTTGTTTGCTTTTCTGTGACTGTACAGTTTTTTTTTTGTTTTTTTTTTATGTACGGCTCTGATATGTATCATTAATTTGTTAATTTGTTGTGTTTGTGATTTTTATCTTACTTTCAGTTAATAATGGCTTTGTCTTATGTGCCCATTTTATTTGTACATTTTCACGGACTGTTAAGTTTCCTCTGCATATCATGAACCGCTGGTCTTGTCGCAATGTTGTGAAAGCTTACAGTGTAGCGTTGTCATCACGTTATGATTTTTTTTTTTTTAAGTTTTACAGAGTACATGTGTTTGTATGTATAGAGAAGGAGACAGATGGTGGTTGCGAGAGAAATGGAGAGTTAGAAAGTTTAAGTGAAAGAGGGAGATGTAGGGGGGAAGAAAGAGATTGTTATGTATGTGTGTGTATATGTGTGTGTGTGTGTGTGTGTGTGTATGTATGTGTGTGTGTGTGTGTGTATATATATATAAAATATACGTACCGATCAGCCATAACATTATGACCACTGACAGGTAAAGGGAATATCTTGTTACAATGGCATGTGAAAATCGGTGGGATATATTAGGCAGCAAGTGAACATGTTGTTCATGAAGTTGATGTGGTGAAAGCAGAGAAAAATGGGCATCGTAGTTTGTAGTGTATGGGATTCTGAAGCCCATGGTGACCCATGTCCACAGCCAAAAGCTTCTACAATGGTCACATGAACGTCAGAACTGGACTACAGAGCAATGGAAGAAGCTGGCCTGGTCTGATAAATCACATCTTTCTTTTACATCATGTGCATGACCGGGTGCCTTACCTGGGGAAGAGATGGCACCAGGATGCGGTATAAGAAGGCAGGTCGGCAGAAGCAGGGTGATGCTTTGGGCAATGTGCTGCTTGGAAACCTTGAGTCCTGCCATTCATGTGGATGTTACTTTGGTGTCCATGCCTCAATTGGTCAGGGCTGTTTTAGTAGAAGGGGACCATACTCAATATTAGGTGGGTGGTCATAATGTTATGGCTGATCGGTCTATAAAGAGCGTGCGAAAATGAATGTTATCTATTTTTGTATGTAGATGTATATGTGTTTTAGTATTTTACCTATTTTTGATTGTAGATGTGTATGTGTTTTTATATATATATAATGTACACACTTATACGAAAACGTAAGAAAAGAGGCAGCACAGCTACTTGAATGCTACTTATTAAGCAGTAATTTAGATTGACAATATGAATCCAAAAAAAAAATGAAAAACCCACTTTGAACAAACCCTTAGAGCACCCATACCCTGTATTGAAGCTCCCATCATGCTGATTGACAGCCAGAAGTAGCTAGGACCAGTTGGATGAATTTGCCAGGATCAGGTCTCTCCAGCTGCGGCCAGACGCTGCTCCTTGGATTGCGTGGTTGGGGACAAGATCTACAAATACTTATTGGCTGTGCTGGCAGTGACAAACCTGTTGGTGCCTCTACCTGCAACAGACTCCAGCAGTGGTTTAGACTTAGATGCAATGTAGAAGCTTCGCCTCGTGGGTACCTAGATGGAGCTAGTCCTCCTTACAGTAGTTTAAGAGCAGCTTTGGAGGCTGGGGAAGCTGAACGTTAAAGATCTGCCAGAAATGTAACTGAATAATAACCTACAATAGTGCCTTTGAGAATCCTTTGATTTAGCTCCAGGTCCTTGTGGGTAAAGTCCAGCATTTCTCCTCTTCGCCCCAGCTCATCCTGTGTTGTTTATTTTCTATGTACTGGCACCCCCGGAGATGGATCCAAACCATAAAGACCCATTTATACTGGGTGTAAATGGCCATTTTGCAGGTGCTTGTGACCTCTGCTAAACAACCTGCATTTTTTTGCTCTAAATGTGCGCGCCAAGTGGCTCAATCATTGTGGTTGGGGAGTGGGCATTGCAAATCAGCGTTGGAAACTTTCTGTGGATCATTCAGATAATAGCTGATTGTTGTCTTCTATGGTGTGACCATAGGGAGAGTGGTCCAGCCTTGGGTAGAACATTGCCTGTACGGTGCACTTTGTCAGATGCTCTTCTGCATCCATCACTGTATGAATATGGCTTTTAAGGTGGTGTGGGAGGGTAAAACATTTCATCAATGTGAAAGAGGCAGAGATGTGTGTCAATCAGATCCCAGTCATGCTTCAATGGTATATTATGACATTTAAACTAAGGTTGCTATTGCTACCCTAGTACAATGAAACTGATAGAAACTGTGCTAGAGGTAACACTGATATGGGGGTTATTGACTCTCATAGGCTATGCGTTTGTACAGTGAGTCAACCTCCGACTATATTTAAGGGTCTGGTAGACCACTTTTATAAAAAAAAACAAAGTTCATCAACATGCCCAGGCAGGGGTTTCAACTTCATGCAAAACAGTATTAAAGAGGAAGTAAACCCTCTGAAACTTTTTCCTAAAAAACAAACAAAAAAACCCTGCAGGAGAAAGGCATAATGAGCTACTAGCTCATTATAAATCACTTACCTGAGATCGAAGCCCCCGCAGCGACCCTTGTTCCCCTCCTCCGCCGCCGCCATGATACCCAGTGACTGAGTATCACTGCTCCGGTGCTGTAACTGGCTGGAGCAGCGATGACGTCACTTCCGTGCATGGGAGCCGTCAGGGATGGCTCGGTCCCATTCATTAACAGCATGCTCATTGCGCCTGCGCCGTTGTCTATGGCGTGCATGCGCCGTAGACATCGGTGCAGTCTTTTCTGCAAATATCTCCTTAACCGTGTAGGTTAAGGAGATATTTCTTGCACCTACAGGTAAGTCTTAATCTAGGCTTACCTGTAGGGCCAAGTGGTCTGTAAGGGTTTACAACCACTTTAAAGGAGAAGTATAGCCAAAGCTTGTTTGCTGTACTTCTCCTGTGGATCACATGAGTACAGTTCCTTTTGCACTCCCAGGGATCAAATTTTAGCAGACAGGCTGAAGCCCACTGTCGGCTGACGCCATCGAGCCAGTCCAGGCTTGGAAAGGATCAAGACCATATGGTCACATGCCTGGACTGACACTCGACTCAGCTAGGTATATATGAATGTGGAAAAACCCAAACCCCATACTTCTCTTAACAAAAAATGCAGAGCAAGCTGGCTCTTCAGTCAGCAGCACTGCTGCACACTCCTGTCTCCGCGACCTTGGGCTCCTCAGACTCGCTTAGTCTGCACTTGCAGTACCCTATTGCTCAGGCTCCACTCCTGGCTTCGCTAGAGAGGGTTCTCCCAGCACTATGGGTTCTTCCACTTCTCGGGAACACAGGACTTCCTCCAGCCCCCTCTGTGGACTCGCTAGTCTCCTTAGCTTTTCCAGCCTCACTGGACCTTTGTAGCTGTGCTGAGTCTCCCAGCCCTTTGGGCAAGATGTTCCCCCAACATAGGGTCACATCTCCCAAGCAGGTCACCCCTCTTGGGTGGAGCACACTGCTATCTTCACACACAGCCTGTCTCTGGCTGCAACTGCCCCAACTCCATCTGCCTTGAGCTATGCTCACATCTACCTTGTATCGAACACCTGTGCACGCACACAGGCTGCTGGCAATTCGCAAAGCCTGGAAACAGGACAGAAGACTTCATCCCACCCAACGCTCTTTGGAGCCTTTAAGCATCCAGCCCCAATCAGGACTTGCCAAATCCAGAGAAAACTTAAGACACATGTTTCTCTGTTCACAACAGATCTGCTCGCACTTGTCAAACTGACTCTTTGAGGGTCCTGTGTCCATTTTAAACCCATTTATATAGTGGCAGGGACTTTCACCAACACAACTGATGTAAGTGCTGTTCATCCATACCACCATATGGAAGTGTCCAGTTGGTTTCCAGATCGGACTGTCTTACGTGAAAGTCTTGTCGATCAGTTTGTTCCTCTTTTCAGAGTTGTGTTGAGTAACATGTCCCATGACCTAAGTCTCATGACATAGAAAAGATGTAAATTGTGGTTAGACAGTCCGGTAAGGGTTCTTATATAAATTATTTATAGTACCACCATTAGTCATGTTTATGCAGTATTGAGGATACCTGGTAATTGTATGGCACCCTATGTTGCCTATTGCTTTTGTCCGTTTAATTTAGATTTTATTGAAATAGTTGGGTGAGCCTTGCGTTCAATAATAACCTTGGCCCATTTATCCAATTTACCTGTCAGACCTTCCAAGGTCTTAATACTTTGAACCTACATGGTGACACGGAGGTGGGTCACATTACAAATGCCAAAGTGAGGCATTTGTGTTCAGGTAGATCTGCTGATTGTCTGGCTCTTCTTGTACATGCCTGTTGAGCATAGACCATAGTCATGTGCTATGACAAGTGTTGAGTGCCAACCAGGGTGTGAGCCCTGAACAGCTGCCGGGCATTGCAGCCTAGGCTATGGGCAGGGCCTTTGTAGTATTACTCTGCCTGTCTAAGCACTAGACCCGCAGTAGTCTGTTTCCTCTGCTTGTCTCCAAGCAACCTGTTAGATGACTAAGGCTGTCATGTATAGATCCCCCTTGTTTATATGCCAACAATAAGGCCATTCTTTGTGTAAATACTGGAATTTAACAGTCACATCTTTTGGCATGAAAGCCAAACTACACACAAACCCTTGGTAAATAAAGTATCCTTTTCTGTGCGCAGTTCCAGTCATTTAAATCCTTTGTCCATCGTCATTACTATGAAGATGGTGCAATTGTTAAAACTTGCTTTTACTTCCTCCATGTCATGCCTCTTAGCGGTTCCTCCGTCTGCTTGTATATATTTCTGCTGACAGCATGTCTTCCACGTGACAGTACTTTACCACAAGCTTCTCTGTACTTCAATGCATCAGAAAATGGAAATCAGCTGTCACCAGTGAGGAGTATGGGATTTTCATGTAATAACATATGTACAGTAGACAACAGTGTCAAGACATGCAAGGCACAGAGTGCGTTGCATCCTTCAGCTTAGTCTGGCATGGAAACTGTTTTATCTGTCACTAGAAGGTGTCGGCTCATGTCATGCAACCATTTTGTTTTCTCCTTCATATCTGTGTCTGCTCATGTCTTGGACTGTGTTACAGAGCAATATAATATACTTGCATTGTTGCCTTCTTCTAAAAATGCTTGTTGCCTGGCTGCAATGCTTATTCTAGCTTTTATTGATATATAGGTTGCTGACATTGGCGGCCGCCCCCCCCCCCCCCCCCCAGTCCAATGCGCCTAGCTCCTAATCTCCATGCAGGGCGCCAGGCGCATGGATTTCGATTATTTAATTTTTGATAAAAACATTTTTTTTAAGCCGAATGATTAGAGACTGTCTCTCTTTCAGTTACGGAGCTCTCTTCGCTGCAGAGAGAACTTTTTTTGCTTGATTAAAAGCTGCACACCACGGCCTGCCTTTAATGAATGGGCTTTTAAAAAAAGAAAAACATTAAAAGTCATCAGCTTCTAACACTGTAGCTGCTGACTTTTAAAAAGAAGACTTACCTGTCCAGGGTGCCCGCGATGACGGCAGCCGAAGCCGAGCAAACGCTCGGGTCTCAGTTGCCCCGCCGCCATCCTCGGTGAGGGAATCAGGAAGTGAAGCCTTGCGGCTTCACCGCTCGATTCCCTACTGCGCATGCGCAAACTGCGTGGAGCGACGTGAATGGGTGATATCTCCTGGGACACACACAAGGTCCCAGAAGACACCGCTCCCCCATTCCCCAGGAGGCAGCCGAGGAGGAGAAGAAAGAAGACCACCGCGGATCAGGAAGTGGCAGATTAGGACGATCTGCCTAGCAACAGGCACTTCAGGTATGTATATAAAAAAAAAAGGTTTTTTTTTAAACAAATTATTTTCCTTAAAGTGAATGTGGTTTGCGTTCATAAAAATGCATTCATTCCAAAATCGGATGTGAAAAGTACTTTCAAAAGACATTTACAGTAATACCTTGTATTGCGAGTAACTCGGTTTACAAGCTATTTTTTATTTTGTATTTGTTAAACAAAATCCTGACTCAATTTGCGGCCAGAGGTGTTGGGCGGCAGTAACGCTCAGAGACACTTGGTTCCCGAGGGTTTCCGAGCATCTCTAAGTGTTTCCGAGTGTCTCTGGCGCCCCCACACCTCTGGCCACATGCGCTACTGCATACACCAGCAGTGGCACTGGAACGTGTTTTGCTCGCTTTGATATACGAGTGCTTTTGATTACAAGCATGCTTTTGGAACAAATTATGCTCGTAATCCAAGGTACTACTGTAATTGTACTTTTAGACTGTTTCTTGAAAATCTACTAGTTTATGGCCAGCTTAAAGGTGTTGTAAAGGTTAATTTTTTATTTTCTAAATGGGTTCCTTTAAGCTAGTGCATTGTTGGTTCACTTACCCTTTCCTTCCATTTCCCTTCTAAATGTTTTTTTTTTCTTTGTCTGAATTTCTCACTTCCTGTTCCTCCTCAGTAAGCTTGCCCCCATCATCCGAGCTGTTCTGGCTGGGGGTTAGTCAGCGTGCTCACCCCCTCCCTTGGGACTACATCCCTGCAGAACACAATGTCTCCCCGCAGGGATGTAGTCCCAAGGGAGGGGGCAAGCACGCTGACTAATCCCCAGCCACAACAGTTGGTGGTCTTTCTCATAGAACTCTATAGCCTTGTGCACACGATCTGTTTTCCTGGTGGTAAAAAGTCAGCCAGGAAAGCCGAGAACCTGCTCGGCAGCTTTTTCCCCCTACACACGGACTGTTTTCCTGGCAGGAAAACTGCCATGAGAGCTTTGGCCGGGAATCCCGGCCGTGTGTATGCTCCACCACAGTGTTTCCCATAGGAAAACTGCCGGGAAAAAGACCGCCGGAAATACCGTCAGGAAAAAAGAAAAGAATGACTCGATTGACCGACACTGGGCTAGATTCAGGTAGCCGGGCGCATTGTTAAGGCGGCGTAGCGTATCGTATTTACGCTACTCCACCGTAAATCAGAGAGGCAAGTGCTGTATTCACAAAGCACTTGCCTCCTAAGTTACGGCGGTGTAGCGTAAATGGGGCCGGCGTAAGCGCGCCTAATTCAAATGAGTATGAGGGGGGCGTTTTTTATGTAAATGGGTGGTGACCTGACGTGATTGATTGTTTTTTACGAACGGCGCATGAGCCGTCCGTGTACATATCCCAGTGTGCATTGCTCCAAAGTACGCCGCAAGGACGTATTGGTTTCGACGTGAACGTAAATTACGTCCAGCCCTATTCGCGAACGACTTACGCAAACAACGTAAAAAATTCAAAATTCGACGCGGGAATGACATCCATACTTAACATTGCGTAAGCCTCATAGAAGCAGAAGCAACGTTGCGCCGGAAAAGCCTTACGCAAACAACGTAAAAAAATTCCGCCGGGCGCACGTACGTTTGTGAATCGACGTATCCAAGTCATTTGCATATTCTTTGCCGTAAACGACGGAAGCGCCACCTAGCAGCCAGCGGAAATATGCACCCTAAGATACGACGGCGTAAGAGACTTACGCCAGTCGGATCTTAGCCTAATTTTGGCGTATCTTGCTTTCTGAATACAGAAAGAAGATACGCCGGCGCAGCTTAGAATTTACGCGACGTATCTATAGATACGCCGGCGTACATTCTTGCTAAATCCGGCCCACAATGTATCGGGCCAATCCGAGTGGCTCTGTACCTTGTGATCGCTGTGATGAGCAATTACAAATGTGCTGTAGTACTGTTTATTTCTAAGAGCCATACCCCTCCCACAGCGAAAAAAAGAGGAACTAATGAATAAACGGTTATTCATTAGTTCCAGAGCATTTAGGATATTACAGAGGATCCAGGGAAACGTATGTTCCTATCTTCTATCTTTGGGGCTGTTGCATTGTTTCCTGGATATCATTAGTTCTCATAGCTGTGAGATCTTCTGATTGCTCAAATGCTGTTGATGATTCTGTGCGTTTTTGTCCTCATGGAGAGGTGACTAGGAATGGCATAGTTAAACCTTGTCACAGTTCTGGTAGAATAGGAAATGGACTTTTTTAGGACACTGATTCATCCCAGTGATGAGTCACACTCCGTCTTCTTTGCGGTCTCACAAAAGACAGGATATTGCCACTTCTTACATCGCAGAGCTTGGGTGTCTATGGAATCAGCAGTTGTGTCATCGCTGTAACCAAGTCTCATTTTGTTTCTGTGCACCTTTAGCACTCGACATTTAAGTCCTGTTATCCATCGCAAGAAGCTTATTAGGATCTCAATACTAATCTGAGGATCAGTCAAGGTTCAGACATTCTCTCACTGCCAGACTGCACCTCCTTCTAGTAGGGAGAGATTGGCCTGTTAACCCCTAATAGGCCGTTTGCATGCCCTTACTTGTGAAAAGCATAAAGAATTAAAGGGCATGCTATCATGTGTGGTGTCTTACCTTCTGTAGAATCACCATTGATTAAACCCAATTCTACTCTCCATCCACCATACATTACCATAAAAGTCTCAACATTAACAAGACGTTATAGTTTAGTTGCACTGAACACATTTTAATCACTAATGTTTGCCCCCAATTTATTTTGAATGTGACTTGACTGGTTTTACTTGCTGCTTGTTGTATATTGTGAATATTGTTTTACATTTTGAGGTTTGTGGATTCAGAAGTTGGAGGATAGGCAGATACATCGCACCTGCTTCTTGGGGGGGGGGGGGGGGGGAGATATCTGCATATCTGTGGTCAGCTTAAAAGAGAAGTATGGGGTTTACAAAAACAAACCCTTCTACTCACCCAGTTGTATGCAGCAGCGATCTGATGCTGCATTTGTCCCTCGCCGCCTCTGCACTGAGAACTGAGCAATCAACAACCACTGATCGCTCAGTTCTCCCCTCCTCTCTGAGCAGAGAGTGGAGACAGCGGAACCCTGGCTAAAGCCTAGATACACGGGCCGAATGTCGGGCAGCATTGAGCGGTTCAATAGAAACCAGCCGACATTCGGCCCATGTGTACTGCAGTCAGTCTGACAGAAGCCAACCAGGGGCTGTGCTGTCACTCAGGCAGCAGTGGGAAAGACTACATGTTAGAGCTGCAGAATTAATAATTAAAAAAAATCTGGCGTTTGCCGATTCTTTCATATAACAAGTGGAGAGACTTATCTGCTCACTCAGCTGTCAAAAGAAAATATCCGGGTATTCTGTCAAGTTTTTAACAGGAAACATTGTAACTAACACTTCCTCCTTTGATCAAAGGAATAAACTTCTGTGTGTGTAAAGAAAAAATTACGGCAGTTTGTAACAACATTGTAGCTAACACCAGGGGTCGTCAAAATCCGGGCGCCAGGTCGCAATTGTGACAAGAAATTGTGACCTAGCGGCCGGTAATTGAGGCCGCAGCTTTGCGGCCTACAAGGTCGCAAAGCCGCGGCCTCAATTACCGCCTGCCGCGATCGCGCACGGAGGCACAGGATCCTGTGTCTCCGTGCTCCCCCGCCGCGCGATCGCCGGTAATTGAGGCTGTGACCTTCTGTGAGCTGGCACCATCTGGTGGTGGCCGTTGGCATTACAAGTTAAACAGCTGTTCTAATGTGTAATCTTTCACTATTTTCACTGCCATCTCCTTCCCTCTAAGTAGAACCCCCAAACATTATATATGTTTTTTATTCTAACATCCTAGAGAATAAAATGATGATCGTTGCAATACGTTCTTACAGGTCTTACAAGCGCACTTTTATGGGGAAAAAATACACTTTTTTTTTAATTAAAAAAATAAGACAACAGTAAAGTTATCCCAATTGTTTTTTATTGTGAAAGATAATGTTACGCCGAGTAAATTAATACCCAACATGTCACACTTCAAAATTGCGTCCGCTCGTGGAATGGCGACCAACTTTTACCCTTTAAAATCTCCATAGGCGGCGTTTTAAAAAATCTACAGGTTGCATGTTTTGAGTTGCAGAGGAGGTCTAGAGCTAGAATTATTGCTCTCGCTTTAATGATTGGGGCGATACCTCACGTGTGGTTTGAACACCTTTTACATATGTGAGCGCTACTCACTTATGTGTTCGCTTCTGCGCGCAAGCTCGTCTGGACGGGGCGCGTTTTCTGGCTCCTAACTTTTTTAGTTTAGTCCAAATCTTTTTCTGACACTTGTTTCTTAAGTTAAAAGCAATATTATTTGCTATAAAATTACTTGGAACCCCCCCCAAACATTATATATATTTTAGCTGAGACCCTAGGGAATAAAATGGCGATTGTTGCAAAATTTTATGTCACACTGTATTTGCCCAGCGGTCTTTCAAATGCATTTTTTTGGGAAAAAATACACTTCAATTAATAATAAAAAAAAGAAACAGTAAAGTTAGCACAATTTTTTTGTTGTTTTAATGTGAAATATTATTTTAGCCAGAATCGTGCAGCTCTACTACATGTACCTGGGTGCTGATTGGCAAGCTACAGTCTTGTGAATCAGCCGTGTCATTGCTGATAGCCACGCCCTCTGCAGCAACATCTTCTCATCCCACTGTAGTCCATCCAGACACAGCCTATATGACAGTGACAACTCTGCTCTGAATTCAGGAGTGGTGCAGCATCTTTACCACCCCAGGAAGACGCATTAGGTGAACGTCACTGGTAGGATCAATGGGTATTTGAGGGATTTTGCAGAGGGAATAAAATAAATTGATCGTGCAGATGCACCCCTGTATGTGATGGTGTATAGGGACTTCTGTGTATCCATCCTCATAGCTGTAAGATCCAAGGCACAGCTGCCTCCCTGATAGTCTCATGAGGTTCAGAGTGAGATTTGGTGAGGTCACTACTTTTCTGCTCGCTGTTCTTATTACTAGAGGCTCAGACATGAGGAAGCAAAGCCCTGCCTCTATCCAGATGGCCTCCTTATTATAGAGACTCAGTGTAAAACTGGTTATGGTAAGTCGGTAACAGGGAAAAGATCAGCTACAGGAAGACCACAGGTAATATTGGCGAGTGGTGACTAACCATTTGTCCTCTACCTGCCTTATTTTTGGGCACTGATTTCAAAGTTCAGCTCATCTTTAAAGTGGACCAGTGAGTAAAAATGTGAAATCTTCCATTGCTGATATGTTTTTCTAAGAGGCAGTCATTGTAGTCCTTGCTATCTAGCAGAACTGCACGATTAATTGTGAAGAATCAAAATCGCAATCTTTTCGTTCTCTCTAAGGCCTCTTTCACACGGGACGGATCCGTGATGATCTGCCCCGTAAACCTCTGCTTGCTCAGTGGGGATCGCTCTGTTGATCACCGCTGAGCCGCCGGATGACAGGGCGGTCCCCGCACACTGTGCAAGGACCGGGGGGATCGGATGAACACGGACTGTCTGTCCTTGTTCATCCGATCTGATACGCAGACGGATGGAAAAATAGGGTTTTCCTCCGTCTGCAGAATCGGAGGATTGCGGAACCGGGTGAGATCGGGTGTTCATCTGCTGACACCCACAATCTCATAGGGAATAATGTATGTCCCTTTTTCATCCATACACGGATGGATGAAAAAGCGGACATATGGTCATGTGAAAGAGCCCTAACAAATGCAGAGAGTTCTC
Source organism: Rana temporaria (assembly GCF_905171775.1). NCBI lineage: Eukaryota > Metazoa > Chordata > Amphibia > Anura > Ranidae > Rana > Rana temporaria. Next base: position 400,045,723 of record NC_053491.1, read on the forward strand.
ACAGTTCTCACAGCTGGATAAACACAATCCAGGCAGCCTGCCAAGTTTTAATACAACATGTGAATAAGTGGAAACAAAGTATCTCTTCCTTCTTTTATCAAAGGAGTTTGTAGATGAAGACATTTTTAAACCATTTAAAGACCAAACCTTTTCTGACATTTGTTGCTTACAAGTAAAAAATCATTTTCTGCTAAAAAATTACTTGGAACACCCAAACATTATATATATATATATATTAGCAGAGACCCTAGAGAATAAAATGGTGGTTGTTTCAATATTTTATGTCACACCGTATTTGCACAGCCGTTTTTCAAACGCATTTTTTTTTTAAAAATACACTTTTAATTAAAAAAAATAATAAATGGCAAAGTTAGCCTAATTTTTTGGTATAATGTGAAAGAAGATGTTATACCACGAGAATTGTGATCTTTATTCTAAGCAAAAAAATTGTAAATCTAATTTTAGCCAGAATCGTGCAGCTCTACTATCTAGTGAGTAACTGTCCTGGAACATGCATGCAGGCTTTTCACACTTCAGTATTTCCATGCTTTATCCAGGATGATGCCTGACTAAGCAGTGAAGCAAAGATCAGTTTGATAACCCTGGAACATGCATCTTATACAATCAAGTGTGCAGTGGCAACTCTCATTTCTTGGTCCCCACAGGTTTCCTATACATTTTAGGTATCTGGTTCCGTTTGGGTTAAGCTAGTTATGGCTGTTACATTTCTGTAGTGGTTGTGCATTGGAAAGAAACGAGTTACGACGGTGTATCTCCAGATACGCCGTCGTAACTCTGAGTGTGCGGGGTCGTATCTATGCGCCTGATTCTTTAGAATCAGTTACGCATAGATTTCCCTAAGATCCGATCGGCGTAAGTCTCTTACGCCGTCGTATCTTAGTTGCATATTACGCTGGACGCTAGGTGGCGCTTCCGTATATTTACGAGTAGAATATGTAAATTAGGTAGATACGCCGATTCAGAAACGTACGTGCGCCTGGCGCATTTTTTTACGTCGTTTACGTAAGGCTTTTTCCGGCGTATAGTTACCCCTGCTATATGAGGTGTACGCAATGTTAAGTATGGACGTCGGGCCAGCGTCAAATTTTAAAACGTTTTACGTCGTTTGCGTAAGTCGTTCGCGAATAGGGTTTTGCGTAAGTTACGTTCACGTCGATAGCATTGACTATTTGCGGTGTAATTCGGAGCATGCGCACTGGGATACGTTCACGAACGGCGCATGCGCCGTTTGTTAAAAACAACATTTACGTCGGGTCACACTGAATTTACATAAAACACGCCAACATCTTCTAATTTTGAATTGGGCGGGCTTATGCCGGCCCTTATACGCTACGCAACCGTAACTTCGGGCGCATAATCTTTCTGAATACCATACTCGCCTCACAAAGTTACGGCGGCGTAGCGTATAGGAGATACGCTGCGCCCGCCTAAAGATGCACATTTGTATCTGAATCTGGCCCTATATGTGTAAATGAATGAATTCTTGATTGCTTCATGCATACATTAATACGTTTGTATAGCTGGAACTCTTATTTTAGCTTTGGGTAGGAAAGGGAATGTTTTTTTTTTCTTTTTCCCATTATGGAGGCTAAACGGAAAGTGAGAAGAAATCTCTACAAATTGAGGGGAATTCCCCTTTTGGACAACTTGTCATTAAAACAGGATTACACCTCATGTGTGGTGCCTGTGATAGTGGTTAGCAGGACAAATAGAGGTTGAATATACCCAGCAGGGGGCTGGGGCATCAATAAAAACTAGTCAGGCTTTTTTTAAATCTTTTCCTACTAAAAGTGGACCTTCACTCTCTTTTTCTTCAAACAATATAGCTTCAACCCCCCCCCCCCCCCCCTTTGCACAAATCATAGATATAATTTCTTATTATTTTTGGAGGGGAAATCCCTTTTTTGGGGTAACCCAGAAAAACAGGTATGTGGGGAAAGGAAAAAGAAAATTTAAGATGTGAGGTGAATGTTTAACATTACAGGTAGGAAGTGCCTGACACTGCGACTTTCCAAGTAAAATGCTGCATATAATCTACTCTTGGAAGCTGACATTGCATAGTTTTTAGATCTGTGATAAAGGAATAGCATATTGTGGGGAGGAATCGTTGGTCTAGTGGAAAAGTAATCTTAACAATTTTATTTCCATGTCTCAAGTCTAAAAAAAAATTCCAGTTTTGTATTTAGAACCTTTGAGGGTTTTTTTAATGTGAATTTTCTGTCTATAAACACCTTGGTTTTCTTACTTCCTTGAGAACTGTTCCACACAGGAGTAATGAGCAGAGTGGGGTCCTCCTTTAGATGCATGGAGTGCCCTCAGGAGCACTTGAAATCTGTGGACTTTTTTTCCATGTAATGGGATTTCATGGTAGCTGTGTCCATCTTTGTGTTCTCTGGGACAGTTGGAGAACTGGTTGAACTCGATGGACTTGTTTCGTTTTTCAACCAGACTAGCTAATTACCGGTATGTAACATTTTAGCAGTCTGGCTCCAGAGGTGTCAATGGGAGGTAGACCTCCTCCACTGTACATTATTACCACGTACGTTATTACCACGTATATAACGTACCTGTGCTCACAGCAACTCACAGATTAGATTAGAATATGCTGCTTATTCTCTTTAATGTCTGTTATGAGATTTTTTAAAGGAGCTACAAATAAACCAATGGCCCCTACAGGGTTGGGAATAGGCCATTCACTGTATACTTATAGTTATTTCTAATTTTGTAATCGTTCCAATTTTCTTTCCTGCATACCTTGTGCGCTTCCTGTTTTGACTACTCGTCCCGATGCAATCAAAGAATTTTTTTAAATCATCACATGATGTACCAATGGTCAGGGTCGTTATCTTCTGACTCCTGCTGTACAAACGAATAAAGTTCTGTTTACATACCTAAAAACAATATGATAAAAGCACTCTTGTCAACATATGAATAATGTCCAAGCAATGATATCATAAACAGCGCTGGTGTTGGTAATTAGATGTGACTGAATAATGGTTTTGAAAGTTCAGACCAACTTCACATGATAAAATAGAAATAGATCCATTGATAAAGAGTGGCACACTTATAGGAAAGTCCGTATGCGATAAAAGATGAAGAATTGTCAGCAAGCACCATCCACCATCAATTCAAACCATCACCACGTGGGACAGACGATCCCCCTCTGGGGTACAAACTCACCAGATGGATAATCAAAATGGGCGTTGTATAGCTTCCCAGAGAATGATATACTCTTCACAATGAGGGACAAAACCAGCAATGAGGCTCACCGTCAAAAAGAAAACAGAGGATGCATATAGCGTAATTCCGTTTAATAAAGTGTTAAGCAAACCCCTCAAAGATAAAATCCCCACTTATAATGCACGTACTTGCAAATAAAGAAAGCTTATATCACCGTCTCCTATGACCGGAGAGAGAGTTGAACGGACCCCGCTGTAGGTAGTGGATGAACACTTCCTGGATCCGGACTTCAGTGAAACGCAAAACGTCACTTCCTATGCGTCGTATAGGTCACGCTCTGACGCGTTTCGTCATCAGACACCTACTGTGTTTTCGACCCGTAGGCTGTGTATGGTGCAATAATGATGCTCACTTTTTTTAAAAGTAATTATTCTGTCCAGTAAGGTGTGTATTCGCCGGCCATTATAATAATGTTCTGTGTTGCCTGTGACATACACTGAGCACTTCTGGACATCAGGGACAGAAACTGTGCGTTGAGGTAAGTGCCTTGACACAGACACATGTTCTTACTGCACTGTCACGCATGAAAAATCAATCTGTCCTCCTGCATCTGGTTGTGTTTGATTCCTGGACCTAGAAGAGCGTGAGCAGAAGACCGAAAAGGGGCCTAAGGCTGGATTCACACCTATGCATTTTTAGTGCTTTTTGCATTTTGCAGATTTGCACTACAGTCAATTCACCATGGTTTCCTATGGAACACGTTCTGTAGTGCAAATCTGCAAAATGCAAAAAGCACTACAAATGCATAGGTGTGAATCCAGCCTCAAACTGCAGGATATGCATGCCTGTGTGTGTGTAGGACCCCTGATAATGCGTTTAGTTTTAGTCATCGCCATTCATCAGACTCTAGTGCACATGTATTATTATGTCTGACGCCCAAACCCACAGGTTGTGCACGGAGGTCACAGTGTTTTTTTTTTATTTGCAGGTTATGTCATGAGAACAGGCACCACGCCTTTACTTGCTTTACCTTTTATTAACCTTTGCCATTGAAAGTAAATGATCTTTTAATTGTATGAGTGGCATCAACAGATTTCATATTCTCTGTCAGCAATTATCTCTGGATTACTTGTTTTACGTAACTGTAAGTTCAAGTGTTGTTTTTATTTTCTTTGCTTGGGGGTCCTTATTCATAATTACATATATAGTCATGGAAAGAAAAAAAACACTTTAATATGGAGTTATACAGATCAAATTATACAGGTTTACCAGAGAGCTGCATTCGTAGTTAAAGCCATGCATACTTGTTATGTGGCCTTGTGGATGTATAACCTCATCCTTCTATAGAGCTACGTACTATTTACCATACTGATATTGGCTGCATGCAGCTGAGCAGTATTAAATACTACATTACAGTATATAGTATATACTTTTTATATATTGGGTTTAGACTGTAAAGGATCACTCCCCCCCAAAACTTGTATTTCAGCTTTTGGTAAAGGCAGAAGAGAGAGGCCATATGACAGTCTCTCATGTCGCTCAGTGACTTTGTTGGAGATCTCTCTTCGCTACGTTCCCAGGGTCTGCACATCTGCTGTCCCCCTTCTAAAGAACCTCCAATTTTATCTGCTGTTTTTTGTTTTCTTTTAAAGAGAAGTGCGGTATTCCAAAAACTAAAACATTTCTACTGACCTAGTTGGATGCAGCATTGAACGGATGATGCATCTGTCCCCAGCCTCTACACAGAGAACTGAGTGATCAAAAACCACTGATTGTTCAGTTCTCGGTCTTCAGTGAATTGATGACTGACAGTCACAGACTCTCTGCTTTGCCTCTCCAGTGCTCACTGGAGTGCTGGGCGTTGGGAGTGGCTGGCTCAACCTCTCAATGGCATCTGGGCAGATCCTGGCATTATAGTCAAGATCCCTGCTGATTCTAGACCAGCTCTGTGACTTCAGCTGACAGTGGACTTTGGCCCACTGTCAGCTGAATTTGGTTTACAGGAATGTAGTACCAAGTGCACTGCTGTGATCCATAAAAACTGGCCAAAATAGCTTTGGCCATTTCCCCTATAAATCATTGTTGTGTGAACAGGAACAAAGGCTGGATTGGGGCAAACATTTTCACTATTGGAATATCCAAGACCAATAGGAAGTCATAGGTTGACTCAGCCAACCAAGCCCCACATAAAAACTGAAATCTCACTTTTTGGTTGCTTGGCTATTACACTGATCTACCTGCATCATTATTATTATTATTATTATTATTATTATTATTATTATTATTATTATTATTATGAGCTCAGGAAAGTTGAAAAAAAGTCTGAAGCCAATATGGGCATACTTAAAGCGGAGTTCCAACCACAATTAGCATTTTTTAAATGTATGTCCTTTCATCCTGTGTTTTTATAATATAAATCTGGTCACTTACTATTTTACAATCCGCCGCCGATCCGCATAGATATTAAAAAAAGATAGTTTATAAAACTATATCTACACTGTTGTAATTTTGCTTGTGGGCATTGTGAAGCCTACAGGCATTTACTTCCTGGAAGTCTTGGATGGGGCGTGATAATTGGACAGCGCACTGCATCCTGGGAAATGATGACACACATTTCCCAGGAGCATTAGAGGGAGATGATGTCAGAATCCTAGGTGGTTTCAAAGGCAGATTTCGTGGGACTGCATAGCAACAGGCATTTCCAGATGAGTAAAAAAAAAAAAATTCTTTTTTATTCGTAAGCTACAGTTTAAAGCAATTTTTTTTTTTTTTTGATGGAACCTCCACTTTAAGAACATTGAATCAGAAAACTCCTATTTTAAGGAGAGGTCAGGAAAGGTGGCCTCAAAAGTTTCTGTCATGACGAAGGTTTCCTTAAACTCACTTTAACCTCTTTACTACCGCCTACCGTCAATTGATGGCGGCACGATAGTGCTCTCGTTCTAAAAGGACGTTGTATGAAGTCCCCGCCTTGCCGAGCCACCAGGGTGCGCGCGCGTGTTACTGGGAACCCGATGCGCGTGCCCGGCTCACTAGGGTACACATTTAACCCCTTGATCGCCCCCTAGTGTTAACCCCTTCCCCGACAGTCACATTTACACAGTAATCCGTGCATATTTATAGCACTGTTCGCTGTATTAAATGTGAATGGTACCAAAATAGTGTCAAAAGTGTCCGGTGTGTTCGCCGCAATATCGCAGTCACGATAAAAATCACTGATCGCCGACATTACTAGTAAAAAAAAAAGAAAATGCTATAAATCTATCCCCTATTTTGTTGCCGCTATAACTTTTGCGCAAACCAATAAATATACTCTTATTGCGATTATTTTGTTTTACCAAAAATAAGTAGAAGTATACGTATCGGCCAAAACTGAGGAAATTTTTTTTTTTTTTTTATATATTTTTGGGGATATTTATTAAAGCAAAAAGTAAAAAATTATTGCTTTTTTTTTCTCAAAATTTTAACTTTTCTTTTGTTTATAGCAAAAAAAATAAAAACCGCAGAGGTGATCAAATACCACCAAAAGAAAGCTCTATTTGTGGGGAAAAATTATTAAAATTTCATTTGGGTAAAGTGTTGCATGACTGCGCAATTGTCATTCAAATTGTGGGAGCGCTGAAAGCTGAAAAATGGCTTGGGCAGTAAGGGGGTGAAAGTGCCCAGTATTGAGGTGGTTAAAGAAGCTGTCTCACTTCGGAATATCCGATGGAAAAACTCAGTTGGGGCTACACACTGACTTTTTCCATCGGAAATTCCGATCGTGTGTACGGGGCATTAGGTTGGCTGTGAAGTCACACATGGCACCTCTCCTCCTTCCATGGTTGTCTGCCAATGCAGCTAGCAAGGAGACATAACATGTAATAAGGGGTGCGTATTTGTGGAGGGGGGAATGCCTTGGCTTAGTACAGCAACAGCTTCCTGTAGGGCTCACTCACATGGGTTCAGGCTGGGATCGGAACCTGGCCAAGCTCATCCCTACTTCCCAAGCTGAAGCACATAAATGTGAACTAACCTCATACTAAGGAATGAGATTTTTTCTTGCAACGATTTACCCAAAAGCATGCATTTTATTGCGGGAAGATGAACAAGCTATTTAGGACCTCATCACACCCATCCCATACACTTGCAATAATGATGTGCATACATTTCACATGTTCTTTCAATGTTCGATTCATTCATTTTTTTTTTAACATAGTTGTGTGTTTTATTTATGTCTTTAGAAACAAGATATACCTGTGCTCAGATCCCAATAGCTTGCCCATGCATATAATCTACCAGGTGCTAAAGGGGTGTGACCACATATTAACACTAAAAATACTGGATGAACCCTCTGCACACTGCTATACCCTTTCTACCAACTTTGCAATAAAAAAATGAGGATATTTAGTGCACACATATTGCAATACATGTGTAACCACCTCAATACTGGGCACCTGAACCCCCTTCCTGCCATAGTTATTTTTCAGGTTCCAGCACTGTCACACTTTGTATGACAATTGCGTGGACATTCTACACTGTAACCATGTGACATATTTTTTTTATCTTTTTCTTCACACAAATAGAGATTTATTTTGGTGGTATTTACTCACTCCTATGTTTTAAATTTTTCCCCCCAAAAAAAGACCAAAAATGTTGAAAAAAATAGTTTTTCTTAGTTTCTTTCAGTACATTTTTCAAATAAGTAATCTTTCACCTTCACTGATGGGCGCTGATGAGCCGGTGTCTTTTCGATAAATGCCCCCTGTCGAATAATGCCCGCCCGGTACTGCTCTTGCGGAGCCGCCAAAAGCCTCCAACATCCGAATTGACTAGCAGCTGTAGATGGCGCATGTGCACTATAGCCAACATACTGCCACACACTCCCGATGCTCGTGCAAGTCTGCAAGGGCCGGATTTGTTCATGATGGGCACGTGTGAGGGGCAGATGCCTACAGAAGGGGGCGTAATTTGCAATTATGGCCAGTGCTCCTCTCCTAAACAAATATATCTCTGCTATTCTTCCTACACGTGTTTGCGGCCTATCTTTCACAAGCAATTGCACTGCCCATCATTACAAATTACGCCCCCTTCTGTAGGCCTCTTCCCCTCACAAGAGCCCATTATGTACAAATCCGCCCCTTGCAGACTTGCACGAGCATCGGGAGCATGTGGCACTATGTCGGCTATAGTGCGCAGGCGCCGTCTACAGCTGATCGTCAATTCTGAGGTTCGTGGCTTTCGGCGGCTTGGAACTGTGCAAGCGCTGCCCACGCACAGTAACGGGCGGGCATTATTAGACAGGGGTCATTTCTCGTCAGAACACCGACACTGATGGGCATTGATAGGCTGCACTGATGAGGCGGCATTTGTGGGCAGTGATGAGGCAAGAATATGCCGCACTTATGGGCACTGATAGTAGTTGGCACTGAGCACTGATAGGCGACACTGATAAGTGTCACTGGGCACAGATAGGTGGCACTGGTGGGCATTCATGGGTGGAATTGATGGGCAGCAGTGATGGGCATTGATGGGAAGCATTAATAGTCAGCACTGACTGGCATCACTTGTGGGCACTGCTGGCACTTTTGGGCACAGATTGGCAATTATGGGCACTGGTTGGCAGTGGTGGGCAATCATTGTGGCACTGGTGGGCACTTAATTGTAATCAGGGCACTGAAGATTATTCCGATGGCCTTCTGTAGCACACAGTACTGCAGAAAGAAATAGTTACTCCTCAGGAATAGGCACAGATGTGAAGAAGCCTTTAGGCGATTTATTCTATTCTGCACGTACTGGAAAAATATCAATTCTATTCTGAAATAAGTACCAGAAATCTGTCTTTTCCTGTGACATTTAAATGCTCTGTCAGGTGCTAGTAACAATTGTCACCAGGATTTTACAACTGTTGCTAAAGCAGGTGGTGAGGCTAAACCTGCCAATGGAAAAGACAACTGAAGGAAAGTCCCCTCTTCGGAGAGACCTCCTCTCACCTCTGGTGTCTCTAAGATGGGAAGTGAAAAAAAAATTCCTTAACAGGACACAGAAAAAAAAAAAACTGATCAGTGTTATAACAATTTCCTACACTAAGAAATTGTTGTACTTGTACAGCTGGAATTGTGTAATTCTGTTGGATAATTGTTTTATAAATTCATAATTAAATCTGGTCTGGTCTTAGCAGAAATCATATATGAGCAGATCTTGTGACATGATATTAAGTCCGAGGGAAGACTGTAGAGAAGATGTACAGAATAAACTTCACTTGTATTGCATTTATTGCATTGACTAATATACAGACCCAAGGCACTTCATACATAAATTATGGTGAAGAAGTGTCTGTTTTACCCACCTGTTACATAGCTACAAAGGTTAAAGAAAACCCATCTAGTTCAACAAAAAGATAAAAAATAAATTATACAGAATAAAGAAATCGAAAACCTCCTAATACAGAGTCCTTTAGTGTCCCACCACACTTGTATGACTTAAAAATTGTACAGTTTCCATTACGACTTTTCTATGCGACTTGATGCGACTTTGGATGAGTGCACCTTTGTTACGACTTTGGCTTTGACCAATGTAAAAATTGTGTTTGTGCTCTACAAAGTCACTAGATATGTACAGAATGGATTTTTTTTATGTTTTGGTTTCTTTATTTTCTTATGAATTCCACATTTTCAGAACAATTCAAATCAGTCGAAAACTGATTGATCGATTCAAATGTGAAGAATAGCTGGTTGTTAAGGATTGGGCCAGGAAGCTGACCGTTGCATCCTTAAAAACGAATGACTTATCAGCTGTCAGCGGGTTTCCCCACTGACAGCTGAATGCAAACAAAAGAATGCCAGCAAAACCCCCCCCCCAAAAAAAACAGTCCCGTCCCCCCCCAAATCCATACCAGGCCCTTATCCGAGTATGCAGGCCAGGAAAGGGGGGGGGGGGGGGGGGGTGTTGCAGAGCGATTTAACTTGGGTACAGCCAGCCTGTCAGAAAGCGGCTAGCAATAATCATTGTGTGTCGTCCCTCCCCCCGGGAGAACACAATAGCTTCACCATAGCTATAGAGTGTGTTGATGCGGGAATCAAGTCAAAATCTAACCATCTATGTAAGTACAGAAAGACCAACTTACTGTATGTGAAGTTGGAGGGGGAACCTATAAGCCATGAGAGTGAGTTTTAAAGCGGTTGTTAACCCTACTTGATCATTTTTACCTACAGGTAAGCCAATAATAGGGTTTACCTGTGGGTAAAAAAAAAGATCTCCTAGACATCACTGGTGCATGCGCTCTGAAGGTCCGGCATACCTTGCAGGAGCTTCAGAGCTTTGTCTTGAAACCTGAGAGCTCCTGCACGTGTGTGGGAGTGATGTAATTACGGCTCTGACCAATCACAGCGCTGGAGCTTGCGAACCCTGAAGAAAGACGGGGAGAACATGTCAGCCTTTATGGAGGGCTTTGTTCCAAGGTAAGAATTTCTTACCTTATGCGATGCATACTAGCACATTATGCCATTGTCTTGCATTTTTTTTTTAAACATCCTCAGTTTACAACCCCTTTAAGACCTAGCTTGGTATAAGACAGCTGCTCTTATAAGCCACTTCTGGGGAAATATGCAAACAAAATAGTTCATAAATGTAAGCATGTGCCTAAGGCAGAATGGCTGGCTTAGAACTGTGTACACCACCAGACCCTTTGGTATACATGTGCTGCTCATTCTTAACACTGTCCTAGTCTAGACTCCGTCTCCCTTCATTCCTAGTACCCTCTAAAACACAGGTATCAAACACAAGGCCCATTGGCCGAATCCGGCCCTTCAGGCCATTTTATGTGGCCCTCGCACCTCTCCTGCAGCTCCAGAACTCCAGCCCTCCTCCAGACCCTTACTTTCTGCTTTCAAGCAATGCATCCAGCTTCTTCCCAGCAGCAGCATAAGGGAAGGGAGGGGGTGCACTGTGATATAAGGGAGAGTGGGGGACTCAACTTCTGATGGCTCTTGACATCTAATGTAAAGGGGAGGGGATGCGCTGGACATTCAATCTTACAGATACAACTGGCCCTTTTGAGGGCAATCATAATGCTGATGCGGCCCACAATGAAATTGAGTTCGACAGCCCTGCTCTAAAGGATGGTGGCATATGGTGAATGGAGCTTCAGCATGTTTTCTAAGAGGTCTAGACATCTCTGACTTGGCAATTTGAATTCAGCAATTTTTCTATAGTTGAGCAGGTTGTTGTAACGACCTTCTGAGATGGAAAAGAGGGACACCCCTTAGAACAGAATATTGGGGCAATAGATAAATTCATTGCGCTTCTCAATGGCATGGACCAGCCTTTCTCAGTCTTGTTAATTTGGAGGATCCTTAAATTCACTTACATGGGGCACCTTGTCTCGGGAAATCCCTGTTGGTAATTAATAATAGATCTGCAGCTCATGGTACGCTAGTGTGGAAAAATAAGGAATGTGATGAAGTTGGTGTATTTTACACCTGGGTGTTCTATATGACAAAATAATTTTTCCTAGTAATTTTAATTTGATGTAATATTAACAGCTGGAACATAAACACAGACAAAAGAAAATTGTAGTGTTCCCTCACATTGATGATCAGTGGTGAAGTGCCCACTTACACCGGTGGCCAGTAAAATGTTCCCTTACATTGGTTGACAGTGAAGAAGGACCACCTTTTGTTTAATTATTGGCCACCCTACACAGTCTAGAGTGGTCACTTGGGGCCAAGGGGGGGACGAAGTGCCCATTAAACTTAAAAAATAACACTTAAGCCCACGTATGGGTTTCCCGTCGGGAAAACTGTCATGAGAGCTTTTGGCCGGTAATCCCGGCCGTGTGTATGCTCCATCGCAGTTTTCGCAGGGGGAAAAAAAAACAGCTATTTTTTTTTTTCCCCAACGGTTTTTAAGCCGGCAGTTTTCCTATGAGAAAAGACTGCGGTGGAGCGTATACACGGCCGGGTTTCCAGACCAAAAGCTCTCATGGCAGTTTTCCTGTCGGGAAACCCGGTCGTGTGTAGGGGGAAAAAGTTACCGAGCAGGTTCTCGGGTTTCCCGGGGGTAAAAAGTCCGCTGGGAAACCCGTACGAGTGTACAAGGCTTTACGTTGGCGGTCAGTGGGAATAAGGATCTACACAGATAGGTAATCACTGAAACCAATGATTTTTTTAGTTATCAGAGAGGCAGAAATTGGTCAGTGCTCAAGGAACCTTCAGCATCATTTGAAGAGTCTGTTATCCAGTGGCACAATTTTATATCTTTACCAAAAAAAATCCAGCCTAGCCAATGGGTTGAGCTGGCCATGTAGTTTTCTAGATTGTGAACTCACTTGTAGACGTCATTGCCACTACGATGTTTACAGTTTTTGTTTTTATATGTGTGCGGTGAAGAGGCCTTTTCTTGGACAGAATCAGGAACAGTTCGAACCCTGTCAGGTTTTTATTGCTGTCTGTATTTCCTCCGGGTATATTCACTTTATTTGTCCTGTGACCATTGTCCCTGAGACAGAAAGGGATGGGAATTCCAATTGTTACAGCTGCTGCCAAAACAGAAGAAGGTTATTCAAACTCTATCGAACATGACTTGGGCAACCGGAAAAAATGATAGGGTTCTAACTATTCCCTACTTTATCTGAAATAAAAAAAACCAAAAATGTTTCTGCTATAGATATACTTTAGTATCTTTCTAATTATGTATGAACATTGGGGCAGCAATATTTTATATTTAGTCACCGTAGGTTTTGCTATGCTTTGCTATATAGTGGTTGTGTTTCTCACAGTGCTAGCCTATTATTCCGGCAACTCCTAAAAAATGTGTTGCTGATAATTTTATCCTAACAGTTGTTGAGAGAGATAGAGAATGACAAAGCGATTGCAGTCAGCCACATATAGCTCTCATAATAGGTAATCTAAGAAAAACATTGAAATACAATATCGGCATTATGGGCTTATTAAAAATATACTACATTTTCCATCTAAAGTATTTTACCTTCATTTTTATTATCTTTCCAGGTACTCTTGAAGGCTGTCCATACAAAACTTGTCCGTCTGGATGTTCAGGGTGGCAGACCGATCCCTTTGACCCCTGAAGCTTCATCTCCCTAACCCAGGTGCAGTGTTCATCCCTTCAGCCGGGCTCAGCTGAGGCTATAGATAGAAGTGGACAGTGTTCCAGCAATGGGCATTGGTCGGAACCCCTCATCTAAGGCAATGGAATCCACAAACTCAACCGACGGGAAGTATGAGGAGGAGACGAAGCATACAACCTTTTTCACCATGCCAGTAAGCCAAAAAATTCTATGTCTGATTTATATAACTACAGTAAAACCTTGGATTGCGCGCATAATCCGTTCCGGAAACATGCTTGTAATCCAAAGCACTTGTATATCAAAGTGAATTTCCCCATAAGAAATAATGGAAACTCAGATGATTCGTTCCACAACCATTTATTCATAAGTCCTTCAGTTTATAGTCCATATAAAAATATTATAGCAATGTGACCAGGTTGTGTAACCATAAAATGTCCATCTACGAATGGAAACCTCCACAAGGGGATTAGAAGCAAAATCAAGCAGGAGCTACAGAGTATAACAGAGAAGAGAGGCGCCTCTAAGTGTAGCAATAAGTTGCTAAATGTTGTACCTTCCTTAAATGTAACCATATTGCTACACTTAGAGGCGCCTCTCTTCTCTTTTATACTCAGTTGTGACATGACGATACTTGTATATCAAGACATCGCTTGTATATCATGTCAAAATGTATTAAAAAATGTTGCTTGTCTTGCAAAACCCTCTCAAATCAAGGTTTTACTGTATTGCTCATCTGGGCTAAAAAAAAAAAAAGTGATACCTTATAAATTATACTATATTGCTAACCTTACACATTCTAGTACTAAGTAATTTTAAAGAAGAGTGTGTGATTATTACATGTCAACAAAGTGTCCTGTGTGTTTTATATGTTTGTGCATGCTGCACCTGCTCGGGTCTGCAACTGACAAATTCAGTACTGTATAGACCAACTGCACACATACAACCAGACCACCATCCTCTGTATTTAGAGAGATTGAATTGTGTGTAGTCATTCAGCTTGACCTGTAAAAAGTGTTTCAGAATACAGTGTGACGGTATCGGTATGATATCCCCGTCAACGTTCCCTTCTTCCCATAACGACAATCACCCCAATATTCCACGAGGAGGGATATCCCTGGAATCGCCCAGAAAGCCACACATGAGACAAGCTTACTGCTGGAACAAGACACTTTATTGACACAAAAACTCAGCTTATATGTGGTTACAGCCTGTTAGGAACGCCCCCCTCACACAGTGGGGTTTCCCATACAGATTATAGGAGACAAGTCGGAGCCGACCATGCAGACATGTTTCTTTAGATAAAGACATCAGCGGAGTTAATTACTAGGTGTAACAGCCTGACCACAATGAAGCAATCAGAATAATTAACATGAGCCCCTTATCTAATCATTGTAAACAGTAAGGCCGGTCTCCTTCCCACACACAATAAATCAATTACCATTTGAACTAGGGAGCTGGCTGAGGAAGGGTCATTAACATGTTAATAGCTTGTGGCACATGAACCAAGCAGGGAGATTTACACTGACATCCTTCCCAATGGCCCCCCTTTTTCTCCCTGCTCCGGCAAACCCGGTTGGACCTTCCCTGGTCCAGTAGGGTTGACGGGTTCAGAGCTTTTAGTCCGAGGTTAACTCCGTTTGGCGTGACTGACCTCCATTGGTAACTGCTTCCGACTCAGGTATGCTACCGGGTCGTCAGATCACACGCCGGTCAGTCCCCAAGTCTTTGTGCGATCTGCAAAGTCACCAGAAGTCAGTGTGAAGACAGCGAATGGGTCTGTGCGCCGCCGTCTAGGTGTCCCGCTACGGGAGGGGGCAGGTTATGGCTCTGAAGTGACAATCACAGGAGATTCATAAAAAGAAAAAGTTATATTTGTTGAAATGCTGTAGCACTGGTGCTCAGAGTCCGGGGGGGGGGGGGAGGGGAATCAGAGCCCCATAAGGTCAGCCACCCCCTGCTCCCTCCGCAGCCGCCGGTTCTCCTCCTCCATGCGGCTTATGCACTCCTCCAGCTCTATGTACTCACGGATCAGCTCCTGCTTGCTCATGTCCTGCAGGCTCTCCACGTGGTCCTTCATCATCAGGAACTGGGTGGTGGTGTAAGGGGCCACCGGTGGGCCCTTGGCGAACATCTCGGCACGCATCTGGGACGCCCGCTGCGACTCCCTCTCCTCCAGTCGCTTCTTCTCCTCCCAGGTCAGCTTGTTATACGGCTTCCAGGACCTCTTCTTCTTGAAGGGTGGCCGGCGGTGCCTCTTTCTGCCCAGCTCCCTCCAGGGCCCCTCCGGCTCAGGGCTGTCGCCCATGACCAGCTGACAATGGTGTTCCCTGTTGTCCGTAATAACAGATTGTACCATGAGGGCTTCGTAAGGGGTGCCCAATGGTTCTTCCTGACCCAGCTCCTTTGGATCCCAAGCCGAGTCTACACAATGGGCTGCTGCTGGTGGGCGGTACCCAGGTTGAGACCAATTTGACCTGGTGTTGTCATTCATGGGGCAATTCTGCTTGAAGTGACCCAGCTGTTTGCACCGGAAGCAGCGTTGTTCGTTGCCCTCCTGGCGATGATAGCGAGGGCTAGATGTCACCGGTCTGTTAGGAGGTTGGTATCTAGCGGTTGGTGGGTGTGAGGGCACCGTTTGTGGTGGAGGTTGTTCCTGTGGTGTGACCTGGTTCGTCTTGCGAGTATCTGCATATTCATCCGCCAACTTCGCGGCCTCTGGTAGAGTCATGGGCCTGCGATCTCTCACCCAATCTTTGACGTCCGTCTGGATGTCATTGTAAAATTGCTCCAGGAGCATTAGTTGCAAAATGTCCTCTGCGGTGGTGGCCTGGCTGCTGTTAGCCCAGTTAGAGGCCGACCGGGACAATTGGCATGCCCATTCCGCATAAGAGTCTTTCGTGGTTTTGCGTGAGTCCCTGAACTTCTGTCGGTGGGACTCTGGGGTTACTGCATAACGAGCCAGGAGCACTTCTTTAACCCGGGCGTAGCTATGAATATCCTGATCTGGCACGGTCCGGAAAGCATCAGAAGCTTTGCCTGACAGTTTGCCTGACAATATTGCAACCCAGTCTCCTCTAGCTATTCGGTGCAGGTTACATTGTCGCTCAAAATCCGCCAGGAAGTTATCAATCTCACAGTCCTTTTCATCAAAAGCTTTAAAAGCGCTAAACGGAATCTTCCTTGCGTCTGCTGTGCTGTACTCACTGTTCGGAGAAGGTGCGGCTGCTTGTTGGACTGCTGCCAGTTTTAACTGTAGCTCTGCGTCCCTTATTTGTTTATCCTTCTGTAGTTCTGCGTCTCTTATTTCTTTAGCCTCCTTCGCTAACAGGTCCATCACTTTCAGTACCACATCTGGCGTTGGGTTCGGGCCGAACCATGCTAGCTTCTCTCTCATTAGCTTGTTGGCTGGCGATTCCTCCTCCTGAATCACTGGTGTCTCCATCTCTTGTACTGCTGGCGTTGCTGCCATCCCGTCCTCCTGGTCTATCTCCATTGATTCTGCTATGATGACCCGCTTGGTTTTGTTGCTAGCAATCCTTCCACGAACTTCCAGTAGTTCTTCCAGTGTCTGCTTGGAATCCGGGTGTGAAGGGGAATAGAAGGGAAAAATCCCACTGCTACCAACCAATTGTGACGGTATCGGTATGATATCCCCGTCAACGTTCCCTTCTTCCCATAACGACAATCACCCCAATATTCCACGAGGAGGGATATCCCTGGAATCGCCCAGAAAGCCACACATGAGACAAGCTTACTGCTGGAACAAGACACTTTATTGACACAAAAACTCAGCTTATATGTGGTTACAGCCTGTTAGGAACGCCCCCCTCACACAGTGGGGTTTCCCATACAGATTATAGGAGACAAGTCGGAGCCGACCATGCAGACATGTTTCTTTAGATAAAGACATCAGCGGAGTTAATTACTAGGTGTAACAGCCTGACCACAATGAAGCAATCAGAATAATTAACATGAGCCCCTTATCTAATCATTGTAAACAGTAAGGCCGGTCTCCTTCCCACACACAATAAATCAATTACCATTTGAACTAGGGAGCTGGCTGAGGAAGGGTCATTAACATGTTAATAGCTTGTGGCACATGAACCAAGCAGGGAGATTTACACTGACATCCTTCACATACAGTATAACCAATATGCTAGCCAAACACTGTACAGTTTAAAGGAGTTGTAAAGGCAGAAGTGCATTCTATGCATTAAGATAAAAAGCCTTCTGGGCACAGCACCTCCTAATACTTTACCTGAGGTCCCTCTCTGTCCAGCGATATCCACGACTGTCTCAGCCGTCCGAGATTCTCCCTCCTGATTGGCTAAGACACAGCAGCGGTGCTATTGGCTGTCAATCAAAGTCAGCTAGCCAATTGGCCGTCACTGCTGTCAATCAAAGTCTGCCAGCCAATCAGAGAGGGGGCAGGGCTGGGTCATGGGTTCCATATCTGAATGGACACAGGGAGCTGTGACTTGGTTCAGGGTGCCCCCACAGCAAACTGCTTGCTGTGGGGGCACTCAGCAGGAGAGAGGGGAAAGGAGAGCTGAAGAGGGACCTGAGAAGAGGAGGATCAAGGCTGCTCTGTGCAAATCCACTGCTCAGAGGTGGTAAGCATAACATGTTTGTTATTTTTATGGGAAAAAAACAAGACTTTACTCACTTTAAATTTGTTGTCCTGAAGCAAAATCCGAGGGCGCCTGGCCAGTTTTACACAAGTCTGGACATATCTTTATGAGAATGTTGAATTGGGCTATAACTGTATTTCTAAATATAACCAGTGAATGGCAGGTGTATTATATAAGGTTACACACCCTTTCTGGTTATAGGACTGTTTCTTAAGACCCGCACAGGAAATAACGAAATTATCTAGCCCTTATCACTTTTTATAGGCCTCTAAACACTGCACAAAGAGTTGTTCTATTGTAAGTTGTAGATGCTGTGTAAATTATCTCCAGGAATTAATCTTGGCTGATAAGGACATTTATTACTGAACAATTGCTAAAGGTTAGTGGTTTTTGCTTTTGAAGTTGATAAAGTGGTTAATTAATCTACCTATAAATAGGTTAGAGGTAGGTTGAGGTGTAGGTGTGATCTGACCGCCCCCAGGTATCGGAGTTCCTCATGCAATCAATCTGCTTCCAAGGGTGGACGTCTGTCCCCAACCTCCGCTCCTTTCAGCCTGGCATTCAGTTGTACAGACTTGGTGGCGGCCAGTGATAGAAACACAGTATACTTGCCACATAAACACAGTATACTTGCCACAGGAATCTGCAGGAGGACTCTCTTGCCATGTGAATGAGGCCTTGTAGCAGTAAATGTAAGGCCCCGTACACACGAACAAACATGTATGCTGAAACTGGCCCGCGGACCAGTTTCAGCATACATGTTCTGTCGTGTGTAGGCGCGAGCGGGCCGAATTCCAGCAAACATTTGCCCGCCGGGCCTTTTCCCAGCAGACAAATATTCCTGGACGTGTTTTAAAACCGTCCGCTGGAATCCTGCCCGCTCGTACATGTACGGTCGTCAGTACAGACCTACCGTACATGTCCGAGCCCCCGCCGCCCCTCGCATGCGTCGAATGACTTCGACGCATGCGTGGAAGCCTTTAAATGGCAGGCCCGCCCACGTCGCCGCGTCATCGCGGACACGCCCCGTGTATTGTTTACGCGCGGACTTCTGTACGATGGTTAGTACAGCCATCGTACAGAAGCCCTCTGGCAGACATGTACGGTGAAAACGGTCCGACGGACCGGTTTCATCGTACATGTTTGCTTGCTCGTAAGTACCCGGCCTAAGTCCATTCTAAGAAGCAGCAGAAATATTTAGCTTCCATAAACACAGGTCTCAGAATAGGGCCCCCTATCTGACATTTGTGCCCACAAAAGTGTGTAAATCTAAATGCACAGATGTGCATGGAGGAGTTTCCTTCTCTTTGTGCATTGTCATACCTAAATGAATGCAAGCAGGAGCATCTTTGGCAATGAAGTCTAATCCCACAGGGCCTCTGGGTGCACACTAGAGAGCGCTGTCAGGTGATAGAGAAGGAGAATAGGAGTGCACTCACACTGTTTAGTTCAGCGGTGCCAGAGTCCGACTTTCCCCCCTTCCCAATTCCATGCTGGTCTGAACTCACCCTGGACTATAGTCAAATGTTCCCAGGCACACTTATATCATCAGACCACAATAATCCCTGCTTCTGTGCTCAGTCAGTAATAGAGAGTTTGGTTCATTGGCACGGTTTGCACTGACACTGAGGCAAACTACACCAAAACCACAAGTGAACCGTGCCAGGGACCACCTCTTCAAGTGGTCCCACACACAGTTCGGAGCACTCCTACTACACAAACAAACCAGTCTGAGTGGAGGGAGCATGCCCGGGCTCAGTTAAAAGTGCCAGCATGAGTGCACCCCTTAACCTGTGGCTGCCTGCGTAACAAATGTGCAACAACAAAAAGGTGGGCTCTGAAGCATAAATTCACTTTTCCGAAAAAAAAAAAATAGTAATTGCACATTATTTTTTTTTTAGGAGCGTGTAAAGCAGTGGTCATCAACCCTGTCCTCAGTGCCCACTAACAGGTCAGGATCGCTAGATAACTTAAATACATTACAGGTGATATAATTTGCTGCTCCGTGATTGCAGTATTCTAGTCT
This sequence comes from Rana temporaria, assembly GCF_905171775.1. Taxonomy (NCBI): domain Eukaryota; kingdom Metazoa; phylum Chordata; class Amphibia; order Anura; family Ranidae; genus Rana; species Rana temporaria. Next base: position 400,065,647 of record NC_053491.1, read on the forward strand.
GCATCTCCCTAAGGTAATACATAAAACCTGGCCTGTTAGTGGGTCCTGAGGACAGGGTTGATGGCCACTCTTGTAAATCGCCCATTATCGACTGATTACGGGTACAATCTCTGTACAGACAGGCCGTTACACAATGACAGGAAGAGTCAATGAACTACCTAGAGCGCTCAACAGCACCCTGGTAGTTCATTGAGAACTACAAGCTGTCAGCCACAAAGACTGTCGGTACTTGTAGTATATTCATTTACAGGACTCTGTGAATGAATGACATGGCCATGTGAGCGGAGAAGATCCCTGAACCTGCTGTCACAATGAGGGAGGAGATCGGCAAGAGGTTGCAGGAGTGGGAACATGTTAACCTATCCTTTAACGCTCACACGCCACACAAATGTGTTACTGGGTGGCCAATGTTTGTGTTGAGAGCATGCTCGCAGCATAGGGATCAAGCCGTTGGCTCTCAGTCCGGACTAGCAATTGTGTATATAACAAAACTCATTTATTGAGACATTTCACATGTGTGTAACTTTACTTTGAATGCTGTTGTATTTAATCTGAGTGAAAGTCCACTATGACAGTTGATCGGCTTCCACTATTAATTGTCTATGGTGGAAGTCAACTATGTTGGAACATTTCCCAACTATATCATTATTAAGTACGGTATATCCTGTTCTCATCCAGAATGTCAAGAAAATATATTTTTTTTACATTAATGTGTCTACAGTATATGTTAGTGGTCCTCAAGAAACCAGAGCATGTGCATCTGTTGACAATAAAAAGTCTTGAAAAATGTGAGCACCGGCTGTAATTTTGTAGGATTAAAGTGCATTTGGCAGTACTGTACCCTATCGGCGCACATCATTGTATCAGATGTGTGATCCTATAAGTATTGTTTATATTGTACTTTGAGTTAAACAATACTGTTGGTAAGATATGTCGGTGTGTTACACAATTGGCACTGTTGGGACATATAATAATATGCAATACGATCTGTCCTGTTGTGAACATAAAAGCACAGGTGTGTTTTGTGACATGATCGGTTTCAGTGAAGATATTTAAGGCTATGTTGTATAACAGATCAGTAATCAAGGGGGGCCATTTACAGGGTTGTGCAAGCACAAACTAAAGCCAGCCATAGATGACACCATTCTCTTTCCTGTCACCACAGGTTGCAGGAAAGAAAATCGCTGGATTCCCCCATCAGTGAACTTTTTTTGTTCACACACCGTGATTATTGCTAGAGGCCATTGCATCCTAGAAATTCAACATGCTGGCTGTACTCAAGTCGATCAATGGAGCCACTTGGGTACAATCGGCCTGCTGCCCGCATGGTTCGAATCTCAGCTTTACATCATTCTTCTGAACATGAACAGTGTAGATTCTGATTCTGATTAACAAAGGGGAGAACAGCCGCTTTGTTAATTAGGATAGGTTATCGGTTCTGTCGTGTCTGTGACAGCACAGAGAACATGAGAGCAGGAGCTGCATGCTCTGATCCCTCTGCTGTCCTGAAACAGGTCTATCTGCAATTTAATGTGGCACATGCCAGTACTGACAGCAAGAAGTATAGTTAATTTCCCAGAATGTGTTCGTAGGGAACATGGCAACTTTAAGGAGCCGGTCGCTCTCTTTCTCAAAATGTTAAAGCCGAGCTCCAGTCATTGTTTGTTTTATTAAAAGTCAGCAGCTACAAACTCCGTATAATAAGCACACACTCGCCTGTCCCACGATCCAGCGATGTGATCACCCAAGTCCTGCAGTCTTCTGGGACTTGTGACGTGTCGCAGAAGATTGCAGGGGGAGAGGAGAACTTCTGGTTGGATTGCCTAAACAATCCAAGCGGAAGTGGGTACGTCAAAACCCCCCTGCAAAAAAAATTGCAGTTTGGATGGAGCTCCACTTTAAAGTGCTAATAGTTGAATGCTCCTATTAGTTGTTGTGGCTGTTTATCCCTTTCCCCGCTATTTCTTAATGTAATACACACTTTTTTTTTTGTTAGCCACAGCTTAACCACTTAACCCCCGGACCATATTGCTGGTCAAAGACCAGAGCACTTTTTGTGATTCGGCACTGCATCGCTTTAACTGACAATTGCGCGGTCGTGCGACGTGGCTCCCAAACAAAATTGGCGTCCTTTTTTCCCCACAAATAGAGCTTTCTTTTGGTGGTATTTGATCACCTCTGCGGTTTTTATTTTTTGCGCTATAAACAAAAATAGAGCGACAATTTTTCTACATATTTTTCGTAAAAAAAAAATCGCAATAAGCGTTTATTAATTGGTTTGCGCAAAAGTTATAGCGTTTACAAAATAGGGGGTATTTTTATGGCATTTTTATTAATATTTTTTTTTACTAGTAATGACGGCGATCAGCGATTTTTTTTTTCGGTACTGCGACATATTGGCGGACACTTTTGACACATTTTTGGGACCATTGGCATTTTTATAGCGATCAGTGCTCGCGCAGGGGAGCCGACCTGCCGCCGTAAAACGACAGCGGCTGGTCGGCAACCAGTTAATCAAGGCCATATTAAATACTTATAATTGCAACTTATTACTATTAAAACCAGCATTAAAGTGTTTATAAAGATTGCAATAAACATGTCATGCTTACCTCCTCTGTGCAATGGTTTTTCACCGTGCAGCCCTAAACCTCCTTTTGTCAGGCCCCATGCTGACGGTGCTAGCCCCTCCCCCCTCTAAATGCCCCCCAAAGCAAGCTGCTTGCTCTTGGGGCACTTGTATGTGCTTGCTCCAAAGCCACCCCGCTCCCTCCACACTGGCTGTGATTGACAACAGCGGGAGCCAATGGCTCCTTCTACTGTGTCTCAGCCAATGAGGAGGGAGAGACCTGGGAGAGCTTCTGCTCTTGTGCACATCACTGGATCGGGCTTGGGTTCAGGTGAGTATAAGGAGGAGCTACACACTGAGGCTGGGTTCACACCTATGCGAATTGGATGCAGCGCACACCGTATCCAATTCGCAGGAAATTTTTAAATCTGTTCATTTGAATGAGGCTGGTTCACATATGTACATTGCATTCGCACTCCACATTGCCCAAAAAACAGAGGACTCGCTGAACAGCTGCTTTTTCTCTTCGCAAAGAGAATGGAGCTGGAATTCGCACTGGACTAGTGTGTGTGACGCTGGAGGGGGGGGGGGGGGGGCGGATAAGCGAACGTTCCATTTTTGGGTGGACTTTGCATTAAGCAACTTGTTAACCAGTTACGGTCTGCAATGAGCGGAGTGGATGGATGACAGATCCATGTCCGCTTGCATATGCAGAGCACACATGGACACAGCCCTCTCTACTCTATGGGCCCTCCAATCCGATCCATCCAGACGGATCCCCTTCTGTTTTTTTAAGAAGATTGAATTGGAGGTAGGTGGATGTAAATGGACACGCATACATCTGCTGCTCCATAGCGGTGAATGGAGGGTCCGATTGAGTCAGACCGATCGTGTGAAAGGGGCTTAAGGCTGCTTTCACACTGATGCAGGTGCGATTTACCCACACCGTGGGTGCAGCGCCGTGCACCTGTGTTTTTTCCTGCTGATTAGCTGCACTTTGCCATAGACTGCTATTATATCCTGCAGGTGTGATGCACTTTCTGAAAGCGCACCTAACCCGCAGGTAATAACAGAAGTCTATGGCTCAGTGCAGGTAACCAGCAGATGCACTGCGCCGCACCTGCGGATCAGCTGGAAAACAGCCCAGTAACCACTGCGGAAGAGATATCCATGTATACACTGATTTTAGTAATAAACTTAACATTGATAACAGTTTTCCATTCAGGTTTTGCCAGCAGTTGCTGTCCCAGGTCGAGTGCATTTGGTATCACTCCGCGTGTGACAGGAGCCGGCGCTATACAGGCAGCATTGGCTTATTCTTATTTGCTTGCTTATTCTACCACTGGCTCCTTTCAGAACACTGATACTCTGGGATGGCGGGTCGGCAACCTGTGATCTGGGCTTGCCAACCTGTCTTCCTAAAGTAGGAGGTCACGTGCCATATGTGGCCCCCTGGTCACTGGTTGGGCACCCTGTCATATAGTGTGGACGGGCAAAGCTTTTTTATTTCTAGCAAGGGATTTTACAGAAGAAATACAGTATCCGTTATGGTCCTGTCTAGAATACACTCCATCCAGACGTGTTTTCTCAGCAGGCTGATGGGAAGCAGCTTATCCATTGCTACTTAGCCGGCACTTGTAATTGGCTTATCATTTCATGGAGGTCTAGTCCCTGGCCGGGACCTCAAGCCTTTCTAATGATGGCAGCCATTCACATGAATGGAAGTAGCTTGTTTTAAATTAGTGAGAGGACTTGGTGTCAGTCCAGTATCAGTCATTATAAGTTATACTGTGGCATACAGAACTCGTCTCTCCATCTAAAATGCTTTGATTCGTGCAGAGAACCTTTCCTGGCCGTGTATGAGCTCACATTGTATTGGAGACGTGGCCTTTTCCGTAATCTGATAGAAGGTTATCCAAGTTTGCTTGTTACACACAGACATTGATATCTGAAAAACTATTTTAATAGAACTCTTAATTATCTGCAGCATGCCCTAGATCTGCCGCTTTTATCCAACTGTCTGGTTTCCATGGTAACATCCTCCTTGCCGCTCATTAAAGTAGATTTTTTATGGTTTGGGGAGAACACATTCCTCACTCCTCCACTCCCAGCTCAGCCCTTGTCCCACCTACTTATATCCCAAATTGTGACATTATACAGCTGTTGTCGTCATGCAGAAACTGCTGTTTTAAGGAGTAAATTTTTTTTATTCTTCTCGGATCACTTTTTTCTGTGTTTAAATGTACACGGAAGCAAAGATTTCTGTTTTCTCTGAGTGCAAGTAACCTGAATGCACCCAAAGGCTCTTTCACACGGGTGGACTCTGCGAGAGGGTGAATCTGTCCGCTGATCCTGCTGAGCAGGCAGATGACAGGTCCATGTCAGGTCTGCTAATGCAGCGTGGATACGGACACAGACGCTTTACTCTATGGGCTAGGGGTGCAATGAATGAATGAATGACTTGTATAGCGCAACGCATGCGAACTGAATCGCCTCTGGGCGCTTTTTCCAGCCAGTATCTGCTTGGCTGGTGCGGTCATTTTTACCCCGTAGGATCATGACACGCTAGGGACACACAGTCATACACACATATATACATATATACTGGGCGAATTTGGACAAGATCCAATTTACCTACCAGCATGTCTTTGGAGTGTGGGAGGAAACCGGAGTACCCGGAGGAAACCCACGCAGACACAGGGAGAACATGCAAACTCCAGGCAGATGGTGTCGTGGTTGGGATTCGAACCAGCAAACCTTTTGCTGCTAGGCGAAAGTGCTACTCACTGCACCACTGTGCTGCCCAATGGGTCAAAAAACTCAGTTCGGATCGTTCATCGGATCAGAGTCACGGATCGGATAATTTTTCGAGTCAGCAAAACTGTAATGTCCACATCTCCCCCGCTGTAATGTCCACATCTCCCCCGCTGTAATGTCCACATCTCCCCCGCTGTAATGTCCACATCTCCCCCGCTGTAATGTCCACATCTCTACCGCTGTATATAGGAAGATTGTCTTTTTAGTCTTACCAGAATAGAACGACACAAGCAGACAGACCCGTCTGTCTGGATCCACGAGAAGTTGAGAACGGGTGATGACGTCAGTGCGACGCTCTAGGGGAGCTCACCTAGGCCGCCGCCGGATGTACCAAGATGGCCGCCGCTCCGGAGCTAGGCCGAAGCTGCCCTCTCCAGTTTTAGTAAATAAACCCCATTGTGTTACATTGTTAATCTGGTTGAAAAAAACACGTCCATGCAGTTCAACCAACAGAGAAGAAAAACACCCAACACACTCAAATAGAAAACCTCCATAGACAGTACACCATCCAATATCCAGAGGAAGGCAAAAAAAACAAAGCATGATTCAATTTGCTCCAGTGGCGGAAATTACTTCTTACTGATCCCTCAAGAGGCAATCGAATATTCCCTGGATCAACTTTATTTATAAATATTAGTAATCAGTTATATTAAAAAAACAGACCTTTCTTAAATCAATCTACTGAGCTGGCCACATTCCACGTTTTCACAGCTCTTACTGTGAAGAAGCCTTTCTGTATTCGGAGATTAAATCTCTTTTCCTCTAGACGTAAACAGTGCCCCCTTGCCATTGGCTTCCGCTGCTATCAGGCAAAAACTGGGGTAGGACCCAACCTTTCCGGTCTGTCAGTGGACGCAGATAGGGCATGTCTGAAGCGAGCACGCATAAGTGTCCCCATAGACATGGGTTTTCTTTGGGGGGGGGCACTCCCTGAAGAGGAGGAGCCTGGAGTATCATCGGGGGACCCCAGAATAAAAGGGGGCTGAATCTACAGAGCGTGTACAATAGGATTGCATAGTGACTGACCAGTTTGCATCCAATGGCTGAAATATAATATGTTACAGTGTAAATGCTTCATACTCTGAATGGTCTAAGGTTATCAGTGGTGTACCCCAAGGTTCAGTGTTGGGACCCTTACTTTTTAATATCTTTATAAATGATATTGGGTCTGAGATCAAAAGTAGCATTTCTGTCTTTGCAGATGACACCAAGCTATGCAGTGGAATAACGTCCTTACAGGATGTCTCCAATTTACAAGCCGACCTCAATGCTCTGTCTGATTGGGCGACTATGTGGCAGATGAGGTTTAATGTTGATAAATGTAAAGTTATGCACTTAGGGACTAAGAATATGCATGCATCATACATACTAGGGGAGTACAACTGGGAGGATCTGTAGTGGAGAAGGATCTGGGGGTTTTGGTAGATCATAAGCTCAATAATGGCATGCAATGCCAAGCTGCGGTTTCCAAAGCGAGCAAAGTCCTTTCTTGTATTAAGAGAGGTATGGACTCCAGAGAAAGAGATATAATTTTGCCCCTGTACAAATCATTAGTAAGACCTCATCTGTAATATGCAGTTCAGTTTTGGGCACCAGTTCTCAAAAAGGATATCGGGGAACTGGAGAAAGTGCAGAGAAGGGCAACCAAACTGATAAGAGGCATGGAGGAGCTCAGCTATGAGGAAAGATTAGAGGAACTGAATTTATTCACTCTTGAGAAGAGGAGAATAAGGGGGGATATGATCAACATGTACAAATATATAAGGGGTCCATATAGTGAACTTGGTGTTGAGTTATTCACTTTACGGTCATCACTGAGGACAAGGGGGCACTCTTTACTTCTAGAGGAAAAGAGATTTCATCTCCAAATATGGAAAGGTTTCTTCACAGTAAGAGCTGTGAAAATGTGGAACAGACTCCCTCCAGAGGTGGTTCTGGCCAGCTCAGTAGATTGCTTTAAGAAAGGTCTGGATACTTTCCTAAATGTACATAATATAACTGAGTACTAAGATTTTTAGGTAAAGTTGATCCAGGGAAAATCCGATTGCCCCTCGGGGGATCAGGAAGGAATTGTTTCCCCTGCTGTAGCAAATTGGATCATGCTTTGCTGTTTTTTTTTGCCTTCCTCTGGATTAACTGTGGGTATGGAGTTGGATGTATGGGATTGTACTATGTTTTTTATTTTGTTTATTTTTTTGTGGTTGAACTGGATAGACTTGTGTCTTTTTTCAACCTGACTAACTATGTAAATGTAAGACAAATTGACTAAAGATTATAATATGTGACCATGTGTAAAAACTGCCTAGATCTGTTTTATACAAACTCTTCCTTATATTATACGTTAAATCTTTATCTTTATTGGGCCAGATTCTCAAAGGCGTTACGACGGCGCAACACCATTAGCGCCGTCGTAACACCTCATCTGGACCCGGGTATCTATGCGACTGATTCTTAGAATCAGTTGCGCATAGGTACCCATTAGATCTGACAAGCGTAAGGCTGTTACGCTGTCAGATCTTAAAAGTAATTTTTTTTCCCACCGCTAGGTGTCGCATCGTCGCTTTTCCCCGTCGTCTATGCAAATGAGGTAAGTACGGCGATTCCCGAACATACGCGAGGTCGACGCAGCGAATTAACGTCGTTTGCGTAGCGTACCCGACGCGTAAGGTTGCCCCTGCTAATTAGCAGGCGCAACCAATGTTAACTATGGCCGTCGTTCCCGCGTCAAATTCAATAAAAATTACGTCGTTTGTGTAAGACGTCCGTGAATGGCGCTGGACGCCATTTACGTATACATCTAGGCAAATGACATCGGGGCGACGTCATTTAGCGCAATGCACGTCGGGTAATTTACCCGATGGAGCATGCGCAGTACGCTCGGCACGGGAGCGCGCCTAATTTAAATGGTGCCCGCCCCATTTGAATTGGGCGGGCTTGCGCCGAGCAATCTAACGCTACACCGCCGCAAGTTTACAGGTAAGTGTTCTGAGAATCAGGATTTAAACCTGTAGACCTGCGGCAGTGTAACGTAGAGCTCATACATTACGCTGCCCAGGAGCAGCGCTAATGTATGAGAATCTGGGCCATTGTGTTTAGTGTGTTATAATTTTATGGGAAGGAAATAAAGTGTGCCTGTGAGCCAGGAAGTGAGCTGTCGGTGTCGGCGGCTTCCCTACAGAGGGTTAATGATCTGCGACATGCCCAGTAAGTAGGAATGTACAGAACTGGCCACTATCAGGGTCATTGGTGATCTCAGCACATTATTGACTGAAGCTGGTTGAGTAAGATGTCACAGAAGTTTATTATAGGGCACAAAGCAGATATGTTCATCATAACCCAGCTCTGGTTGCCTAGTGCCACTTTATTAGGTACACCTTGCGTGGAACAGTTTTGACCCCTTTTGCCCTCAGAACTGCCTTAATTCTTCCTGGAATAGATTCAACAAGGTGTTGGAAACATTCCTCAGATTTTTTGGTCCATAGTGACATGGTAGCATGAGGCAGTTGCTACAGATTTGTCGGCTGCACATCCATGATGCAAATCTCCTCCATCACATCCCAAAGGTGCTAATGGATTGAGATGTGGTGACTGTGGAGGCCATTGGCGTACAGTGACCTCCTTGTCATGAGAAACTAGTGGTGAGACGATCTAAGTTTTGTGACATGGTGCATTATCCTGCTGGAAGGAGCCATCAGAAGATGGGGACACTGTAGCCATAAAGGGATGGACATGGGCAGCAACAATATCAGGTAGGCCATGGTGTTAAAACGATACTCATTTGGTATTAAGGGGCCCAAAGTGTGCCAAGAAAATGTCCCCCACATCATTACACCATCACCAGCCTGAACCATTGATACAAGGCAGGATGGATCCATGCTTTCATGTTGTTTATGCCAAATTCTGACCCTACTATCTGAATGTTGCAGCTGAAATCGAGACTCATCAGACCAGGCAATGTTTTTTCCAACCTACTATTGTCCAATTTTGGTGGGCCTGTGCGATTTGTAGCATCAGTTTCCTGTTTTTAGCTGACAGAAGTGGCACCCGGTGTGGTCTTCTGCTGCTGTAACCTATCTGCTACAAGGTTTGATGTGTTGTGCATTCAGAATACCTTGGTTGTAGAGCTGCACGATTAATTGTTAAGAATCGAAATTGCGATCTTTTTACCTTCCCGATCTTCAAAACAGCATGTCACAATCTTTCTATTTTTCTAGTTTTATTACAACACGCTAATAAGTAGAAACAAAGTATCTTTTCATTCTTTTATCGAAGGAAAGAATGAAGGAACCTTTTCTGACATTTGTTGCTTACAAGTAAAAATAATTATTTTCTGATAGAAAATTACTTGGAACACTTACTTTAGAGACCCTAAAGAATAAAATGGTGGTTGTTGCAATATTTTATGTCACACCGTATTTGCACAACAGTTTTTCAAACACAATTTTTTTTTTGAAAAAATACACTTTAACCACTTAAGACCCGGACCATTATGCAGCTAAAGATGATTGCGTGGTCGTGCTACGTGGCTCCCAAACAAAATTGGCGCCCTTTTTTTCCCACAAATACAGCTTTCTTTTGGTGGTATTTGATTACCTCTGCGGTTTTTATTTTTTGCGCTATAAAAAAAATAGAGCGAGATTTTTTGAAAAAAAATTCAATATTTTTTACTTTTTGCTATAATAAATATCCCCAAAAAAGATATAAAAAAAAAACATGTTTTTCCTTAGTTTAGGCCGATACGAATTCTTCTACCTATTTTTGGTAAAAAAAAAAATCGCAATAAGCGTTTAACGCTTGGTTTATGCAAAATCTATAGCGTTTACAAAATAGGGGATAGTTTTATGGCATTTTTTTTTTACTAGTAATGACGGCGATCAGCGTTTTTTTTTTTTTGTGACTGCGACATAATGGCGGACACATTTTTGGGACCATTGTCATTTTCACAGCAAAAAGTGCTATAAAAATGCATTGATTACTGTGAAAATGACAATTGCAGTTTAGGAGTTAACCACTAGGGAGCGCTGTAGGGGTTATGTGTGATTTCATATGTGTTTCTAACTGTAGGGGGGCGGGGCTGGCGGTCGGGGTGCGGGTCCCACGGCTGCGGTCACGGAGCTTCGGACCGGGTCGCGGACGAGCGACCGACCCACGGCTGGGCACTTAAAGGGGACGTACCTGTACGTACCTGTACGTGCCTGTGCCAAGCCGTGCCAATCTGCCGACGTATATTGGTGTTAGGCGATCCTTAAGTGGTTAATAAATAAAAACGAAACAGTAAAGTTAGCCCAATTTCTTTTTGCATAATGTGAAAGAAGATGTTACAGCGCAAGAATAGTGAGAGAATCGTGATCTTATTGATTCTCATTTCAGCCAGAATCATGCAGCTCTACTACTGGTTGTAACCAGTAGTTATTTGAGTTACTATCGCCTTTCTATCGTCTCCAACCAATCTACTGCCCTTTCTCCTCTGATCTCTGACATCAACATTTTCCTCCACACAACGGCCGCCCACTTGATTTATTTTTCTCTTTTTTTGGACCATGCTCTGTAACCCTAAGGCCCCGTACTCACGAGGAGGCATGTCCAATGAAAACGGTCCACGGACCATTTTCATCGGACATGTCTGCTGGGAGCTTTTGGTCTGATGTGTGTACACACCATCAGACCAAAATCCCTGCAGACAGAGAACGCGGTGACGTAGAAGACACCGACGTTCTCTAACACGGAAGTTCAATGCTTCCACGCATGCGTCAAATCAATTTGACGCATGCGCGGGATTTCGGGCCGCTGGTTAGACGTTGTGACGGTATCGGTATGATATCCCCGTCAACGTTCCCTTCTTCCCATAACGAAAATCACCCCAATATTCCACGAGGAGGGATATCCCTGGAATCGCCCAGAAAGCCACACATGAGACCAGCTTACTGCTTGAACAACACAGACTTTAATGTTATAACACACACAGCTTATATGTCATTTCCAAAACTGTTACAATGACAAATCTCCGCCCCCCTCACACTGGGGCTTCCATACAGATGACTAGGTAGACACGACGGGGCCGATGCTGAAACACATTTTCTTTAGACAATGACATCAATGACGCTGAGCACTAGCTGTACTGAATACATCAACCAGACCGCTCGACCCCGCATATAGAGAGATAATTACCACAATGAAGCAATCAGAATAATTAACACAAGCCACTTAAACCCAGCTCTCCTTCACACAACACAATAGATCAATTAACCTTTAGAAATAGTGAGGGGACATTAGCACATCAATAACCTGGCTAGCAGGGAGCAGTAAACTGAGACATATAGGCAAATGTATCACAATGGCCCCCCTTTTGCTCCCTGCTCCGGCAAACCCGGTTGGACCTTCCCTGGTCCAGTAGGGTTGACGGGTTCAGAGCTATTAGTCAGAGGTTAACTCCGTTTGGCATGACTGACCTCCCTTGGCAACTGCTTCAGACTCAGGTATGTCACCGGGTCGTCAGATCACACGCCGGTCAGTCCCCAAGTCTTTGTGCGATCTGCAAAGTCACCAGAAGTCAGTGTGAAGACAGCGAATGGGTCTGTGCGCCGCCGTCTAGGTGTCCCGCTATGGGAGGGGGCAGGTTGTGGCTCTGAAGTGACAATCCCAGGAGATTCATAAAAAGAAAAAGTTATATTTGTTGAAATGCTGTAGCACTGGTGCTCAGAGTCCGGGGGGGGGGGGAGGGGAATCAGAGCCCCATAAGGTCAGCCACCCCCTGCTCCCTCCGCAGCCGCCGGTTCTCCTCTTGGAGCTTCTCCAGCTCCATCTCCAGTTCATGCTGCTGTGACCTCAGGTGGTTGTTCTCCTCCTCCATGCAGCTTATGCACTCCTCCAGCTCTATGTACTCACGGATCAGCTCCTGCTTGCTCATGTCCTGCAGGCTCTCCACATGGTCCTTCATCATCAGGAACTGGGTGGTGGTGTAAGGGGCCACCGGAACATCTCGGCACGCATCTGGGACGCCCGCTGCGACTCCCTCTCCTCCAGTCGCTTCTTCTCCTCCCAGGTCAGCTTGTTATACGGCTTCCAGGACCTCTTCTTCTTGAAGGGTGGCCGGCGTTGCCTCTTTCTGCCCAGCTCCCTCAAGGACCACTCCCGCTCAGGGCTTTCGCCCATGACCAGCTGACAATGGTGTTCCCTGTTGTCCGTAATAACAGATTGTACCATGAGGGCTTCGTAAGGGGTGCCCAATGGTTCTTCCTGACCCAGCTCCTTTGGATCCCAAGCCGAGTCTACACAATGGGCTGCTGCTGGTGGGCGGTACCCAGGTTGAGACCAATTTGACCTGGTGTTGTCATTCATGGGGCAATTCTGCTTGAAGTGACCCAGCTGTTTGCACCGGAAGCAGCGTTGTTCGTTGCCCTCCTGGCGATGATAGCGAGGGCTAGATGTCACCGGTCTGTTAGGAGGTTGGTATCTAGCGGTTGGTGGGTGTGAGGGCACCGTTTGTGGTGGAGGTTGTTCCTGTGGTGTGACCTGGTTCGTCTTGCGAGTATCTGCATATTCATCCGCCAACTTCGCGGCCTCTGGTAGAGTCATGGGCCTGCGATCTCTCACCCAATCTTTGACGTCCGTCTGGATGTCATTGTAAAATTGCTCCAGGAGCATTAGTTGCAAAATGTCCTCTGCGGTGGTGGCCTGGCTGCTGTTAGCCCAGTTAGAGGCCGACCGGGACAATTGGCATGCCCATTCCGCATAAGAGTCTTTCGTGGTTTTGCGTGAGTCCCTGAACTTCTGTCGGTGGGACTCTGGGGTTACTGCATAACGAGCCAGGAGCACTTCTTTAACCCTGGCGTAGCTATGGATATCCTGATCTGGCACGGTCCGGAAAGCATCAGAAGCTTTGCCTGACAGTTTGCCTGACAATATTGCAACCCAGTCTCCTCTAGCTATTCGGTGCAGGTTACATTGTCGCTCAAAATCCGCCAGGAAGTTATCAATCTCACAGTCCTTTTCATCAAAAGCTTTAAAAGCGCTAAACGGAATCTTCCTTGCGTCTGCTGTGCTGTACTCACTGTTTGGAGAATGTGCGGCTGCTTGTTGGACTGCTGCCAGTTTTAACTGTAGTTCTGCGTCCCTTATTTGTTTATCCTTCTGTAGTTCTGCGTCCCTTATTTGTTTATCCTTCTGTAGCTCCGCGTCTCTTATTTCTTTAGCCTCCTTCGCTAACAGGTCCATCACTTTCAGTACCACATCTGGCGTTGGGTTCGGGCCGAACCACGCTAGCTTCTCTCTCATTAGCTTGTTGGCTGGCGATTCCTCCTCCTGAATCACTGGTGTCTCCATCTCTTGTACTGCTGGCATTGCTGCAATCCCGTCCTCCTGGTCTAGCTCCATTGATTCTGCTATGATGACCCGCTTGGTTTTGTTGCTAGCAATCCTTCCACGAACTTCCAGTAGTTCTTCCAGTGTCTGCTTGGAATCCGGGTGTAAAGGGGAATAGAAGGGAAAAATCCCACCGCTACCAACCAATTGTGACGGTATCGGTATGATATCCCCGTCAACGTTCCCTTCTTCCCATAACGAAAATCACCCCAATATTCCACGAGGAGGGATATCCCTGGAATCGCCCAGAAAGCCACACATGAGACCAGCTTACTGCTTGAACAACACAGACTTTAATGTTATAACACACACAGCTTATATGTCATTTCCAAAACTGTTACAATGACAAATCTCCGCCCCCCTCACACTGGGGCTTCCATACAGATGACTAGGTAGACACGACGGGGCCGATGCTGAAACACATTTTCTTTAGACAATGACATCAATGACGCTGAGCACTAGCTGTACTGAATACATCAACCAGACCGCTCGACCCCGCATATAGAGAGATAATTACCACAATGAAGCAATCAGAATAATTAACACAAGCCACTTAAACCCAGCTCTCCTTCACACAACACAATAGATCAATTAACCTTTAGAAATAGTGAGGGGACGGAAAACATGGCTAACACATCATAGAGCCTCCGCCTATTTAAAAGATTGCAATATTTAATTTCTACTTGAGCTTTTGAAAACATTTATGCTTAGTATTAAGCAGTATGCAGGTGTAGAGCAATGAATATTTTATTAGTTTATAGTGGATATTTTGTTTGTATTTATTTTACTTTTATTTTTATCTTTATTTATTTATTTTTACTCTTTCTATAGTACAGGCTGTACCATTACTTATCGTGATGTCCTTCCAGTCCTACAGTTAGAACCCAGTTGGGGGTAGACTGGTCTAGGTCATCAAGGCCCGTACCATGTTTACAAGCACAGCCTTTACAGATCTGATTATATCTCTGTTGTTTTGTTTGTACTGCAACTCTGTCATTTATGCTTTTGCTGTATGTATGTACTATTTTATTGATATAATAAAAAATTTATAGTTGAAAAAAAAGAAATAGTGAGGGGACATTAGCACATCAATAACCTGGCTAGCAGGGAGCAGTAAACTGAGACATATAGGCAAATGTATCACAATGGCCCCCCTTTTGCTCCCTGCTCCGGCAAACCCGGTTGGACCTTCCCTGGTCCAGTAGGGTTGACGGGTTCAGAGCTATTAGTCAGAGGTTAACTCCGTTTGGCATGACTGACCTCCCTTGGCAACTGCTTCAGACTCAGGTATGTCACCGGGTCGTCAGATCACACGCCGGTCAGTCCCCAAGTCTTTGTGCGATCTGCAAAGTCACCAGAAGTCAGTGTGAAGACAGCGAATGGGTCTGTGCGCCGCCGTCTAGGTGTCCCGCTATGGGAGGGGGCAGGTTATGGCTCTGAAGTGACAATCCCAGGAGATTCATAAAAAGAAAAAGTTATATTTGTTGAAATGCTGTAGCACTGGTGCTCAGAGTCCGGGGGGGGGGGAGGGGAATCAGAGCCCCATAAGGTCAGCCACCCCCTGCTCCCTCCGCAGCCGCCGGTTCTCCTCTTGGAGCTTCTCCAGCTCCATCTCCAGTTCATGCTGCTGTGACCTCAGGTGGTTGTTCTCCTCCTCCATGCGGCTTATGCACTCCTCCAGCTCTATGTACTCACGGATCAGCTCCTGCTTGCTCATGTCCTGCAGGCTCTCCACATGGTCCTTCATCATCAGGAACTGGGTGGTGGTGTAAGGGGCCACCGGTGGGCCCTTGGCGAACATCTCGGCACGCATCTGGGACGCCCGCTGCGACTCCCTCTCCTCCAGTCGCTTCTTCTCCTCCCAGGTCAGCTTGTTATACGGCTTCCAGGACCTCTTCTTCTTGAAGGGTGGCCGGCGGTGCCTCTTTCTGCCCAGCTCCCTCCAGGGCCCCTCCGGCTCAGGGCTGTCGCCCATGACCAGCTGACAATGGTGTTCCCTGTTGTCCGTAATAACAGATTGTACCATGAGGGCTTCGTAAGGGGTGCCCAATGGTTCTTCCTGACCCAGCTCCTTTGGATCCCAAGCCGAGTCTACACAATGGGCTGCTGCTGGTGGGCGGTACCCAGGTTGAGACCAATTTGACCTGGTGTTGTCATTCATGGGGCAATTCTGCTTGAAGTGACCCAGCTGTTTGCACCGGAAGCAGCGTTGTTCGTTGCCCTCCTGGCGATGATAGCGAGGGCTAGATGTCACCGGTCTGTTAGGAGGTTGGTATCTAGCGGTTGGTGGGTGTGAGGGCACCGTTTGTGGTGGAGGTTGTTCCTGTGGTGTGACCTGGTTCGTCTTGCGAGTATCTGCATATTCATCCGCCAACTTCGCGGCCTCTGGTAGAGTCATGGGCCTGCGATCTCTCACCCAATCTTTGACGTCCGTCTGGATGTGATTGTAAAATTGCTCCAGGAGCATTAGTTGCAAAATGTCCTCTGCGGTGGTGGCCTGGCTGCTGTTAGCCCAGTTAGAGGCCGACCGGGACAATTGGCATGCCCATTCCGCATAAGAGTCTTTCGTGGTTTTGCGTGAGTCCCTGAACTTCTGTCGGTGGGACTCTGGGGTTACTGCATAACGAGCCAGGAGCACTTCTTTAACCCTGGCGTAGCTATGGATATCCTGATCTGGCACGGTCCGGAAAGCATCAGAAGCTTTGCCTGACAGTTTGCCTGACAATATTGCAACCCAGTCTCCTCTAGCTATTCGGTGCAGGTTACATTGTCGCTCAAAATCCGCCAGGAAGTTATCAATCTCACAGTCCTTTTCATCAAAAGCTTTAAAAGCGCTAAACGGAATCTTCCTTGCGTCTGCTGTGCTGTACTCACTGTTTGGAGAATGTGCGGCTGCTTGTTGGACTGCTGCCAGTTTTAACTGTAGTTCTGCGTCCCTTATTTGTTTATCCTTCTGTAGTTCTGCGTCCCTTATTTGTTTATCCTTCTGTAGCTCCGCGTCTCTTATTTCTTTAGCCTCCTTCGCTAACAGGTCCATCACTTTCAGTACCACATCTGGCGTTGGGTTCGGGCCGAACCACGCTAGCTTCTCTCTCATTAGCTTGTTGGCTGGCGATTCCTCCTCCTGAATCACTGGTGTCTCCATCTCTTGTACTGCTGGCGTTGCTGCAATCCCGTCCTCCTGGTCTAGCTCCATTGATTCTGCTATGATGACCCGCTTGGTTTTGTTGCTAGCAATCCTTCCACGAACTTCCAGTAGTTCTTCCAGTGTCTGCTTGGAATCCGGGTGTAAAGGGGAATAGAAGGGAAAAATCCCACCGCTACCAACCAATTGTGACGGTATCGGTATGATATCCCCGTCAACGTTCCCTTCTTCCCATAACGAAAATCACCCCAATATTCCACGAGGAGGGATATCCCTGGAATCGCCCAGAAAGCCACACATGAGACCAGCTTACTGCTTGAACAACACAGACTTTAATGTTATAACACACACAGCTTATATGTCATTTCCAAAACTGTTACAATGACAAATCTCCGCCCCCCTCACACTGGGGCTTCCATACAGATGACTAGGTAGACACGACGGGGCCGATGCTGAAACACATTTTCTTTAGACAATGACATCAATGACGCTGAGCACTAGCTGTACTGAATACATCAACCAGACCGCTCGACCCCGCATATAGAGAGATAATTACCACAATGAAGCAATCAGAATAATTAACACAAGCCACTTAAACCCAGCTCTCCTTCACACAACACAATAGATCAATTAACCTTTAGAAATAGTGAGGGGACATTAGCACATCAATAACCTGGCTAGCAGGGAGCAGTAAACTGAGACATATAGGCAAATGTATCACAGACGTCATAACCAGCGGACATGTTTCCAGCGGACAAGTTTCTTAGCATGCTAAGAAATTTTTGTCCGCTAGACCGGAAAACTGTCCGCTAGGCCCTACACGCGGTCGGACATGTCCGCGGAAACTGGTCCGCGGACCATTTTCAGCGGACATGTTCGGTCGGGTGTACGAGGCCTTAGAGATGGTTGTGCATGAAAATCCCAGTAGATCAGACCAGCCTGTCTGGCACCAACTACCATGCCACATTCAATGTCACTTACCGGTACATCCCCTTTCTTCCCCATTCTGATGTTCTGTTTGAACTTCAGAAAGACGTCTTCACCACGTCTAGATGTAAATGCATTGTTTTGCTGCCATGTGATTGGCTGATTACCAAGCAATTGAACAGGTGTACCTAATAAAGTGGCCGGTGAGTGTATATATGGATGGTTAGAGACAAATGTGGAATCCTTTTGGGCTGCGGCACTCTCATAGTAACATTAAAAAGCGCTGAAATCCTGGTTGGTCTGCATGAGTGCGTGCAATGTCATCAGATGTCAGAAAATGATAAATATTTCCACCTCTTCTTACCATAGAGCAGGGGTCGACAAATCCCGGGCGCCAGGTCGCCATGGCGACTAGAAATAGGGTCCTGGCGACTTGGCTTGGAAGGGGGGGCAAAAAAAAAAAAAAAAATTGTGAGCTGGCACCATCTGGTGGTGAGCCGTTGGTATTACAAGTTATTACCACCAGATGTGTAAGCTGGCGCCATCTGGTGGTGGCCGTTGGTATTACAAGTTAAGCATTACAAGTTAACCACTTACCCCCCGGACCATATTGCTGCCCAAAGACCAGAGTACTTTTTGCGATTCGGGACTGCGTCGCTTTAACAGACAATTGCGCGGTCGTGCGACGTGGCTCCCAAACAAAATTGGCGTCCTTTTTTTCCCACAAATAGAGCTTTCTTTTGGTGGTATTTGATCACCTCTGCGTTTTTTATTTTTTGCGCTATAAACAAAAATAGAACGACAATTTTGAAAAAAATGAATATTTTTTACTTTTTGCTGTAATAAATATCCCCCAAAAATATATAGAAAAACATTTTTTTTCCTCAGTTTAGGCCGATACGTATTCTTCTACATATTTTTCGTAAAAAAAAATCGCAATAAGCGTTTATTGATTGGTTTGCGCAAAAGTTATAGCGTTTACAAAATAGGGGGTATTTTTATGGCATTTTTATTAATATTTTTTTTACTAGTAATGGCGGCGATCAGCGATTTTTTTTTCGGTATTGCGACATTATGGCGGACACTTCGGACATTTTTGACACATTTTTGGGACCATTGGCATTTTTATAGCGATCAGTGCTATAAAAATGCATTAGATTACTATAAAAATGCCACTGGCAGTGAAGGGGTTAACACTAGGGGGCGGGGAAGGGGTTAAGTATGCCTGGGTGTGTTCTTACTGTGGGGGGGGGGGGTGGCCTCACTAGGGGAAACACTGATTTTCTGTTCATACATTGTATGAACAGAAAATCAGCATTTCCCCTGCTGACAGGAACGAGAGCTGTGTGTTTACACACACAGCTCCCGTTCCCCGCTCTGTACCGAGCGATCGCGTGTGCCCGGCGGCGATCGCGCCCGCCGGGCACACGCACGGGAGTCGGGGGCGAGCGGGGGGCGCGCGCGCGCGCCTCCGGCGGCGCGCGTGCGCCCCTAGTGGCGGCTAATAGGCAGGACGTCCATTTACGTGGTCTCGCCTAGGAGAGCCACCTTGTGGACGTATTTCGGCGGTGCAGCGACGGCAAGTGGTTAAACAGCAATTCTAATGTAATTTTTCACTATTTTCACTGCCATCTTCTTCCCTCTAATTAGAACCCCCAAACATTATATATATTTTTTATCCTAACTAGAGGTCGACCGATATATCGGCCGATATTTGGCGTTTTATAATTAATCGGTGTGCTTTAAAAAAGCCGATTTAAACTTCAGCACCGCGACTTGCAAAAAGCTTCTGTAATAGAAGTCAATGCAAGTTGCCTGAAGCTTCCCATAGAAGACTTCTCTCTCTCTCTCCTGGGCAGCCTGCCAAGTTTTAGAAAAGATATACAATGTTGCTACTTATCAATTAACTGAACTCTGTGTAGGAGAGTTCTCAGTTTAACCATTTAAAGGCTAAATCTTTTTTGACACTTGTTGCATACAAGTAAAAATCCTGTATTTTCTGCTAGAAAATCACTTGGAACCCCCAAACATTATATATTTTTTTTTTAGCAGAGACCCTAGTAAATAAAATGGCGATTGCTGCAATATTTAATGTTACACGGTATTTGCGCAGCGGTCTTTCAAACAATTTTTTTGGGGGAAAAATATACTTTAACAAATAAAATAAAAAATAACTAAACAGTAAAGTTAGCCCATATTTTTTTTTTTTCGTCCAAAAGTTTTCATTACCTGTTTTTGTGTATTACATTTTTTATTTTTATATATATATATATATATATATATATATATATATATATATATATATATATATATATATATATATATATATATATATATATATAAAAAATGTAATACACAAAAAACAGGTAATGAAAAATTTTGGACGAAAAACAAAATATGGGCTAACTTTACTGTTTAGCCCAAAAGCGCCTGAAAAATCGGCCTAACATATCGGCCCAAAAAAAAAATCGGCATCATAAATCGGCTATCGGCCGCCGCAATTTCTAAATATCGGCATCGGCCAGAGAAAAACCCATATCGGTCGACCTCTAATCCTAACACCCTAGAGAATAAAATGGCGATCGTTGCAATACTTTCTTTCATGCCATATTTGCGCAGCGGTCTTGCAAGCGCACTTTTTTGGGGAAAAAATTACACTTTTTTAAATTAAAAAATAAGACAACAGTAAAATTATCCCCATTTTTAATAATAATGTTACGCTGAGTAAATTGATACCCAACATGTCACGCTTCAAAATTACGTCCGCTCGTGGAATGGCGTCAAACTTTTACCCTTTAAAATCTCCATAGGCGACGTTTAAAAAACTCTATAGGTTGCATGTTTTGAGTAACAGAGAAGGTCTAGGGCTAGAATTATTGCTCTCGCTCTACCAATCGCGGCGATACTTCACATGTGTGGTTTGAACACCGTTTACATATGCGGTCGCTGCTCACGTATGCGTTTGCTTCTGCGCGCAAGCTCGTCGCGACGGGGCGCGTTTTCTGGCTCCTAACTTTTTTAGCTGGCTCCTAGATTCCAAGCAAATTTGTCAACCCCTGCCATAGAGAACCATTGTATCTCCAATGAGCACACACTCGGCTCCTGGGAGTACTAAATCTAGGAGTCCGTAGTCTGGGCGGGCTTGGAATGATGTCACAACGCTCTTTATCTACCCCTGCAGCAATAGATAGGGCAAATCTGACCTTCTTCCATACCAAGAAACCTCATCACAAGAGCATGTTTATTTAAAGGACTTGTGTGAATGTTTGCTGTTCCTCATTGTTTCCTGAGGTATTAGTGACAGTATTGTCCTGTGAAACAAGCGGAAAGGTGCTGAGTCACTTTTAGTCATCGCACAGTAATGAAAGACGCTGTCACACAGATCGGTTTACATTAGACGTTTGCTGAATTTTATTCCGGACCTTTACTCCGTTCAAGATCGTCTCAAGAATACTGTTCAGTATACAGTCAGTATCTAAAACCTAAAAATAAAGAGGCGTTTCTATTCAAAAGATTTATGAAAAGATGTATTTTCTGAGCTTGGGCTATAACCAGTTTCCTTTATATACACACAAATGCACATACACTATCTTATTGGTCAGGGTCATTTTTCGACATTTTTGGGCTCATAGACTTCAATGGGAGCACCTGTAAAGCGCAATATGTTCATTTCCATGCCTAAAGAACTCTTCTATGGAACTGCTCTCCTCCACTTGCCTGGCCCAGGAAACAAACTTCTCAATCTTGATATGCATGCAAAAACACTTAGAGCCCTTTTACACTGGAAACGCCTATAGCGGAGCAGTAAAATAGCGGTAAAACACCACGATTTTACCACGATTTTACCACGTTTTTACAGCGTTTTCAATTCATTTTAATGGAGAGGGGCGTTTTATGAGCGTTTTAATAGCGCTATTTTTACCGCAAAAACGCTGCAAAAATGCACCAGTGTGAAAGGGCTCTAAAAACCCCTGTAATGTGCCTGTAAGCCCCCATTAACACTTGAGTGTTTTTATACTTGTTTCCCTAAGGGGTTGTAAAGGTTTGTTTTTTATTTTCTAAATTGGTTCCTTTAAGCTAGATCATTGTTGGTTCACTTACCTTTTCCTTCGATTTTCCTTCTAAGAGCCCTTTCACAATGGTGCGTTTTTGCGGTAAAAATAGCGCTATTAAAACACTCATAAAACGCTCCAAAAACGCCCCTCCATTGAAATGAATTGAAAACGCTGTAAAATCGCGGTAAAATAGAGGTGTTTTACCGCTTTTTTAACGCTCCGCTATAGGCGTTTCCAGTGTGAAAGGGCTCTTAATGTTTTTTTTCTTTGTCTGAATTTCTCACTTCCTGTTCCTCCTCAGTAAGCTGTTCAGTAAGCTGTTCTGGCTGACTATCCACCACTCTGATGATGGTGGAAAGCTTACTAAGAAGAAACAGGAAGTGAGAAATTCAGACAAAGAAAAAAAAACATTTAGAAGGGAAATGGAAGGAAAAGGTAAGTGAACCGACAATGCACTAGCTTAAAGGAACCTATTTAGAAATTAAAAAAAAAACCTTTACAACCCCATGCGGAATCCCATGTTTTCTACTTGCCCCTGTTCCTACTTGTACGCTCAGTTGCCCTGTTCTATGTTTTAGCTCAAAAAGTACTTTTTTTTTGTTTTTTTCTTTCTTTCTTGGACACAAACGTTTTTACACCTGAAGAGTTGCCCACCCAAGAAAAAACTCCTGAAGTTTAAAGTGTTACTAAACCCATAACAGTAAAATCTTTCTGTATATGCAGAATATCATACTTGTTAAGGCCCATACACACGATCAGACTTTTCGACAACAACGGTCCGACGGATGTGTTTTATCGGACAATCCGATCGTCTGTATGCTCCATCGGACAATTGTTGTTGGGTTTTCAACGGACAAATGTTCGCTGTGCATGCTCTCAAACTTTTCGACAACAAATGTCCGATGGAGGATAATCCGATCATGCGTACACAAGTCCATCGGACTAAAATCCATAGTACAAACACGCATGCTCAGAACCGAAGCTAAACATCAGACAATAGCAGAAGTTGCCCAAAGGGTGGCGATAAAGAGCTGAAAAACCACGTGATTTGGTGAAAGTTGGCTGAAAATGTTCTGCCGTGTTTGCAGAACAAGTTCACAGCCAACACCCATTCGGAAAAAATCCACGGAAAAGTCTGATGGAAGTCTGATCGTGTGTATGAGGCTTTAGACTCACTGTGGATCTTAGGGGTTTGTGTAAAAAGGCTGTTTTATCCTGTATGGACAGATCCTCCCCCTCCCTGCTCTGTCTATCTGGGGAAAGCCAGCTAACACAGGTATCCAACCTGCACATGCTCAGTTGTGTCTTTTTATGCTGGAGAGAACATTTACTTGTTCTCAGAGCTAGCCAGGTCACATGATATTGACATCACACATGTGGGCGTGTATACAGGCTGAAGTGGAAATCTCATCCTACCTGAACTTTCAGCACTGGAGAAACTGTACAGTTTATCACTGACCGTGGTATACAGATTATCCAAAAAGGTATATAGTGGCAATATTTTAATGTAAAAAGATTTATAAGCTGTGGGCACTGTGGGGGACAGATGAACTATTTTCATATTACTTTCATATTAAGTAACACTTTAAAGATTAACTAAAGGAAAACATTTAACACACCTGTCATGTTCTTTTAGCGGTCTGTGCCCCCATTAAGGAGATTGACCATCTCTATTTTTCTAGTTACCATTCTCATCGAAAAGTGAAAATAAAAAATAAATAAAAATAAAAGAAAATCCCAAATTTTGGGTTGTCCCCAGAACAGAGGGGAAATATTTCAATGGGAACATGAGTTCTGATGGCAACCAAGGAAATCCCTCACTTTAGTGGGCTTTCCTCTCACTTCCTGTTTTGGCTATGGAACAGAAAGTGAAGGGAAATCTAAGTGGGACACTTTCTACATTACACGAGCAAAAACACTTGTAGAACACCGGTAATATGCCTGTGAGTCCTCATTCACACTTGAGCGTTTTTACACTTGTTTCTCTACTCCTGATGATGCTTAATATACAACATCTCATCTTTCTAATTGTCTCTGTTCATGCGCTCAAAAAAATTATATGAGCGCTTTCAGTCTCATTCAGTAGGGAGCTCCTGTAAATGGGGTACCTAATGCCGCGTACACACGGTCGTTTTTTGTGATGAAATAAAACAACGTTTTTCTAACTACATCATAAAAAACGACGTTGCCCACACACCATCGTTTTCTGAAAATGCTCTAGCAAAGCGCGGTTACGTACAACACGTACAACGGCACTCTGTTCCATTCAAGCTCCCGTCTCATAACTTGCTTCTGAGCATGCGCGGATTTAAAACGTCGTTTTAGCCCACACACGTTAATTTTTTATGACACAAAAACCGACATTTTGAAAAACGACATAAAAAATTGAAGCATGTTCGAATTTTTTTTTGGTCGTTTTTTAGAAGACAAAAAACGATGTGAAGCCCACACACGATGACGTTTTTAAAAACGTTGTTTTATTTCATCACAAACAACAACCGTGTGTACGCGGCATCAGTGTTTTTGTACCTGAAGAACTCCCCTCGTCCTATGGAACTGCTCTCCTCCCCTTGCCCAAACCAGAAAACAAACTCCTAAAGATTAATACATGTGCAAAAACACTTGTAAAAGCCTAAAGAACTCCTGAAAAGGCATGAAAATCACCAGGAATACGCACTGTTCGGATGTTAATGCAGGCTTACTGATTAATGTATGTGTCCTAGAAACATGAGGTTACCCTCAAGGGGCCCTTTAGTAGAGAGAGACACACTATTGTAACCTTGGTATAGAGATTATAATACCTTTAGCAGTCAAGTCATTAACAATTCCTCACAGTTTAGTGATGATGACGATGGCACCTACCTCACTTGACCTCCTAAAAACAAACTGTGCTGGCTTCCAGATTGGTCTGACTTCTTAAAGCGGGAGTTCACCCGAAAAAACAAAATTAACATTAGATTTAGGCTAATTAAGGGGAGCAGAAATGGGTATTTTTTTTTAAATCAATGCCGTACTTACCGTTTTAGAGATCGATGTTCTCCCGCCGCTTCCGGGTATGATCTTCGGGACTGGGCGTTCCTATTTGATTGACAGCCTTCCGACGGTCACAGACAGCGCGTCATCAGGTGCCGAAAGAAGCTGAACGTCGGTGCGGCTCTATACTGCGCCTGTGCACCGACGTTCGGCTACTTTCGGAAACTCGTGACGCGCTGGATGCGACCGTCGGAAGCCTGTCAATCAAATAGGAACGCCCAGTCCCGCAGCCCATACCCGGAAGCGGCGGGAGAACATCCATCTCTACAACGGTAAGTACGACATTGATTTAAAAAAAAATACCCGTTTCTGCTCCCCTTAATTAGCCTAAATCTAATGTTAAAAATTTATATTTTGGGTGAACCTCCACTTTAATGAAATCCTCATTAATTGCTCCACCTCTATAGGAGCCACAAGTTGGTGAATCCCAATGTAAAGAAAACAGGTATCGGAGGTCAGATTGGTTCCATGGCCTGTGGGTTGATCCTCATTATGACCCCTAATAAATCTCCTCCTTTACCATAGAAAGGAGTATCGTGCATTAAAATACTGTATATACACGAGTATAAGCCGACCCGAATATAAGCCGAGGCACCTAATTTTACCACAAAAAACTGTGAAAAGGTTATGACTCGAGTACCTAGGGTGAGAAATGCAGCAGCTACTGGTAAACAATGCCCATTTGCAGCCTCACTGTGCCCATGTGCAGCCTCATGTACCTTTGATTACGGTTTCCCGCTGTGTCATGCATCTTAACTGTGTGGCGGCCGTCCACTGAGACGAAACACTAATTCAGTTTCCCAGCAATGTATCAGTGTTCTATCTATCACGGATGAGGAGGAGGCGGAGCTTTGTTACAGTGGACGGCCGTCGAACAGTTAAGACTGCATGACAGACTGTCACTCAAGTATAAGCCTAGGGGGGCCTTTTCAGCATTAAAAATATTCTGAAAAAGTCGGCTTATACTCGAGTATATACGGTACTCCTTCATTCTTAGTCTCTCCCTATGTATATAAATATAATGGAAGTTTACAAAGTTTGTGCTTGAAAAATTGTTGATTAAACATTACTGACACATGCCAAGTACTGTATTTGTGCATCTGACATTCTTCGGCTTATCAGCTTCTTCCTGGTGTCTGATAAGACTAAACAAAACTGCAAAAACGCAATAATTTGTAATGTGAAGGTCTGAACTTTTATATTGTCCCTGCACAAATATTAGCTGTTCCATGTAAATGTTACATTTTAAAAAAAGGTAGCGCAGCTGGAAAAAAAAAAATGTTTTAACTGTTGCACAGCTGAAAAGCTTTTGCCACTGTTTTATGGTTTGAAGATGGTCTTCATTATTTGTGGTCACATGTACAGTGCCTTGAAAAAGTATTCATACCCCTTGAAATTTTCCACATTTTGTCATGTTTCAACCAAAAACGTAAATGTATTTTATTGGAATATTATGTGATGGACCAACACAAAGTGCAACATAATTGTGAAGTAGAAGAAAAATGATAAATGGTTTGCTAAAGTTTTTTACAAATAAATATGTGAAAAGTGTGAGTCAATACTTTGTAGAACACCTTTTTCTGCAATTAAAGCTGCAAGTCTTTTTGGGTATGACTCTTCCAGCTTTGCACATCTAGAGTGACATTTTTTTTCATTCTTCTTTGCAAAATAGCTCAAGCTCTGTCAGACTGGATAGAGAGCGCCTGTGAATGGCAATTTTCAAGTCTTGCCACAGATTCTCAATTGGATTTAGGTCTGGACGTTGACTGGGCCATTCTAACACATGAATATGCTTTGATCTAAACAATTCCATTGTAGCTCTGGCTGTATGTTTAGGGTCGTTGTCCTGCTCGAAGGTGAACCTCTGCTCCAGTGTCAAGTCTTTTGCAGACTTTAACAGTTTTTTTTTTATAACTGCCCTGTATTTGGCTCCATCCCTCTTCCCATCAACTCTGACCAGCTTTCCTGTCCCTGCTAAAGAAAAATATCACCACAATGTGATGCTGTCACCACCATGTTTCACGGTGGGGATACTGTGTTCAGGGTGATGTGCAATGTTTGTTTTCTGCCACACATAGCATTTTGCTTTTAGGTCAAAAAGTTCAATTTTGGTTTTATCTGACCAGAACACCTTCTTCCACATTTTTTCTGTGTCCCCTATGCGGCTTCTCACAAACTGCGAAGGGTCTTCTTATGACTTTCTTTCAACAATGGCTTTCTTCTTACCACTCTTCCATAAAGGCCAGATTTGTGGAGTGCATGACTAATAGTTGTCCTGCGGACAGATTCTTCTACCTGAGCTGTGGATCTCTGCAGCTCCTCCAGAGTTACCATGGGCCTCTTGGCTGCTCCTCTGATTAATGCTCTCCTTGCCCAGCCTGTCAGTTTAGGTGGACGGCCATGTCTTGGTAGGTTTGCAGTTGTGCCATACTCTTTCCATTTTCGGATGATGGATTGAACAGTTCTTAGTGGGATGTTCAAAGCTTGGGATTTTTTTTTAATACCCCAACACTGCTTTAAACTTCTCCACAACTTTATCCCTGACATGTCTGGTGTGTTCCTTGGCCTTCATGATGCTGTTTGTTCACTAAGGTTCTCTATCAAACCTCTGAGGGCTTCACAGAACAGCTGTATTTATACTAAGATTAAATTACACACAGGTTGACTCTACTAATTAGGTGACTTTTGAAGGCAATTGATTCCGCTAGATTTTAGTTGGGGGTATCAGAGTAAAGGGGGCTGAATACAAATTCACGCCACACTTTTCAGATATTTATTTGTAAAAAAGTTAAAAAACATTTATCATTTTCCTTCCACTTTACAATTATGTGCAACTTCGGGTTGTGTTGGTCTATCACATAAAATCCCAATAAAATACATTTACGTTTTTGGTTATAACATGAAAAAATTTGGAAAATTTCAAGGGGTTTGAATACTTTTTCAAGGCACTGTATATCTCCAATGATTTATTTTCTTGTCTTAGGAAAACCCACACGGACGACCTCTAAATGGTGTATCTGAGTGCATGTAGTGTAACGCTGGCCATAAGCATATGAGGGTTGTCTGTTTACAAGCTCTCATATTAAAATGTGGGGTGGAAATGTGGGCACACCCGCTGCAGCATCTTATCTCTGTGGTAGAGGCTTGGCAGTAATTAGGTTTTCTAAAGCTGGCAAAACATGGCTCAAATCTGCCATCATTTGAGGTGTGGGTGGGCGTGTCTGCCACACCCAGATCCATAAACTTTGAAATCACAGGAGCCAGGTGGAAAATTGTCAGCTAAACGTTGAATGGATATACCCAATCAGATGCAGTCACTGTTCATTTATTCAGACAGTCGCTGGTGCTGCAACTGTCCAAATACAATAGTTGGCTGGGGAAATTCCATATTGCACGCTTTTTGGTGTTGATGGGGAAAACAAGAGAAATCTAAAGGTGTATGGCTAGCTTAACCTACTTGCTGTTTCAGTGGACGTGATGCAATCGAACATTTAGGGTACTAATTATGTAAAGGCAGTGTCCAGATTTTAATAAATGCCCTTCAGAAGTCTGCAGTTCTGCTACTTCTATAGCTCACCATTAAAGGGGAGATATTTATATATATACCTGTCTGTCCTTGCATGACTTCAGTGGGACTGAGGTCATTACCCAAGAGTTAAAGTGGTTGTAAAGTCAGAAGTTTATCTTAATGCATTTTATGCATTAAGATAAAAAGCCTTCTGTGTGCAGCTGCCCCCCTCAGCCCCCCTAATATTTACCTGAGCCCATCTCAATCCAGGGATCTTGCAGGAGTGTCTTGGTGGCCTGAGACTCTTCCTCTTCATTGACTGAGACGGCAGCGCGGCACCATTGACTCCCACTGCTGTCAATCAAAGACAGTGAGCCGATGAGAAGAGAGGGGGCGGGGCCAAACCGTGGCTCCTTGTCTGTATGGACGCACAGAGCAGCGGCTCAGCTCAGGTGCCCCCATAGCAAGCTGCTTGCTTTGGGGACACTCAACAGGAGGGAGGAGCCAGGAGTGCTGAAGAGGGACCCAAGAAGAGGAGAATCTGGGCTGCTCTGTGTAAAACCACTGCACAAAGCAGGTATAACATGTTTGTTATTTTTAAAGAAAAAAAACAAACTGAGACTAGTATCACTTTAAAGTGGCAGAGTCCGAAAGGAGAAGGTGATCTACCAACATAGAGGATGCTCCCAGAAGTTTGAGAAGCTGTGGGGCGGGTGGCTGGATGTACCGGGCTTGGCCCCGGTGGACCTGGTCACGGGTAGGATACTCGGTTGAGCAAAGCAACTCGAACCCTGGTCGGTCACGGTGAATGGCCTCTGGATTATGGGTGACGTTCCTGTGAGATGGGGGAGGCCGGGTGGGGTCGGGGGGGAGTGGAATTAACCATGTATGTGGGCAGTGAAGTGTTATGGTTTACAGTTGCTGAAATTTGTATTGGAATGTAATCTGATGCTTGATGCCTGAAAATTTTCTCGATGTATGTAAGTTTTTACCAGTGCTTCAATAAACTTTTCTTTTGGATAAAAAAAAAAAGTGGCAGAGTCAATACTTTATGAAGTTGAACAATGCTCCTATGCTGTAATGGAAGGCTCTAACTGGCTGAGGTGCTCATTTTCTCCTCTTGCAGTTTGGTCTGATGATAGCAACTGATACTTAAAATGACTTGCTTTTATTGAGCTGTCTATAGCTAGATATTGTCTTTTAACCTTCAGTACAAGGGTAGTTGAAATATTTGTAGCTGTAGAATGTTGTAAATCATAAAAAAGAAAGACAATTCTAGTAAGCCTTATCTAGGTGCTGCAGTTTATGCTAGGATGATAATACCTTTGAGTACAATACAGTGGAGTTGATTTACTAGAACTGGAGAGTGCAACATCTGGTGCCGTCCTGCATAGAAACCAATCAGATTCAGGTTTTTGTCAAAGCTTAATTGAAACTAAATTTAGAAGCTGATTGGCTACCATGCACCAGATTTTTTACTCTCCATCATGCTTTAGCAATCCTGTCGCTGGCGAGAACAATTGCATGCTTGTATAAGTTGCTTTGTCTCCAGCTGGATCAATGAGATGTTTCTCCCTCTATGTTGAAAACATTGCGAGAGAGCAATGCATAGTACATAGTTGGGTTAAAAAAAAAAAAGTCCATCCAGTTCAACCATAAAAAAATAAAATAAACAATATCAAACAATCCCATATACCCAATTCTATACCCACAGTTGATCCAGAGGAAGGCAAGTGAGCGACACATGCAAGCAGGTGAGTGTTTCACACCCTAGGTGTGTCCTCCATAGTGTCCTGCTGCTAGCGCGTTTTCACCAGTGGCACAGAGGACCTCAGCCCCCCAGCAGTCTGTAATTTAACAAAAATTAGTTATTGGTATTTCCTGTATTCCTCCACCTGTAAGTGTGTTCACACTGTTTGACTGTTTTTACTGCTATCTGGGGCTCCATTGGAGGGATATCCCTTGCTTGCCATAAACTTATTTTTTTCTGTTAAGAGTCAGGGACACCTAGAATCCATGTCAGATTTTTCTTTCTGTGTACCTGTTGAAGGTTTTTCTTCACTTCCTGTCTGGTGAAACGGTTGTTAGTAGCAGCGATGCGCTCAGTCGTGTTTGGACTAGGATCTAAACCCAATTGTATGAGCCTGTCTGGAAGCCTGTCTGCATGTATGGGCCAATCACCTACAGCCTCTGCCCACAGCTACAGGTTTAGGCCGGGTTCACACTGGTACGACACAACAGTCCTACTACTTTGGATCCGACTTTGCCCCGTGACTTGAAGTCCGACATGCGTTCGACTTCAATGAACAGGGATCCAACTTTGATCCCTGATAATACCAGGCACTGTACCTGGTATAAATCTTTAGGAAGAACTCCACGCCAAATGGAAAAAAAAGGCCCATCGGTCTGGTATGGATTTTAAGGGGAACCCCTTACGCCGAAAAAACAGTGTGGGGGTCCCCCCAAAATCCATACCAGACCCTCATCTGAGCACGCAGCCCGGCTGGTCAGGAAAACGTGGTCGGACAAGCAAGTGCCCCCCTCCTGAACCATACTAGGCTGCATGCCTTCAACATGGGGGGGGGGGTGCTTTGGGGTAGGGGGGCCCTGTGCCCCCCCACCCCGAAGCACCTTGTCCCCATGTTGATGAGGACAAGGGCCTCTTCCCGATTCATTTCTATACCAGACCAAAGGGCCTGGTATGCTCATGGAGGGGGAACCCATGCCGTTTTTTTTTGTTTTTTTATTTGGCGTGGAGTTCCCTCTCAAGATCATCAGAGCACAAGTCGCATGCCAAACTCGGATCAGGCAGGACTTCAATGATATTCAATGGAGTGAAGTAGGATCAAAGTCGGACCAAAGTAGTACAGGTATCATTTTCAAAGTCGGACCGACTTATGTTGGACCAGTTAAGACGGCTTCCATAGGGAAATGAGAGATAATACCGCTCTAAAAACTGCTGATCCCTTGGCTTTGCTTCCATCCCACTAAACCAAAAAGGTGCTGGCTATGCACAGGTGCATTGGATAGGAGAAGATCTTGGACTGCCACACTCCTTAAAACTATATCTTTATTGTACAAATGAAATCCAAAAAAAACAACCAAAGCGATACAGTCAAAATTAAGTGAACAACAGGAAAAAGGTGGCTGACATGTTTCGCATCACATGATGTGAAACATGTCGGCCACCTTTTTCCTGTTCACTTCATTTTGACTGTATCGCTTTGGTTGTTTTTTTTTTTTATTATTTCATTTGTACAATAAAGACATTGTTTTAAGGAGTGCGGCAGTCCAGGATCTTCTTCTATCCAATGCTCCCACAGGGAAACATTGATTTTCACACGTCATGCGACATGAGCTCCCAATGCCGGAGCGCTTGTCGTACCAGTGTGAACCAGGCCTTACATGATCCTTGTATGCGTGCAGGTGCAAGCGAGAATTGGCTCATACCAGTGGCAGCTCCCTGGTGAAACAAGCCACAATACAGCTAGCATCTTCCTAGTCCCGGTCTAAATATTGAAAGGATCTGGTTGTTTTGAGGGTATGCA
Source organism: Rana temporaria (assembly GCF_905171775.1). Classification (NCBI taxonomy): domain Eukaryota; kingdom Metazoa; phylum Chordata; class Amphibia; order Anura; family Ranidae; genus Rana; species Rana temporaria. The sequence goes on from NC_053491.1 coordinate 400,097,607, forward strand.
AGTCTTGTCCGTTGATACATTTGTAGTACAGGGTTCCCCAAACTTTCTAAACAAAGGGCTAGTTTACTGTCCTTCAAACTCTTGGGATCAGAGGAAGTAAACAATGCCCAATGGTTGGTATTATGGGCTGTAATAGTTCCCCATCATTGGTATTATTGGCAGGAATAGTATGCCATAATTGGCGTCAATGGGGGAATAGTGCCCCATCATTGGTGTCGATGGGGGGAATAGTGCCCCATCATTGGTGTTGATGGGAGGGAATAGTGCCCCATCATTGGTGTCGATGGGGGGGAATAGTGCCCCATAATTGGTGTCGATGGGGGGAAAAGTGCCCCATCATCTGTGTGAATGGGCAGAATAGTGCCCCATCATTGGTGTCAGTGGGAAGAATAGTGTTCCATTGTCGTTGGCAGGAACTTTGCCCCACTATTGCTGACAGTGGGAGGAATAGTAGGTAAGCAAAGGGTCAAAGTTTGCAGACCATTGGTTTAGTACAGAAGCTTACTTTGTGTGTGCGCGATCAATTTTCTGAAAGTTAACAAATTATTTGATATACCTGAACATTTTTGTACAGTCACTTAAAGGTATTTCCTTTTTTTTTTATTCAGTGACTAAACAAATATTTTCTGACCGATTCCTCTTGTTTTGTTCCCTCTCCTAATTTGCAGGTGGTTATAAATGGAGGTGCCGCGTCCACTGTTGATCAGGATACGGAAGACACAGAATTAATGGCTATTTATACGACCGAAAGTGGTATTGCAGAGAAGGTGAGTGTGTGCTGCCATTTTTTTTTCTCTAGCTGTCTCTTTCCATTGGAGAGATTTCCATTCACTTCCTATTGAGACACTACACAAAGTGCGTGTACAGGTGAACAGACACCCCCCTTGTAATATGTCCCTTCTATTCCAGTTCTGGTGCCAACTGTTATATGTTGGATTATTCATCCCTTTCTAACCCTTTGACTGGTCACCAAGAAATTAACTGATACTGAGAGAAACTCACTTTTTCTGTAGTTGCATTTTTTTACTCTCCAAACCCAAATACTCAGATACCAATGACATTAACCTAGCAGGCTGGTATACAGCACGAGTGCCAGCCTTGCCAAAACACGAGACACGTGGACGCTGCTTTCTGCCAAGGCTTGGTTGGAATTAATTACCTGTATTCCGTTTCATTATCCACCCCAAATGTCCTTTTGCTGACTGTAAAGTTTATCTCGATTTGGCATTTCCCTTTAGGTTTCTTAAAACAATGACTACCACATACTGTCTGGGTGCTGGCACTACCTCTCCAATGTGTCTCAGCTAATTAGTATTTGCTTAGCACCCACACTGAGGAGGCGACAGCAAGCCCTCCCCTTTAGGGTTCTGGTATAGTGAGTCATCTGCCATTCCAGAGGCAGAAGTGCTTCGTTTTCAGTAATTTGACTGTTTTCTTGTCCTTGAACAGTATCTCTCCTGCCTCTGGCAGTTTTGGTTTGCAAGTAAAAATGTACATACATTGTTTAGTAGATTAAGATACTTTAATCTTGGCACATGAGCATACCACTGTGTGCACGAGAGCACGTATAGTACATGTGTGCGGGTGACACATTTAGGTGGCCCTTCACCTTCCCTTAGGCTGAAGTCACACAACAATGCAGTGATTCACCTCTCCAGCAAGTCTCTATTGCTGGCTGCTGTAGAGGGCAGAGCGCTGCGCGATTTAGGGCATCACACGGCTTTCAGTTTTTGTATTTGTTTGTATGAACTTTATTTGAAGTGTAAAAAAGGTAAACTTCATTCATGTCAATGTACAGCAGCGTGATGCGCTGTGTTGCTGTACATTGCATGCAAGTCATAATTTTATCACAGCACGTTGCAGCACAGCTATATGTTGTGTTGCAGTGTGAAGGAGACACATAGGAAACAATTGTTTCCTATGTGTCTCTGCGGTGACAGACATCTTACATTGCAAGAAAACGCATGCATTAGGATAACAAACTTTCTGTGTGCAGCAGCCGCCCCTCCAGCATCCCCTAATACTTACCTGAGCTCCATCTCTCTTCAGAGATGTCCACGAGTTCCTCAGCTGTCCAGGACTCTCCTCCTGATTAGTTGAAACAGGACAGCAGCATCATTGGCTCCTGCTGCTGTCCATCAAAGTCAGCCAATAAGGAAAGAGAAGGGGCGGGGCGAGGCCAACTCAGGGCTACGTGTCTGAATAGACACAGGGAGCTGTGACTCGGCTCGGGTGCCCCCATAGCAAGCTGATTGCTGTGGGGGCACTTAGCAGGAGAGAGGGGCCAGAAGAGCGGCAGAGGGACCCGAGAAGAGGAGGATCCAGGCTGCTTTGGGAAAAAGCACTACACAGAGCAGGTAAGTATACTGTAACATGTTCGTTATTCTTAGAGAATTTTTTTTTGACTTTACAATCACTTTAAATTGGTTTTGTGGATGTGGTGGTCAGCATTTCGAACTGAGCTTCCTGCCTGGGACATATTTACTTATCTGGCAGTTTTTTTTTATTCAGTCCTCTTTAATCCATCATAGGTAACACATCTTTTTTGTTAGCGAGGTTTCATCTCACGCTGCTGTGATTACATTTATTTCCAGTGTTAGATTTTAAATCTTTGACCATTCTATGCTTCTTGGTCTTCCAGCATGAAATGCCATTCAGGCTCTCAGGGTGCCTGAGGCAAGGCTAGGAGAAGCTCATGTCAGTCAAAGCTGAGCTTTCTGTTGTCTGCTCATGAGACACCAGTGCATGGTCATTGTTATCCTTTGAGGAAGCTGAAACAAACTCCAGAGAATTGAACTAAATCTCTTTTTTACTTCGTGCCTTCCACCAAAAATGCCTAAACGTATTCTTTTCATTAATGTCATTTTACACTTTATACAATGTAATTGTACAATGTAATGGTATGGTTGGTTTTATTAACTGTGAAAAGATAGATTGTCTCTGGAAGCATATGCCAAACTTAAAGTCTTCCTAAACCCACGACTGTAAAACCAGTCTGTATATGCAGCGAAACTATCAAAATAGTAAGGGTATGGAACTTTTAAGGCACAGCTTATTTTGATAAAATCTAATTTATTCAGAATTGAGAAGATTTAAACAATCTCAAATCATATAACAATAGATTGCAATAAAATGCAATTGTGTCTAAAACCAGTCAATATCGATTCTGTACAAATGCACATGATATTCTTTACAGCTCAACGCGTTTCTTGGACAAACTCCTCTTCATCCAAGAGCTATCAATATAGACTTTCTATACATGCCATCTAGATAGAATAACAATCTTTTAATTAATCATATCATGATACAATGAAATACAATACAATTTAATTAATACTCTACACAAAATAAATTCTCCCCATGGGATGGCATACATGTACAGGGGTCCCAGAGTGCCCTCTCCTCCGTCTCCTCCTCCAACCTCCAATATAGTTCTATTTACCTCATTTCATATGTTACATTTATTTTCCAAGGCTATCTTCTAATTTGACACAATGAACCTCTATAAAAAATTAATGGGGACAATTTACCTTTTTCCCCAGTTTTTTGATAGTTTCGATGCATCAAGTCTAGGGATGTGGCACAGAGAGTATTTTATAATTTTCTGGTTGGATCAATCTGTATATGCAGTAAAGCATGCTTGTCCTGTGAACCTAAGGGGTTAATCCTCTGCATTGTGTAAAAATGCTGTTTGGGCCTGTATTCACTGATCCTCCCCTTCTTCCACTGTCTCCAATTGATCTCCTGATAAGACAGAGCTTTTGAAGTCACTCTGCACATGCTCATTTTTTATATTAAGTGTGGTGCATGTGATCAGCACATGGCCAATCAACACCATCCAGACACAGGGTCAGGGGTCCTGCAGCCTCTTAGGACAGTCGGAGTAGAATGAAAACTCCTCATTCAAACCAGACACTGATAGAAGTAAAAAGACTGCTATATATTGATAATGAGAAAAGGTATTTAGCAGTCTATATTTACTAAAATAATTGCATTTACACAGTGAATGCAGGTCCTGGGTTCAGTAACACTTTAAATCAAACCTATAGTGTTCTTTAACATCATAACAATGTATTTCAAGAGCACCCTATAAAACACAAAGCAAGTGAGACTCTGTTAGACAGATTCAGACTAAATTTGCATGGTTGTGCTCTGGCCTGTTTGCTCTCGCCCCTGCACTTTCCTGTTGGCTAATATATCTAAATTGCTTTTATGAAAACATGAAGGGCAAAAAAAGAGACAGAATAACGAGTAATAACAATATCCAGAAAAACGTATTTTAAAAAATAGTTATAAATTGATTTGCATTTTAATGAGTGAAATAAGTATTTGACCCATTCGCAAAACATGACTTAATACTTAGTGGCAAAACCCTTGTTGGTAATCACAGAGATCAGACATTTCCTGTAGTTGGTCACCAGGTTTGCACACATCTCAGGAGGAATTTTGTCCCATTTGCGGATCCTCTCCAGGTCATTAGGGTTTTTCGAGGCTGATGTTTGGTAACTTAAACCTCCAGCTCCCTCCACATATTTTCTATGGGATTAAGGTCTGTAGACTGGCTAGGCCACTCCAGGACTTTAATGTGCTTCTTCTTGGGCCACTCATTTGTTGCCTTGGCCATGTGTTTTGGCTCATTGTTATGCAGGAATACCCATCCACGGCCCTTTTGTAATGCCTTGGCTGAGGGAAGGCATTTCTCATCCAATATTTGATGGTACATGGCCCTGTCCATCGTCCCTTTTGATGCAGTGAAGTTGTCCTGTCCCCTTAGCAGAAAAACACCCCCAAAGCATAATGTTTCCACCTTCATGTTTAGATGTTGGGGATTGGTGTTCTTGAGGTCATAGGCATTCCTCCTCCTCCTCCAAACATGACAAGTTGAGTTGATGCCAAAGAGCTAAATTTTGGTCTCATCTGACCACAACACTTTCACCCAGTTCTCCTCTGAATCATTTAGATGTTCATTAGCAAACTTCAGATGGGCCTGTACATGTGCTTTCTTGAGCAGGGGGACCTTGCGGGTGCTGCAGGATTTTAGTCCTTCACAGCATATTGTGTTACCAATCTGTCTCTCTGTTAAAATAAACCTACCATTAAAATTATAGACTGATCATTTCTATGTCAGCAGGCAAACCTACAAAATCAGCAAGGGATCAAATACTTTTCTCTTCCTTTCATTGACGGACACAGCAGCGTTTGACCTTAGGGTATTAAATCCTTCCTTCCAGGAGAGATCTCCTGGAAGGAAGGATATAATACCCTAAGGTCAAAGGCTGCTGTGTCCGTCCATGAACTCCGAGAAATTGATTTTACGGTGAGTACAAAAATCCTATTTTTTCCCCCATGATAGTTTGCCCTGGGTTTGGAAGCTCCTGGGGGCTATGGATATAAATGAACATGGGCAGGAACACGGTGGTACTAGCTGTACAGTCCAGGTAACAGTTTGTTATTGTTCATGATACCAAGGGTACACATTCATCTACCTTTGTTCTGGTTGAATGTTCTAAAGCAAACTCGTATAACCTGTTTTCATAGTGAGCCATATAAAATATATGTTGTCTGGAGGCAATCAAAATGTATACAAACATTAATTATAGTACAGATATAGTAATAGATTCTGTTTCTTTTTACCAAATTAATTTGAGAAGATGAGAATTGTTTTACAAATATGAAAATTGGAAAGCTGTTACCTGTATTGTCATCAGCGCTCTCCTGTGGCATTCAGGTGGCTCCTCGCCTGGAGTTGGCGTGGCTTAGGGTTGATGTAACTGATTAATGCAGGCTCTTGAGAGGGAGTCAGCCGGACACATTTAGTCTTCTCTTAGAATAATAAAATTGTTGATGGCTTTGAGGCTTCAACAGCCACCATACTGTGGTTCTGTCATGATTATAGACATTGCAGTTGCTAGCCATCCTACTGATTAATTACTGGTCTATAGGAGATCACATCTGAATGCTTTTCTAGTTTTCTGAAAGTATGGTAGGCAGTGTTCTGAATGGATGGCCCACTATAAGAGGGGGTGAACTCCAAAGATTAGTACTCTTAAGCTACCCATAGATGGATCGAAGATCGGCCATTTCAGCAGGAGCTGGCAAAATTTAGATCCATCTATCGTTGTTCCCATTGGACAGTAGTTGAACTAATTATTGACTTCTGTCGAACAGGAATGTTGGAAGTTTTTTACTTGATCAGCCAGCTGCAGCCCATTGATCACATGATCATTGTACTCTGACAGTGGAGGAGTCCCGCTGATAGAATATAATGGCGCAATGAGGCGGATTCCTCCATCTACGTAGACAGCAAATTTGTATTGATTTCCCCCTATGTCTATCCCCTTGTCCGGGTTAGTTCTGATTCTGGGGATAGGGGGCAACCCTGACATAAGCCATTGGATATGGAGAAGGCATCTGACAAGTGACCATTGATTTTTATTCTTGCAGTTGGGGTCGAGTAAAGGGCAAGGACATACTGGAGCATGTGGTCTCGGAACCCCAACGTTTTTAAAGCTTCTGTCATGTAGTCCCAGGCCATTCTGGCAAACGCCCTCTCCGCATCATGGGATAGGAAGAAGCCTGGTTTGGAAGAGGAAGATAGCCAGTGGTGTATACTTATGGCCTTCAGGGTATTGTCCCTTGCCTCTCGTCCAGGAATGAAGCCTACTTGGTCCAATGATACAAGTGAGGGGAGCAGAGGGAGTGTTCTGTTTGCAAGTTTTTTAGCGGAGAGTTTCACATCAATGTTTAGAAGTGAAATGGGCCTGTAATTTGATACTATATTAGTATATTTTCCTGGTTTCGGTATCATGGTTATGTGTGCTTTGAGGAGGTCTTTGTTAGTGTGGGACGCTGAAGCTATTGAGTTAAATGCTTTTAGGAAGTATGGTAGTGTTGCATCTGGGGAGGATTTATAGTAGCCAACAGTCAAGCCGACTGGGCCAGGGCTTTTCCCTGTGTTTAGCTGTTTTAGGGCCTCAGAAGTTTCTTTCATAGAGAGTGGTCTTTCTAGTGTTTCTGCTTCCGAAGGTGTGATCGTTTTGGGACTATATTTTAAGAAAATCGGTGATCATCTTCAGGTTAGTCGGGGGTTGGTAGATTGTATAATTTTGTGTAGAATTGTTTGAATTGGTCTGCTATACCTTCTGTTGTGACAATTGTGTTACCTGAGGTGTCTGTGATAGTATGTATGGTTGACGTCGCTTTTTTAGTTTAAGGAGCTCTTGCAAACAATTTCCCTGATTTGTTACCAAATTTGTAGAATAAATTGCCGCGCCAGAGCATAATTGCATCTTATGTTTTCCCCAAATTCCTTAAGTAGGGTTTCCCTGACTTGTAATAGTTAAGTTAGTGCGTGTGCCTCCAGTGATTGTTTTATTTTTTTTATTTTTTTGTGTGTGAATGCGTTTTGACAATTCTATTTGTCTGAGTTTCTTCCACTTAGCAGCTAGTGAGATGAGTTCCCCTCTGATTACACATTTGTGTGTGGCCCAGAGCAACATTGGGGTTATCTCCTCGGATTCATTCTCTCAAAAAATATTGACATAATTGTGAGTTAAGCAGTTGCTACTTCAGGGTCACTCAGGTGGGAGTTGTCAAGTCTCCAGAGTGCTGCTCATTTGGGCCCTGTTGGGAAGGCTATGGTCATTGTGATTGGATTATGATCTGAGAGGAGCATAGGTTCTATAGTGCATTTTAAGAGGGATTTTAAATCGGTGTGAGTGCTGAAGAAATAGTAGATCCTTGTATACTTATTGCGTGGAGGGGAAAACAAATGTAAAATCTTCAGTGTTGGGGTGCAGTGTGCGCCAGGCATCGTGTAGGGTCAGGGTCCTCAGTTGTTCTCCCCCCACAATAAGCACACCTGTTTGGAATGTAGTAAGGGTCTGTAGTGTGTTACAGAAAAATGGCACTTGTTGCTTATTAGGGGCGTACAGGTTTGCTAGCATGATGGGTTTGTTGAATAGTGTCCCTTTCAAAAATATAAATCGGCCATGGGCATCTTTGATGGTGTCCATAATCTGAATAGGGCAGTTTTTGGAGATTAAAATGGATACCCCCTTGGATTTCAATTTATCATTGGATGTGTGACATGCAGTAGGGGTATAAGCGATGATAGAGTTTGGGGATGTTATCAGATCGGAAGTGTGTCTCTTGAAGAAACGCTACGTCTGCTTTCGTTTTTTTGTAGGGTTAGAAATAGCTGAGACATTTTTTCAGGGGTGTTTAATCCTCCTACATTTAGTGAATATAGCTTGACCTGGGGGTAGGAGTGTGTGTTATTGTGCTGAGTCATGGATGCAAAGGGGGTAGCAGTAAATAGGAGAGGGGTGGAGGGTTCTCAAAGACTGGAAGGGGTGGTGGGGTTGGGGAGGGAAGTAAGAGAGGATCTCTCTCTATTGGGAAACAGAAGAGCCTTTCCTCTCTTCTTTGGGGGGGATGTATCGGTAAGGTACAATGTTATAGCCAGTGAATGCCGATTCTGGGATGGCACACACTATGCTATACCACTGTGTGGGTTTGGCAAATTCCTAGCGAGGAAGAGTAATTTGAGTCCACCTGCCGCCACAGAGTGGTGAAGTGGGAAAGTAGAGGTGCATAGTTGGAGGGTATATCCAAACGCTTTTATGACACCTGACTCTTTCATCGTCGTGGGGCAGTTCAGAACAGAGTTTATTGGACACAGTCTTTTTACCCACTGTCCCTTACCAATGTTCAAATTCCATTCCTAATGCTTTTGGTAGATTTATCCTGCAATACTTTATACAGTCAAGAGTGTAATGTATAGTGCTTTCTGATACTGATCATTTTATTGAAGTTGTTAATCGTACTGTGGCCTGGGGATTTGTCTTCATAGGTTAAGCCATTTGACACCTCTCACATTGGCCCAACAAGGCCTTTCTCCCGCTTAAACACATTTTGATGGCTTCTCGTGTTCTGATCCATTAATTTTACACCTTGGTTTTCTTTAGGAAAAGGATCCTAAACAATTTGTATAGTCTGGCAAGTGCTCAAACCCACCTTCCAAACACCCACTTCTTTTGGGTCACACGTTGGGAATACCTGTACCTAGAACTGGTGATGCTGACCTCCTAAATTTTACGTTGAATTGTAAACGGCACCGAATAGCCCGCTCCATAATGTGCGCCTCCCGAAAGGACGGGGGTTTGGCCTTCCCACACCTCCAGTGCTACTATTATGCAGTACAACTGAGGGCGATAGCTTCCTGGGTAACCCTTCCGGCCTATTATCGCTGGACTCAAATAGATAAAATTTGGCTAGGCCCAATCCACCCAAACAATTTACTGTGGAATACTAATGCCGATGTCCCCTCCACCGCCCTACTACATACTATGAACCTCTTACGCACTATTTGGAGACAACTAAATCGCAACGCCCCCCTACAATCTGAGGCCTCTTTGGTAACAGCTTTTCTATACAACCCTAAACTACCCGACAGCTTAACCTCCCAAATGATTTCCCCCTGGCTGCAGAGGAATCTCTTTCATTATGGGCATCTGATGAACCCAGTTTCTAGGACTTTGTTGCCCTTCGACGAACTCAGGACTAAACACGAACTCCCCTGCAGCTCCTTTTTTGGTTACCGCCAAATCAGACACTACGCTCTTACCATCACCCCCACCCTCCAATTCTCTAAGCCATCCCCATTTAAAAGCTTAATCTTATCAGCACCTACACAGAAAGGGCTTACTTCGGACATATATAAGCTTTTAAATTCCAATGATATGGTCGCCCCGGGGGAAACATAGCTATATTTGTAAATAGGAGGAACACCTTGGAGAGGAGCTAACCCTTGAACAATGGGCCACCATATGGTCTCGGGCAGCCAAGAGTTCTATGTGTACTTTCTACAAAGAGAACACTTACAAGGTTCTCTTCCACTGGTACCTGACTCTGTCACGCCTGCATGTTTTTTTTTCATCGGCCTTGGATCGCTGCTGGAGATGTCTCCAGGACTGGGGCACGCTACTTCATGTTTACTGGAGCTGACCACTCCTCCAGCCCTATTGGCATTCGGCATTCGGTCCAGGGACTGCTTCACCGGTTGTTCGAGGTAGATATCCCTCTCTCCCCTAACTTCTTTTTACTGGGCCTCCCCCTCCTAAACTTTCCACACTGGCTAAAAAGTTGGCCACATAAATTTTAACAGCAGCCAGATGTCTAGTAGCCCTTTACTGGAAACAAAAAAACCCTCTGTCTCTATCTGATCTTTATTCCAGAATTAAGGATGTGGAGATCATGGAGTCCATGACTACTAGGCTGGCGGACCGGGTGGACCGACATTCAGCAACGTGGGAACCATGGCATCAACGAATAGACCCTCCATGATCTCATGAGACCCCCCCCCCCTGTACAACACGATCGCTTGGAGCCCAGGAGGGACGCGCCCTTCTGTTTGGGACTTTCTTATACCCTCTCCTTGCTCTTACCCTTTCTTCTCTCCCCCCCTCTTTTCCTCTCTTTCTTTTTTTTTTTTTTTATTACTTTTCTCTTGCTCTTCTCCTTTTTTTTTTTTGGAATAGTGGGACACGCAAATGTAAGTCACAGACCCTATTGATGGTCTGTTTTGTGAGAGAAGCCTGCGCTGTAATTACTTTAGCGCTACCTCTGTCTGATACGCAGTGCTGTTCCTTGTTGATCCATGTCTGTGGTTTGTGTGTTCATTTTGTAAGGCCCCTTTCAGACAAACGGCTGTTTTGCCGCAGCTAAAAGAATGTTTATGTTTTGCTGGAATTCAAGACTCCAGGCACAGCGATTAGCTGCATTTGTACAGTGCTTTTAGCTGCGGTTGCGTTTACCCGCAGCACGATATTGAACGGGGATCCGACTTGGATCCCTGCCAATACCCAGCACTGCGTTTGGTATGAATCTTGAGGGGGAACTCCACGCCAAATTTCAAATAAAAAAACGGCATGGGTTCCCCCTACAGGAGCATACCAGGCCCTTGGATCTGCTATGGATTTTAAGGAGACACCCCGTACGCCGAAAAAATGGCGTGGGGTTCCCCCCAAAATCCATACCAGACCAGTATCCGAGCAGCAGCCCGGCCGGTCAGGAAAGGGGTGGGAACGAGCGAGTACCCCCCCCTCCTTAGCCGTACCAGGCCGCATGCCCTCAACTTGGGGGGTAGGTGCTTTGGAGCAGGGGGGTGCCCTGTGGCCCCCCCACCCCAAAGCACCTGTCCCCATGTTGATGAGGACCCCCAGATGCCGGCCCCCCACCCTAGGTGAATGAATATGAATTCCTCCCGCTGTAATGCAGTGTGCGCGGCTCGCACCAATTTATATAGGCCTCTTATGACGTCACAGTCCCATCATGTTCCGTGCACCCGGAGCATGATGGGACTGTGACATCATAAGAGGCCTATATAAATCGGTGCGAGCCGCGCACACTGCATTACAGCGGGAGGAAGCGAAGTGTCAACATCGAAAAGGAGAATGCAGAAGGCGACAGAAGCCCGGGCACCCCCCTGCCGAAGACGTCGAAGAAGCCCTGGAGGGGGGCCACTGTAAAAGAGCTAAAGAAGAAAGCGCCCCCCGGCGGAAGAGAACCAAATGGCGGTGAAAACGGACACATCCCCGCCGAAGACATCGAAGAAGCCCGGGAGGCGGGCCGCTGTAAAAGAGCTAAAGAAGAAAGCGCCCCCCCCCCCTAGCGGAAGAGAACCAGATGGCGGTGAAGACCAGCACCCCCCCCCCCTGCAGAAGACATCGAAGAAGAAGGCCCCCCCCCTCGTAAAAGAGCTAAAGAAGAGAGGGGGGCCCCGGAGCTGACCTGTGTAGTGTGTTTTTTTACATTTTTTTACCCCATATTCATTCACCTAGGGTGGGGAGCCGGCATCTGGGGGCCCCCTTATTAAAGGAGGCTAACGGATTCCAATAAGCTCCCCTCCCGCAGACCCCGACAACCAACGGCCAGAGTTGTCGGGAAGAGGCCCTGTCCTCATCAACATGGGGACAGGTGCTTTGGGGTGGGGGGCCACAGTGCGCCCCCCTGCCCCAAAGCACCTACCCCCCATGTTGAGGGCATGCGGCCTGGCACGGCTAAGGAGGGGGGGCGCTCGCTCGTCCCCACCCCTTTCCTGACCAGCCGGGCTGCTGCTCGGATACGGGTCTGGTATGGATTTTAGGGGGGACCCCACGCCGTTTTTTCGGTGTACGGGGTGTCTCCTTAAAATCCATAGCAGATCCAAGGGCCTGGTATGCTCCTGTAGGGGGAACCCATGCCGTTTTTTTTATTTGAAATTTGGCGTGGAGTTCCCCCTCAAGATTCATACCAAACGCAGCTGACACAGTGCACTGCGATTACCTGCGGTTATGTGCCGATAGCTGCGGAATTTCGCAGCTGGACGCATTGAGATCTATTTTTTCTATCCGCACAAAACTGCGGGGAACAAAACCGCAGGTAACCGTAGTGTGAATGATGTCATAGGAAAGCATTGTGTGCTTCTAGCTGCGGTAAAATCCGCAGCTAAAAGCACCATTCTATCTGTCTGTGTGAAAGGGGCCTAATACGTAGACTTCCGTGCCCATTCCAGAGCTGCTGGTGGCTACTAATTCCCTTTATTTCTTTATTCTCTTTTGTTTGTTTTAAATCGTTGTATGATTTATGTTGACATCCAATAAAAATTGTTTATTATAAAAAAAAAAAAGAACTGGTGATGCTGTTGCATGTAGTTCCACATAAGTAAACTACAAAAGCTGACCCCATTTCTGTTTTTATGGCCATGAGGTATATGATTGCATAGTGAATTATACATTATATGCACAAGGTGTGTCAACCTTTATGCCATTCCTAAATCCATCTGATCCTTCTAATACCAAGTTTAGGGCACATTTTGTTTTTGGCAGCAGTGTGGTCATTTGACAAAGTGTTGCTTTATGCCATTCAAACTTTGGACAGATTGCAAAGTTTAAGGTCATGGCATTAGGTGGGCAGGTATCCAAGAGCACCTTTTGTACATTAATAAATGATATGCGTGTAAGATAGAAAAGCCACTGCTAATCGCCATGTACATAGTTGTAAAGTCCTTATCAAACTGCTGGACAAACTTGGTGGGTGTTTTGGTGTGGGGTTGGGTATGTGCGTAATTAAAGATCTGTCTTGAAAATTTGACGTTTTAAATAAGTAGTATGTTCCATATTTTGTAGAGCATAAAATAGAGCCATAATTTTAGTAGTGAAAATAATGGTGATACAGTCGGGTCCATAAATATTGGGACATCGACACAATTCAAATCTTTTTGGCTCTATACACCACCACAATGGATTTGAAATTAAATGAACAAGATGTGCTTTATCTGCAGACTTTGAGCTTTAATTTGAGGGTATTTACATCCAAATCGGGTGAATGGTTTAGGAATTTCAACAGTTTGTATATGTGCCTCCCACTTTTTAAGGGACCAAAAGTAATGGGACAGATTAACAATCATAAATCACACTTTCATTTTTTAACCACTAGAGGGCCGCGCTATAGACGAAAGACGTCCCCGTGCGCGCCGCTGGAGGCACACAGCGGGGAAACAACGTGTCCGGCACATCGCTCGGGAGCCGATGCGAGTGCCTGGCGGCCGCGATGTCCGCCAGTCACCCGCGATCGTCGTGACACAGCAGGACGTGGAGCTCTGTGTGTAAACACAGAGCTCCACGTGCTGTCAGGGAGAGAGGAGACCGATCTGTGTCCCTTTACATAGGGACACAGCATCGGTCACCTCCCCCAGTCAGTCCCCTCCCCCCACACAGTAAGAACACAATGAGGGAATACATTTAACCCCTTCCTCAGCCCCTAGTGTTAACCCCTTCACTGCCAGTCACATTTATACAGTAATTAGTGCATTTTTATAGCACTGATCGCTGTATAAATGTGAATGGTCCCAAAATTGTGTCAAAAGTGTCCGACATATCCGTCGCAATATCGCAGGCCTGACCAAAAAATCGCAAATCGCAGCCATTACTAGTAAAAAAAAAAAAAAATCATAAATCTATCCCCTATTTTGTAGGCGCTATAACTTTTGCGCAAACCAATCAATATACGCTTATTGCGTTTTTTTTTTTAACAAAAATATGTAGAAGAATACGTATCGGCCTAAACCGAGGGAAATTTTTATTTTTTTTAAAAAAAATTGGGATATTATCATAACAAAAAGTAAAAAATATTGTGTTTTTTTTTCCAAATTTTCTGTTTTTTTTATGTTTATAGCGCAAAAAATAAAAATTGCAGAGGTGATCAAATACCACCAAAAGAAAGCTCTATTGGTGGGGAAAAAATTATAAAAATATAATTTGGGTACAGTGTTGTATGACCGCGCAATTGTCATTCAAAATGCGTCAGCGCTGAAAGCTGAAAATTGGTCTGGGCACGAAGGGGGTTTAAGTGCCCAGTAATGAAGTGGTTAATACTTGGTTGCAAATCCTTTGCAGTCAATTACAGCCTGAAGTCTTGAATGTTTAGACATCACCAGACACTGGGTTTCATCCCTGGTGATGCTCTGCCAGGCCTCTACTGCAACTGTCTTCAGTGCCTGCTTGTTCTTGGGGCATTTCCCCTTCAGTTTTGTCTTCAGCAAGTGAAATGCATGCTCAATCGGATTCAGGTCAGGTGATTGACTTGGCCATTGCATAACATTCCACTTCTTTCCCTTAAAAAACTCTCTGGTTGCTTTCGCAGTATGCTTCGGGTCATTGTCGATCTGCATTGTGAAGCGCTGTCCAATGAGTTCTGAAGCATTTGGCTGAAAATGAGCAGATAATTATATTGCCCGAAACACTTCAGAATTTATCCTGCTGCTTTTATCAGCAGTCACATCATCAATAAATACAAGAAAGAACCAGTTCCATTGGCAGCCATACATGCCCATGCCATGACACTGATGAGGTGGTATGCTTTGGATCATGAGCCGTTCATTTCCTTCTCCATACTCTTCTCTTCCCATCACTCTGGTACAAGTTGATCTTGGTCTCATCTGTCCATAGGATGTTGTTCCAGAACTGTGAAGGCTTTTTTAGATGTTGTTTGGCAAACTCTAAACTGGCAAACTTGGCCTTCCTGTTTTTGAGGCTCACCAATGGTTTACATCTTGTGGTGAACCCTCTGTATTCACTCTGGTGAAGTCTTCTCTTGATTATTGACTTTGACACACATACACCTACCTCCCGGAGAGTGTTTTTGATCTGACCAACTGTTATGAAGGGTGTTTTCTTCACCAGGGAAATAATTATTTGGCCATACACCACAGTTGTTTTTCGTGGTCTTTTGGTGTTGCTGAGCTCACCGGTGCATTCTTTCTTTTTTAAGGATGTTCCAAACCGTTGATTTGGCCACACCTAATGTTTTCGCTATCTCTCTGATGGGCTTGTTTTGTTTTTTTCAGCCTAATGATGGCTTGCTTCACTGATAGTGACAGCTCTTTGGATCTCATATTGAGAGTTGACAGCAACAGATTCCAAATGCAAATAGCACCCTTAAAAATGAACTCTGGACCTATTATCTGCTCCTTGTAAATGGGATAATGAGGGAATAACGCACATCTGGCCATGGAACAGCTGAGCAGCCAATTGTCCCGTTACTTTTGGTCCCTTTAAAAAGTGGGAGACACATATTCAAAGTTTTGTAATTCCTACACCGTTCACCTGATTTGGATGTAAATACCCTCAAATTAAAGCTGACAGTCTGCATTAAAGCACATCATGTTCCTTTAATTTCAAATACATTGTGATGGTGTATAGAGCCCAAAAGATCAGAATTGTGTCGATGTCCCAATATTTATGGACCTGACTGTATATTTATGTCATATTCTTTAATAAGAAGCATATCACGGCCTGCAAGGTCAATGCTGACAGACGTCCCAGCATATGTTCAGTTCCTTGTGACCAAGGACAGCAACTCCGTGCTGTGTGTTGAGGCTTTCTAGACCAGGCATCGGAGAGCATGTGCTGGGAAATAGAAATGCACACTGATGGGGCCTGCATGTTTATTGCCTGTAACAGAATTCATAACAAAGCATGTCTGCCAAGAGGATAGTCATGGATTCCATGCTTAAAGTGTATGTAAACCCCAGCATTGAACATCTCCTATGTTCTCCCTTAGGTCTGCTAAATGTGCCATTCATAGTGTTTAGTTATATCTGTTAGATAAGTGTAAAAAGCACATGTTGGTTTTGCCAGAAATTTTGTGGTCCGATAACTTCCTTTGCTCTCTTCCTGTGCACAAGGAGGGGTTATGGAGAGGAGAGGTCTCTGTTCTTTGTAGTCAATGCTTGTATTGCACAGTGTACTAAATATGTATGCGTGCCTGTGTGTTTTATTTTTTATTTTTTGCATTGGCATATGCTTTAAAGCTGCGGTGGCACCGAAAACATATTTTTTTAAAGCCAGCAGCTACAAATACTGCAGCTGCTGACTTTTAAAATATGGACACTTACCTGTCCAGCGTGCCCGCGATGTTGCCAGCCGAGGCCGAGCAATCGCTTGTCCCTCGGCTGCAATCGCTTGTCCCTCGGCTGTCCCTCGGGAAGTGAAGCGTTGCGGCTTCACTGCCTGGTTCCCTACAGCGCATGCACGAGTAGCACGGCGCGCCATGTGGTCCCCGATCTCTTCTGGGAAAAGTGTGTTTCCCAGAAGACAGCGGGGGTGCGGTTAGGGGCGTGACTGCCGTAGGAGTGTATTCCCGAAAGTGGGTGCAAATACCTGTCTTAGACAGGTATCTACACCCCCCTCCCCCCTAAAGGTGCCAAATGACACTGAAGGGGGGGAGGCTTCCGAAAAGCGGAAGTTCCATTTTTGGGTGGAACTCCGCTTTAAGGTCAAAAAGGGGGAGATAGGGTGGGACTTTAAAGTTCCAATGGATGGAATACATGGTCTTACCAGGTCATGGCTTCACTCAAAGTCTCTAAAAAAATCCTTTGCACTTTAATATACTTTAAGGTGGATGGGGCACAACTGTCAGATTTGTCCATTAGTTAGGAAAAGTTGTGACCTTCTATCCACTGTCACACAAGACCACTTCTGAGCGACGTATAACATGTATACAGGGACAGTGGTTTCACTTCTTTCCACAACAGATGTGCAGATACAGTATCTCATCAGTAGATTCTCCTAGAAATAGAAACAAATTCAATGGTCTTTTTAAAGCTGACTATACACGGTGCAAATTTCAGGCGATTTCCTACCAAAGCCATGGATGGCCATCAGGACCACTTGGCTCGACAAACTTCAATTAATTAAAGAAGCTGGGTGGAAAATTGTTGGTCGAGCAGTCAGTCAGATGCAGTCATTCAAGTAGCCATGGGTGTTGCATTTGGCGTGGATGGAGGAATCTATTTGATTTCCCTTAGTCTGCATGTTAAAAAAAGATAAATCTATGTGTGCATGGCTAGCCTACCTCTCCAGCATGTATTAAATGGAAAATCCCTCAAGGGTTTTTTTTAGCAGCGAAATTTGTTTGAAAAGCGAAGCAATAAATTTACATAAAAATGTATATTTATTTGTGTCATGGTATCAGAGTATTTCCATAAATACACATGAGTCCTAAAAAGCAGTTCTGGCCTTAACATAAGCGACATAACTCATCAAAGATGCGGCATATACACATAACCCATGTTATATAAACTCTTTGTGCTTGTATAGAGTTTCACATGATATCCCTACGCGTTTCCACCTTTAATTATTGGTCTTCCTCAGGGGATTTTTTTCTATGCGACACACATGATGGGTGGTAACCCAGTCAGTTTTACATTAGTATCTGTTTCATAGGGGTTGATTTATTAAAACTGGAGAGTACAAAATCTGGTGCAGCTCTGCATAGAAAGCAATTGGCTTCAAGTTTTTTTTTTTTTTTTGTCAAAGCTTTAAAGTGATTGTAAGAGCCGGTTCACACAGGGACGACTTGGGATCTGACTTCAAGTCGCCCGACATGAGAAAATCAATGTAAGTGAATGACAGCCGTCTTAATGTACACCACTGAAGTCGCTCCGACTTCAGAAAAGGTTCCTGTACTACTTCAATCCGACTTCTAGGCATCTTGTACCCATTGATTTCAATGGAAGTTGCCTCCAAAGTCGGATCACTGTCATAACTGAAGCAACTTTACAGGAAGAGAAAATGGTTTTCTCAGGCAAACTCCTCCCTCCCACAGAGCTGATTATTCTTTGAGGCTGTGCGGTGCGAATCTTGAGCGGGAACTCCACGTCAAATTTTAAATAAAAAACCAGCATGGGTTCCCCCTCCAAGAGCATACCACGCTCTTAGGTCTGGTATGGATTTTAAGGGGAACCCCCTATACCGAAAGAAACTGCGTGGGGTTTCCCCCAAAATCCATACCAGACCCTTATCCGAGCATGCAGCACGGCCGGTCAGGAAAGGGGGTGGTAATGAGCAAGCGCCCCCCCTTCTGAACCGCTCCCCACCCCAAAGCACCTTGTCCTCATGTTAATGCGGACAAGGGCCTCTTCCCGACAACCCTGGCCGTTGGTTCTCAGGGTCTGCGGACGGGGGGCTTATCGGAATCCAGGAGCCCCCTTTAATAAGGGGGCCCACAGATCCCGCCCCCCCACCCTATGTAAATGAGTATGGGGTACATCGTACCCCTACCCATTCACCTGGGGGGGAAAAGTGTCAAGAAAAAAAACCACACTAGACTTTTAAAGATTAGATTTTTAAAGTAATTTATTAGGCAGCTCCGGGGGTCTTATTCCGACTTCGGGGGTTTTCTTCTGACTTCTCCGCTCTCCAGCGTCTTCTCTCGCTCTCCGGTGCCTTCTGCCAGGCTCCTCCGCTATCTTCTTTCAGCTCTTTTACTAGCGGCGGCCCGATCTTCTGCATCGTCTTCTTCCCTCTTCTCTTCTTCCGATGTTAACTCAATGATCTCTCCCGCTGTAATGCCGTGTGTGCGGTGCGGTGCGCAACGATTTATATAGGCATGGGGCGTGGTCACCGGGTGATGTCACCTCGTGACCCCACCTCCTTATGGCGTCGCAGTCCCATCATGCCCCGAGACTGTGACATCACCCGGTGACCACGCCCCATGCCTATATAAATCGATGCGCGGGAGAGATTGTCGGGTCAACATTGGAAGAAGACGACGCAGAAGACCGGGCGCGGCTAGTAAAAGAGCTGGAAGAAGATGGCGGAGGTGCCCGGCAGAAGGAGCGGGAGAAAAGGGAAGAACACGACGGCGAAGAGCGGGCCATCGCTAGTAAAAGAGCTGGAACAAGATAGCGGAGAAGCCCGGCAGAAGGCACCGGAGAGCGGAAGAAGACGCCGAAGAGAGCGGAGAAGTTGGAAGAAGACCCCCGAAGTCGGAAGTAGACCCCGGAGCTAAGAACCTGTCTAGTGTGTTTTTTTTTTTTTTATACTCCCCCCCCCCCCCCAGGTGAATGGGTAGGAGTATGATGTACCCCATACTCATTCACATAGGGTGAGGGGCTGGGATCCCCCTTATTAAAGGGGGTTCCAGGATTCCGATAAGTCCCCCGCCCGCAGACCCCGACAACCAATGGACAGGGTTGTCGGGAAGAGGCCCTTGTCCTCATCAACATGGGGACAAGGTGCTTTGGGGTGGGGGGGCCGCAGGGCGCCCCCCTGCCCTAAAGCACCTACCCCCCATGTTGAGGGCATGCGGCCTGGTATGGTTTGGGGGGGGGGGGTCGCTCGCTCGTCCCCATCCCCTTTCCTGACCGGCCGGGCTGCGTGCTCGGATAAGGGTCTGGTATAGATTTTGGGGGAACCCCTATGCTGTTTTTTCTGCGTAGGGGTTTCCCCTTAAAATCCATATTAGACCTAAGGGCCTGGAATGCTCTTGGAGGGGGAACCCATGCCGGTTTTTTATTTAAAATTTGGCGTGGAGTTGTGGTTCACGCTCAAGTCGTGTCCAAGTCTCCTCGCAAAGTCGTGTTGCCCCTGTGTGAACCGGCTCTAATGGCTTGCGTTTTCTTTTTCCTATAACAATAATAAACATGTTATACTTGCCTGCTCTGTTGCAGTGGAATTGCACAGAGCAGCCCGGATCCTCCTCTTCTTGGGTCCCTTTTCTTTGATCCTGGTCCCTCCCTTCTGTTCAGTGCCCCCACAGCAAGCAGCTTGCTATGGGGCACCTGAGCTGAGTCGCAGCTCCCTGTGTCCATTCAGACCTAACCCCAACCCCCGACCCTGCCCTCTCTTGCCCCTGATTAGCTAACTTAGTTGACTTTTATTAAAAGCAGCGTGAGCTAATGGCGTCGCTGCTTTGTCTCAGCCAATCAGAAGGGAGAATCTTGGGACAGCTAAGACACTAGTGGACATCACTGGACAGAGAGGGACCTCCCCTTTTAAAAGGGTTATAAACCCTCACATATACCCAGTGAAGTAAACCGCCTCAGATGATACATGGAGATTAAACAAACCCTCCTACATACGTTTTACTTGTTTATCTGCAGTCTGCTCCTCTCTACACCCCTTCAAAAGGGCAGACCATGTTAAAAATCTTTCTTCATCTGTCAGGAGCAAAGAGGAGGGGGCAGAGAGACTGCGGGTATAGTATGTGAAAGCTGATTGAGGAAAGGAACACACCCCCCTCCACACAGCAGAAAAACTGTGTTCTGAATAGACAAGCTGCCTGCTAAGCTCAGATTATTATTATTTGCTTTGAAATCTGTATTTTTCGTCTGATTTTTTTTTTTTTTATCTAATCGGCATTAAAAGAGAAGTATGGGTTGTTTTTTTTGGCCCATTTATACTTACCTAGGTGGATGCAGCATCTGTCCCCCGCTGCCTCTACACTAATGCCGCGTACACACCATCGTTTTCTGCGATGGAAAAATGCGACGCTTTATGTGCTTTAAAAAAACGTCATTTTTCAAACTTCAATTTGAACAACGACGTAGCATACACACCATCGCTTTTTCACAACGCTCTAGCACAGCGCAGTTCCGTCAATCACGCACGACGTCACTATAAAGGGTCGTTTCCATGCGGAAGACGGCCTCTTTTGCTGATATCGTGTTGCTGCGTGTTAGTAAAAGTTTGGTGAGATACGATTCGTGATTTTCAGTGACTGTGCTTTAAATTTCGTTTTCTTGTCTATAAGCTGAAAAACATCTTAACGAATGTGCTGATTCCATTCTGAACAGTCGTTTTACATGAATGAGCGCTGCCGTCTCCTAACTTGCTTCTGAGCATGCGCGGGCTTAAATCAACGTTTTTACGTACACACGGTCAATGTTTAGAACACAGAAAACGACGTCGGCCAAAAACGACACATAAAATTGAAGCATGCTTCAATTTTTTTCTGTCGTTTTTTAGAAGACATAAAACGACGTTTTTGCCCACACACGGTCAATTAAATTGACGTTTTTGAAAATGACGTTTTTTTCCATCGCAGAAAACGATGGTGTGTACGCGGCATGAGAACCGAGCGATCGAACACTGCCCATGGCTCAGTTCTCACAGATCCCTGAGCAGAGAGCTGCTGACTGTCAATCCGCATCTCTCCACTCTGCTCCTCCACTGGAGCACTGAGCTGTGAAGGGGGGTGGAGCAGGTCGTCTCAGGCTCTCAGCGGTTCGCTGAGATGGGTATCAGTCCAGGCACCTGGCGGATCCAGACTTTATTGTCGGGATGACACGGTGCCTGGACCAATTCCAGTGACGTCAGCAGAGAGCAGACTTCAGATCACTGCTGAAAACGGGTCACAGGAATGCAAAAGGAATTGCACTCCTGCGACCCATAGGAGAAGTACAGCCAAATGATCTTTTAAAGACCTCAAAAGCAACTTCTCCTATTTTTTTATATTAAATCCATCAACGTTTTTTATTTTTTTATGTTTTCCTTAACGGCACCTATGAACAGAAATCAAAAACAGGACCCAGAATGTCTAGTTTGATGAATCTTGACCTTTGTTCTCTTTTTTCATAAATTGATTGGAGATGTACAGTGTCAAAAAGCCTGGAAATCGTGTTATCAGAACAGAATGTCTTCATCTTGTCAGACAAGGCTGTTTGGAAAGTGCCAATGTCGAGGGCATCAGACTGAGCAAGGCAATACAACTGTGTGTTCTTTAAATACCACTATTACATGGCGATTTTTAAATCATTGTACTTGTTTGTTTTAGTAGGTCATACTCGTGTCTCATGTGGTATTTAGTAACACCGCCCTGTAGAGCATAGGGCAGGGTAATTGCACCCACACTGACCTGTGATCTGCTTTCTCACCTACTGCTGTAGGTGAGATGTGCAATGCTATGAAATGTGAATGACGGCATTGTGCTTGTTGTAAAGGGCACACGAGAGTGAAGGGAGTGAAATAAAGCAGACTTTGCATGGAGTACGTTTTCGGCCCTGCTCACTTCATGCTTCTCGTTACAGCTGGATTTATATCTCCCTGCTGTGCTCAGAGCTTCTGGTGTGCTGGGCAAGGGATGTTGTTTTGTCAAGAGTCTCTCTAAT
Organism: Rana temporaria; assembly: GCF_905171775.1. NCBI lineage: Eukaryota > Metazoa > Chordata > Amphibia > Anura > Ranidae > Rana > Rana temporaria. The sequence goes on from NC_053491.1 coordinate 400,120,042, forward strand.
TTCCCAAGGCTTCAATAAACCCTGCAAAGTCTTATGAGACTTATGAATGAAAGAGCAATCAGGAATTTATTGTGATCTATATAGTCTAGGCCAGGGGTCCCCAAACTTTCTAAACAAAGGGCCACTTAACTGTCCTTCATATTTTACTGGGGCCGGACTGTGGCCAGTGGGAGTAGAAAATGCCCCATCATTATTATTAGGGGGTAGGGAATAGTGCCCCATCATTGACGTTGGTGGGAGAAATATTGCTCCATCATTGGTGTAAATAGATGGAATAGTGCCACATCATTGGTGTCAGTGGGAGGAATAGTGTCTCATTGTTGGTATTAATGTGAGGAATTGTTCCCTGTCAGTGGGAAGAATAGTATTGTGCTCTCCTGTGCGATTCACATGCTAATGCAGAGCGATCTCAGCCCATTAATTTTGAATGGGCTGAAATCGCACCGTTCCACACCAAAAATGGTACATGCACTACTTGTGGAAACTCACTGCAACCAGATTTTATGGTACTTCTGTACCATGCTGGCAAACGCACTGGGTTTGCGACCTGCGTTTGAGGTGCCATTAACGTAAATATAATAGATCGCAACTACAGTGCGTTTGGAACACGGTGCGGGAATCGTGCACGGAACGTGGATTTCCCACACCGCATTCTTGTGTGAACTGCCCCTTAGATCCCTATTCTATCCAAAAGGAAGAAACATTTTGGCTTTAGATCTACAGTATATACTCGAGTATAAGCCACGTTTTTTAGCCCTTTTTTTAGGGCTGAAAATACCCCCTTCGGCTTATACTCGAGGCAGTACCTGAATTCTTGACAGGCGTCCATTTTTTTAAAAGTTGCGGCTTCCTTCTGGCGTTCCGTTCCGTGACAGGCATTTGACACTGTGTTCCGCCTATCACGGAGGTCCTCTCATCCTCGGACAGTAACACAGCAGGCACTGTGTTCAGTGTTCCGCCAATCGTGGACGTCCTCTTGTTCGAAGATGAAAGAATGTCCGTGATTGGCGGAACACAGTGTCTGCTGGGAAACGGAGTCCGAGGATGAGCGGACCTCCATGATAGGCGGAACACAGTGTCCAATGTTCACGGAACACCAAGAGGAAGCCACGACTTTTAAAAAATGGACACATGTGAAGATTGCAGGTACTCGGGCACAGAGAGGTATGGCACAGTGAGACTGCAATGGGCACAGTGAGGTATGGCACAGTGAGACTGCAATGGGCACAGTGAGGTATGGCACAGTGAGACTGCAATGGGCACAGTGAGGTGGGGCACAGTGAGACTGCAATGGGCACAGTGAGGTGGGGCACAGTGAGACTGCAATGGGCACAGTGAAGTATGGCACAGTGAGACTGCAATGGGCACAGTGAGGTATGGCACAGTGAGACTGCAATGGGCACAGTGAGGTATGGCACAGTGAGACTGCAATGGGCACAGTGAGGTATGGCACAGTGAGGTTGCAATGGGCACAGTGAGGTATGGCACAGTGAGGTTGCAATGGGTACAGTGAGGCGTTCAAATGAGCATTGTTGACCCTCTTTTCCACTTACAGTAGCTTCTGCATTCCGGCCCGTTGGCTTATACTCGAGTCAATACACTTTCCCAGTTTTTTTATGGTATAATTGGGTCCTTGGCTTATACTCGAGTATATACGGTGCATTGTTACCCAAGTTACTTGCATAAAGCCCCTACAGGCCTCCTCGACCCCACCCTCCGTCCGTGGACATCTCTCCTGGAGCTTACTTTGGCGCTGTGATTGGCCGGAGCCACGATGATGTCACTCCCGCGCATTTCGGTAACGGCACATCTAACTGAAGCAATGCCACATTGTGGCGATCACTTCGGCACATGCAGACACAGGGGGATATCTCCTAAACCGTACAGGGTAGCTACAGGTATAGGCTTACCTGTAGCATAAAGTTATAAAAAATGGGTTTTCCAACCACTTATAACTCCTGAGAAAATTAAACCTTTTTTAAAAAAAAAAAAGCACAGTGTATTATCTTTATTTTTTTTTTGCCTAGATTGCTTCTGGATGATCTTTCTTTTGGTAATTCAACATATCAAAATTTATTTGGGTGCTTTTGTTTTACTATGATCATCAAAGATGTGAAGCACTTGGCCAAATGATGCTTTAATTTGAGATTTTCCTAGCTTGTGACGGAAAATATTGATTATATGAAGACAGGAGGCGAGTATCTTATGCATTATCTTTCCTTTAATAATGCTCACAGCAGAAAATGTATCTTAAAACATTCAGTGTAAAAAACTAAAAACAACCACCACCCCCAGCAGACCATATAGTCACTAACCACGCCCCAACGGGGGCTCCATAAAGAGGGGCTGCTGTGGTGGATCCTCCTCTTTCTTGATGCGACGCTTGCATGGTAGAACGGCATCGGAGGAGAAGCAAACTGAAGCCTTGAAGTCTAGACCGGCCGGTCGACGACGGGCGTCTTCTATGAAGAAGAGACGAGTTTTCATCCTCATGACCCAACAGAGGTCCGATAACAACGATCCCAACGGGGAAGTTAAACCTGGATGTATATCATCCCACGGACGGGATTCCGTCCTCCTTCAAACTGGATAAACTGTCTGCCGAACGCAGCCTGTCGGTCAGTAGCCTATGAAGGAGAGAAAAACAATCGTAATAGGGAGGGTAGGGAGGGAGATACTCGCCTCCTGTCTTCATATAATCAATATTTTCCGTCACAAGCTAGGAAAATCTCAAATTATATATCAGACAGGAGGCTCATATCTTATGCAAATTCAAAGCTAATGTAGTTATCACAACTTTAACACATAAAACATAAGATATTACTTAAGGGAGAACTGATCTGGATATGTGATCTGTAGGTCTGAAGTAAAACTGGCGGAACGTGGTCTCCGAGGACCAATCCGCTGCTCTCAATAAATCGTAGAGAGAGCCTCCTGATACGAGCACCTTTGTGGCCATGGCCCCCCTGGTGGAGTGAGCCCCGAAAAGTGTGACGTCTATCCCTGCCATGTCCATGGCAGTCCTAACCCACCGAGCTAGAGAGGCGGGAGAGACTGGGAGATGGGGTTTTACATAGGACAGAAGAAGTTGGGAAGAGCCCGCAGGGCGTAGAGCAGAAGTCTGAGATTCGTACGTTTGAAGACAGCGGACGACACAGAGGAACGGGTGATCCGGAAAAGAAGGATAAAAAACCGAGGAGATGCCGGTCTTTGTCCTGCGTACAATGGAGAATTCAACTCCCTGCGGGGAAAACTGACGTCTGGAAATATCCAGCGCTCTGACATCCGACACTCTCTTGACAGAGAGGAGACAGAGAAGGACCGTCAGTTTTATGGATAACAGTTTAAGTGAAAGGTTAGTGTTGTCCCCCCAATTGGCGAACATATCCAGCACCTTGGAAACATCCCAGGTTGCTTGGTATCTAGGCCTGGGGGGACGTTGGAATTTTGCACCTCTCAAAAGACGGCATACTAGAGGGTGTCTGCCAATAGGTAAAGAATCAACCGGTATGTGATAAGCTGAAATGGCTGAACGGTAGATATTAATGGAGCTATATGAGCTACCAGAATCGAAGGAATCGGCCAAGTAATTGACCACTAGGGATACAGGGGCTTGCACGGGATCAACTTGCCGTTGATCACACCAGCGAACCCAACGCCCCCAGGCTGATCGATATGCCGATCTAGTCCCGGGGGCCCAGGCCAGGGCGAGGAGATTTCGAGCTGACTCTGAAAGGATTCTATCAGGGGAAGGGATCCCGAGACCAACCACGCGAGTAGTGTGAGATTGCCCTCCAGAACTAGGGGATGGGACTCCCCGTTCGGGTTGGTGAGGATGTGCGAGTATTGAGGGAGGTGTCTGGGATAGTCCACCGACATTGCCAACAGTAGAGGGAACCAAGGTTGGGTCGGCCACCATGGTGTGATCAGTACCACTGTTGCTCCCAGATTGGTTATCCGAAGGAGGAGTCTGGATAGCATCTGGAAGGGGGGAAAAGCATAGTGCGTCCCCTCCGGCCAAGGTTGGCGAAGAGCGTCTACAGCGTAAGCCTCTGGATCTGGCCTCCAGCTGAAGAAGTGGGGCAACTGGCGATTGAGCCGAGAGGCAAATAGATCGAAAGATAGCGGACCCCAAAGTTTCTGCAAAAGGAGAAAGAGAGGCCGATCTAGCCTCCAATCGCTGGAATCTCGAAGATATCGAGAGTTCCAATCGGCCACGGAGTTGAGGACTCCCGGAATGTATTCCGCTATAGGCGTGATGTTGTGGGATAGACAAAAGTGCCAGAAGTCTCTGGCGATGCAAGCCAACGTTTTGGATCTGGTGCCCCCCAGTCGATTGACATACTGCACCGCCGCCACATTGTCCATGCGAAAAAGAATACAGCATGCTGGAGAATGAGGCATGAAGCTCTTGACAGCGAATAGGGCTGCCAACAGTTCCAGTGCATTGATGTGTAGAGAGGACTCTGTTTGGGACCAGGTCCCCCCTGTAGAGGCTGCGCCGCACCGTGCGCCCCAGCCCAGTCGACTGGCGTCTGACTCTATGACCACGTCTGGGCTGGGGTTGAATATAGTCTTGCCGTTCCACTCGACGGCATGGTGAAGCCACCATTTCAGTTCCTCTGTGGTCTCTTGACATAGGGGAATCTCGTCTGAGTAACCGAGTCCCTGCCTCAAGTGCATAATTTTGAGCCTCTGAAGGGCCCTGTAATGTAGAGGGGCCGGGAATATGGCTTGGATAGAGGCAGCGAGTAAGCCTACCAGTCGAGCTAGGGTACGTAATGAGAGATATTTCTTGCGAAGTGCAGAGCGAATCTCTTTGCGAATAAGTGTAAGTTTGGGTTTGGGGAGGCTGAGGGTAGATTGGACAGTGTCCACTGTGAAACCTAGGAATTCCATCTGATGGGATGGGATTAAGACCGATTTCTCGCGGTTGATTATGAATCCTAGGTTCTGTATAAGGGACATGGCCCATGACATGTGTAACAGGGCTTGGGATTTTGAGTATGCCATGATGAGAATGTCGTCTAGATAAATAATCAGACGCACTCCTCTGCTCCTCAGGGCTGCCACTACGGGTTTCATGATCTTGGTGAAACACCATGGGGCGGATGATAGGCCGAAGGGGAGGCAAGTAAATTGCCACATCTTGCCTTTCCACGGGAAACGCAGCAGATGCTGAGAGTCCGGGTGTATGGGTACTGTCAGGTAAGCGTCCTTGAGGTCTACCTTCACGAGCCAGTCTCTGGGTTGGAGAAGGTCTCGTAGGAAATGAATTCCCTCCATTTTGAAGTGGCGATACTGGACGTGATGGTTCAGACCCCTGAGGTTGATAACCGGGCGGTAGCCCCCTCCTTTTTTGTGCACCAGAAAAAGGTTGCTGATGAAACCTGGGGAAGAGGGATTCACCTCCACTATGGCCTGTTTGGTAAACAGATCTCTCACCTCCCTGTCTATGAGCAGACAGCTTCGTTTTGCAAAACGGATGGGAGGGGGAATTACATTGAGTGGAGGAGGAAAAAGTATGTCTATCACGAACCCCTCTACGGAATTTAAAATCCACGCGTCTGCCGTAATCGCAGACCAGGCGTGGGTAAAATACCTCAGACGACCCCCCACTGGGATGAGGTCGGGTGTGATGTAACTCATACTCACCGGTATAGGGTCTGGATCGAGGGTAGCCGCGTCCCCCGCGTCCGCGCCAGGATCTGCCTCTGGGGGGAAAGAATGGTGCCGGTTGAGCCACCGGTGCGGAGTAGTGTGGAGCCTGGTACTGATATTGGGTCGAGTTCCTACCCTGTGGCCTGTAAAAATTTGCGCGGCCGGCAGAACGGCCTCTACTTCTGCCAGCCCTGTTGAAAACCTTGTTGGTTCCGGCACGTCTCAGAGAACTCTGAGCTTTGTCCAGGCTAGAAAACAGACCAACGAACTTGTTAATGTCTTTAATGACAGAGTCGCCAAAAAGCATTCCCTCGGCCGATGGGCCGGGTTCGGTCTCAGCCAGGTGTGAGAGTTGGGGGTCTAGGCGCATGAGAATGGACCTGCGCCGTTCTATGGAACATGCCGTGTTGGCAGTGCCCGCTAGACATAGGGCTCTCTGTGCCCATCCCCTCAGTTGTGGTAAATCAACTGCTTGACCCGAAGTTGCTGCCTGTTCGGATAAATTTAAGATCTTGGTCAGTGGACCGATAAGATCTAAAACTCGGTCTTGTATCGACCGGAATGACCTCTCAATACCTTTTTTCTGGAATTTACCTGATTTTATTAGGTACTTAGTGAGGACGGGGTCTACCTCCGGGGTAGCCACCACTTTCTTGGGCAATGAGGGTCTAGGGCATTCGGCTCTCAGCTTGTTGCGGGCCGTTCTGTCCAGGGACTTTCTGACCCAGAGCTCTACATACTGTGCCACATGCGGCAGGGGTGTCCACTCTCCGGAACGCGGGTGAGTAATCGCGTCCGGGTGAAACAAAGGTTCCCCTAAAGCGTCCAATAGGACATCGTCCTGCGTGGCAGGATTGGCGACTGTGTCGGTCGTCATGACCTCAGCATCTTGATTAATGGATTCAGAATCGGATAGGTCTGATCTTTCAGAAAAATCCGCCGATTCCTCGGCCGAGGAATCTTCGTATGAATCTGGTTTGGTTCTTCTAGGAACTCTATACCCCTTTTGGTGAGTCTCCCTGGGGTCCAGGGGTCGAACAGATTCAGGTAGGTGCTGAGGGTGATAGCCCGTGTTAGGGGCTATCTGTTGCACATTATTTTCTTCCCCTGCCGGGGAGTCAATTACCACCAATGTGTGTTTTCTTTTGTGTGGTACTTTTCCCTTTTTTAGCGGTGGTTCGCCGCTCTGCGGCGGTGGAGGGAGTACCACAGTGGGTTGTAACGCCCACGCGGGAGAGGCAGTGGAAGCCAGGGCCGCTTGAATGGACATTTGAATGATGTCCTGTAATTGTGTGGCGCTCAATGTATGTGAAGTAGGAGCAGGAGAGGTATCTCCATTAATGGGATTAAACTCAGACATATCTCCTACAATGCCTTCTAGATGTTTATTGTACAGAACAGATCTCAAGGAAGGGCAGAGACTGTAAATATATATATATAGCTACAAGCTATCTAGTTGGACCTGCAAGTGTACCGCAGGTCAGTGCCAGTAAACTAATTATTCTTGTAAGAATATAATGCTAGCGATTGTAAAGAAAGTAGCAGACTTATCAGTTCCAGGTTCCACTATTCCTCCTCTCCGTCGGCGCTGAATGGCGACAGAGGGGAAGGGAACCTGGACTCGAGCAGCGGCCCGGGAACGAAGTCTCGCGAGACTACGGACCGCCGGGCGCTGATTGGGTAAGCGAGCTGAGGAGAGGAGAAGCTCCGCCCCCCCCCCGAACGCGCGCACCGCGTTGCAGTGAATGAGGGAGACGAGTTCTCCCTCAGTATGGCGGTGCTGGAAAGCTAGTGAGTGGCTGAGAGGAAAACAGGGGGGGAAAGAGAGAAAGTCCCGCGCGCTAGAGAGACTGCATGATAGGAGCGGGAGATAAGGAGAAACGGTCCTGTTTAATACAGGAAAGGAGGAAAACAAGATGGCAAATCTAGGATTAGATATGAGATCATCTAATAAAGATATTAGTCACTCATAGATGGGAATAATAGCGAGGATAAGCCAGGGAACAATAGGAATGAAGACTCAATAAATCCCTGGGCAATACCAATATAAAATATATATACTGATGACGATATGAAAAGAAGTACTTATCTGATCCGTGTGAGCAGAAAGAAAGAGGAGGATCCACCACAGCAGCCCCTCTTTATGGAGCCCCCGTTGGGGCGTGGTTAGTGACTATATGGTCTGCTGGGGGTGGTGGTTGTTTTTAGTTTTTTACACTGAATGTTTTAAGATACATTTTCTGCTGTGAGCATTATTAAAGGAAAGATAATGCATAAGATATGAGCCTCCTGTCTGATATATAATTGCTAGCGTTCTCATTTTGACTCCTGATTTTGCTGTGTTGTTGTAGGTGCCACCTACAGGTTATAATTGGGTACTGCACCTTTTCGTAACAATTTTTTAAAATACCTGTCTTGAAATATTCTTCACGTGTCAGTATGTTTCTAGTTCAGAAAAAAAAAACGTATCAACTGAAATGGCTGCCTCATGCATGATTAAGGTAAAAAATTCTGCATTTACTTTTTTTTTTTTTTGCCAGTTTATATGCCCCTCTATGTTGGCCTATGAGTCCATGCACACATAGGAGTTTAGAGGCAGGAAAAAAAATCATCACTTGTGTGATCAGGAGAGGAGCTTTTTAGTATAAAAAAAGCACTCAAACATGCGTGAGCCCGCATTGACGCTGCTGCTAAACTGTAAGAGAGAAAAAAGTGTCAATAGCATACAGTGTGCATGAATCCTAAAGCCGTATATGGTTTATTTATTGACTGTCTCCTTATTTAATATAGAGCTCGCTGGCAGAGACACTGGACAGCACAAGCAGCTTCGACCGGCAGCGGATGGACATGATATATACTGTGGAGGATGTACCCCCTTGGTATCTCTGCATCTTCCTGGGCTTGCAGGTATGTTGGCTTTGATATTCAAAAAATGATCCCGGCCACCCTGTGGCTGTAATTCACATAAACACTGTAATGTAACTGCATTCCATTGCTCAGTGTCTTCCCCCAAAGCAGGCCTCTTGTAGCTGCAAGTAGCCTGTCTGTCTGCTCCATGCTGGGCAGTATTTACAAGATCCAAACAGAGAAGCAGCTGGGTTGTAAAGATTCCAGTTAGCTCACTGGTCAGCATGATGGTCTGATGAGGACAATCATTATGCATGGTAGAGATACTGAAGGCATTAGGCTGCATCATTGAGAGATTGGAGAGAAGGCAGACTGTCACATACCTTGGAACACACCAACACCAGACAACTCTACAGCACACTATGCCTGACACAAGTCTCACATCAGTCATTTCAGTGTCTTTGGCTGCTGTCACATGACTGATGTGGTCTGTTGATAATTTTATTATTGCCTTTAGCTATTAAAACATATTTCATAAAAAAACATTCTGGTTTGTATGGCTTCAAATATCGTCCATATTACAGCCACAATGCCTAGGCTAAACATACAACATGATGGCGCATGCAGAGTACAGCATTTGGTATTCTGTACTCTACATGCGCCATCATGTTCTATATGGTCTATCTATGTTTACCCGAGGAATTGTGGCTGTAATATGTACGATATTTGAATCCATACAAACCAGAATTTTTTATTAAATATTTTTTAAGAGCTAAAGGCAATAATAAAGAATGAATTTGCTTTTAGGCTCTGTTTCCACTAGTGCGACTTTGGACACATAAAGTCGCATTGCAAGTCACAGCCCATTGAGTTCAATGGCACCCGTTGCCATCTATGCGACTTAAAGTTGCAGCGACTTTGAAAAGGTTCCTGCACTACTTTGATGCAACTTTGATCCAGAGACTGTAAAGTTTGATCAAAGCTGCACACAGTGGCATCAAAGTCGTACTCTAAATCACGTGACTTTGGGGTTGCAATAGTGGAAACGTAACCTTTAAACTGTGGTTTTGTGTATATTGGTTGCCTCTAAAATCCCACAAAAAATAGGAATTTTCAGTGTGGCCTTGTGGGAAATGTGGCCATGTATGAACTGGTTTGTATTGCTTGCCTACATGTACTGTATCTTTGAACAGCCTTAAGCTAGCCATACAAGCATAGATTTCTCTTGTTCAGCCTGCTGGTCAAGCAAGATAAAATCAGTCAATTTCCTCATCCACAGCAAACACCATGAAATAGAGGAATGTCCAGCGCTGTCTATTGTATTCACAAAGCCATAAAGCTGCAGTTGTCTGAATAGGATGCAGTCACTGTTCAACCAATAATTTTGGTCAGCTATGGCTTGAATTTCATCCATGCGTCTGGCCACCTAATCTACATGTGGGGCGCCAGACGCATGGATTCCAATATTGGTGTTTTTTTTTCTTCATGATTAGAGCCTGGGGGCTCTAATTGGCTTAATAAAAGGGTGGTCTGTAAGGGTGACGCTCTGATCATCACTGTAAAGTAGCATTTTTCTCACTGGTCACCATTCTTCCCTCTGATCCCAATTAGGTAAGTTTGGCAGGGATTCTCCAAGCCCAGACAATTATTTCAAGAGTTCCTCTGTTCTAATTTTGATTTGATAAAGCACCATGTATCATAACTGGTGTTTTATCATAGAATACATAAATAAATTAATGAAAATGGATAAGCTGGGGGGTGGGATGTAGTCTAAGAAAAGACTATAGAGTTTAGATCAAGGGGTTACTGTTAGTAGCAGAAAATGACCAATGAGCTTAGTTAGAAGTATATCAAAAAAGAAGTTTTATTTAGCACGGTGTCGTGCAATACAAAAAGTAATCAGATATTAAATCCGATTAGTGTTAAAAGTTCCTTTACACATGTAACAAGACTGACAGGACTCACAGAGACTACAAATAACGGCGCCCGTCTACGCGCGCTGAAAGTTCACACATCAGTAACATGCATCTTAGAGGTGAGGTAAATTTTTAGATTCACGATCATGTATCGTGGATACTAAAGGCTAAGTGTCTATATGTGGGAAACTAGAAGTCACACCACACTGATGTTACTATGTTATCAATTTGATGCATTATCTGGTGGGTGAACCTTGGGAGAGGGGGAGGTGTAAAGTGTATCATGTATTGTCAGAAAAGGCCCCAAAATAGTTTAAGAAAAATAGCAAAAGTAAATAATTTAAACAATAATTATTATAAATCTGATGGAAGTCCATAAATGGTGTTAATCCAGGGTAATGTAATTAATACTGGATGACTATTGAAGATTCTGGCTATATGATGACTTGTAGGTCAGAGTTAGTAATGATACTTTGTTAGTATAATTAGTTCAAGCCAAAGTAGTGTCAATATTGATTGATCAAGTAATAAAGTCGCATTGAAAATATTGCTTTGCATATCCGTTGTAAACAATGAATTTGAATAGACGAAGCAGTGATCTGTTGTTAGTAATATACTGTACACTCTATGGTTAGTTCTGATTTATATAGCGAATCATTTATGGTTTCATTCCTGATGGTTGCAAGATTTTTCTAATAGGGTTTTGAGAACAATAGTAGGCCAAGCACTATAAGGAACTGTTTGTCATGGCATATATTGTGGTTCCATGACAATTGAACAAATTGCTTTGCATTTCCACTTGTTACCTTAACGTAAATACAACAAGGTCTTTGATTGTCCAATGTAAATAAAATTACAGACCTGTGTTTGTTGTGCATCTGGTTGGTAACAGCATCTATGGGAGTGCGGTAGCAAATTAACCTGTGGTGTTCCGTGGGTCCATATGGTCATTCGGGACCTTGATGTGCTGGTTTCAGTAGTTCCTCCTGTAGATTTTTCACTGAACGTTTTAGAGAGGCTGCACGCTAGACGCTGGGTAGCGTGTGTGCTGGAGTGTTGACCTGCTGGCCGCCTGTCTATCACCAGGCATCTCCTCGGTTTGTATATTATGTTCCAAGGGAAGGCCGGTCGTTCGTTCTCCCTTCAGTCGGCTTAGCGCCGAGGTGGACGTAGCGGGCGTCGGGTTGTGACGTCGACGCGTTTCGCCGTGCGAAGAAGCTACGCCACTAAGCACGGCGAAACGCGTCGACGTCACAACCCGACGCCCGCTACGTCCACCTCGGCGCTAAGCCGACTGAAGGGAGAACGAACGACCGGCCTTCCCTTGGAACATAATATACAAACCGAGGAGATGCCTGGTGATAGACAGGCGGCCAGCAGGTCAACACTCCAGCACACACGCTACCCAGCGTCTAGCGTGCAGCCTCTCTAAAACGTTCAGTGAAAAATCTACAGGAGGAACTACTGAAACCAGCACATCAAGGTCCCGAATGACCATATGGACCCACGGAACACCACAGGTTAATTTGCTACCGCACTCCCATAGATGCTGTTACCAACCAGATGCACAACAAACACAGGTCTGTAATTTTATTTACATTGGACAATCAAAGACCTTGTTGTATTTACGTTAAGGTAACAAGTGGAAATGCAAAGCAATTTGTTCAATTGTCATGGAACCACAATATATGCCATGACAAACAGTTCCTTATAGTGCTTGGCCTACTATTGTTCTCAAAACCCTATTAGAAAAATCTTGCAACCATCAGGAATGAAACCATAAATGATTCGCTATATAAATCAGAACTAACCATAGAGTGTACAGTATATTACTAACAACAGATCACTGCTTCGTCTATTCAAATTCATTGTTTACAACGGATATGCAAAGCAATATTTTCAATGCGACTTTATTACTTGATCAATCAATATTGACACTACTTTGGCTTGAACTAATTATACTAACAAAGTATCATTACTAACTCTGACCTACAAGTCATCATATAGCCAGAATCTTCAATAGTCATCCAGTATTAATTACATTACCCTGGATTAACACCATTTATGGACTTCCATCAGATTTATAATAATTATTGTTTAAATTATTTACTTTTGCTATTTTTCTTAAACTATTTTGGGGCCTTTTCTGACAATACATGATACACTTTACACCTCCCCCTCTCCCAAGGTTCACCCACCAGATAATGCATCAAATTGATAACATAGTAACATCAGTGTGGTGTGACTTCTAGTTTCCCACATATAGACACTTAGCCTTTAGTATCCACGATACATGATCGTGAATCTAAAAATTTACCTCACCTCTAAGATGCATGTTACTGATGTGTGAACTTTCAGCGCGCGTAGACGGGCGCCGTTATTTGTAGTCTCTGTGAGTCCTGTCAGTCTTGTTACATGTGTAAAGGAACTTTTAACACTAATCGGATTTAATATCTGATTACTTTTTGTATTGCACGACACCGTGCTAAATAAAACTTCTTTTTTGATATACTTCTAACTAAGCTCATTGGTCATTTTCTGCTACTAACAGTAACCCCTTGATCTAAACTCTATAGTCTTTTCTTAGACTACATCCCACCCCCCAGCTTATCCATTTTCATTAATTTATTTATATGCTTAAAAAGGTTACAGTAACAGTACCGCCACTTATCGGTTGACCTCCCCAAGGTACCTTTTATTTCAAAGATACCTATTACACCCAGTGACACTACTTGCGCCTTTCCCTTTCCCCTTCCCCTTTAAATATATTTCTGATATCATAGAATACAGTTTACCTTTTTTTTTTTATGTTTGCATCTCATTGTTGCTGATCTCCACCAACCTTCAGCCACTTTCTGTCTCTATGCACTTGCTCTATTGTTGGCTACACATCATTGGTCTGTATTGGTTTTCTGAAAGTGACAATGCTGGGCCATCTTTTACAATTACATTAACATTACAGTACGTTTATATGAAGGTTTAGTGTTTGGGTTTACATTTACTTTACAGTATAACTAAAAGGCATTTATTTTATTTTTGTAAAGTTTTGGATATGATGGATTAGAACACCTGTCAGGTTTTTACTGCTGTCTGTGCCCTCATTAAGAATATTCACCCTCTTTATTTGCCCTGTTTACTATTATCATTTAAAGTGACAATTAAAGAAAACCCCAAAATTTGGCTTGTCCCCAAGACCGAAAATCTTCCAGTGGGGACACTACTTCTGGTGACCTTGGGGGCCCAATGGATTGCCTTAACCACTTCAGCTCCGGAAGGTTTTATGCCCTTTTGACCAGACCATTTTTTGTGATACGGCACTGCGTTACTTTAACTGACAATTGCGCGGTCGTGCAGTGATGTACCCAAATAAACATATTTTTTTTCCACAAATGGAGCCTTCTTTTGGTGGTATTTAAGCACCTCTGCGTTTTTTATGTTTTGCGCTATAAAAAAAAAAAAAAAAAAACCTGACCATTTTGGGGGGGGGGAACAATATTTTTTTTTACTTTCTGCTATAAAACCTATCAAATAAAAATAAAATAAAAAAAATGTAATTTCTTCATAAATTTAGGCCAATATGTATGCTGCTCCATATTTTTGGTAAGAAAATTCACAATAAGCGTATATTGATTGGCTTGCACAAAAGTTATATAGCCAGATTCACGTAGGAGGGCGCATCTTTAGTTCGGCGTAGCGCATCCTATTTGCACTACGCCGACGTAACATAGTAAGGCAAGGCCAGTATTCACAAAGCACTTGCTCCGTAAGTCGGCGTAGCGCAAATGGGCCGGCGTAACCCTGCCTAATTCAAAGTGGGCATGTAGTGGGCGGGCTACATTTAAATTAACCGTGACCCCATGTAAATGAGGGCCGTTCGTACGGCGCATGCGCGCGCATGCTCAAAATCACGTCGCAAATACTCCCTACGTAACGACGTCGGCTCAATGCTTTCGACGTGAACGTAACCTATGCCCAGCCCCATTCACGTACACTTACGCAAACGACGTAAAAACGACGTAAAATACGACGGCTGTTCCGTCATCCATACCTTGCATGGGCTGCGCCATCTTTTTGGTGGTTTACCTTTACGCCGGCGTATGTCTTACGTAAACGGCGTATCTTACTGCGACGGGCGTACGTACGTTCGTGAATCGGCGTATCTTGCTCATTTACATATTCGACGCGGAAATCCACGTGCACGCCCCTAGCGGCCAGCGTAAATATGCACATAAGATACGATGGCGTAGGAGACTTACGTCGGCCGTATCTTGGCCAAATTTAAGCGTATCTGGTTTCCAGAATACGCTTAAATATACGACGGCGCGCATTCGGACTTACGACGGCGTATCTACTGATACGCCGTCGTAAGTCTACGTGAATCTGGCTAATAGCGTCTACAAACTATAAGATAGATTTAGGGACTTTTTATTTTTTTTACTAGTAATGGTGGCGATCAGTGACTTTTAGCAGGACTGTGACATTGCGGCACACAAATCTGATACTAAGTGACAGGTTTTGGGGACCAGTGACACCAATACAGTGATCAATGGTAAAAAAAATGCACTGTCACTGTATAAATGACACTGGCAGTGATGGGGTTAACATCAGGGGCAATCAAAGGGTTAAATGTGTTCCCTATGTGTACTTTCCAACTGTATGGGGGAGTGCTTTGACTAAAGGAAAACAGAGATCCATGTTCTGTTTTCTTAGCAGAAACATGAGGGGCCAGATTCACAAAGAGATACGACGGTGTATCTCCTGATACGCCGTCGTATCTCTGATTTCCGTCGGTCGTATCTATGCGACTGATTCATAGAATCAGTTACGCATAGATATGCCTAAGATCCGACAGGTGTAAGTGACTTACACCATCGGATCTTGGGCTGCAATTCCAGGCCGGCCGCTAGGTGGCGCTTCCGTGTCTTTTACGCGTCGAATATGCTAATGAGCATTTACGCCGATTCTGAAACGAACGACCGCCCGGCGCTTTTTTTTTACGTCGTTTGCGTTCGGCTTTTTCCGGTGTATAGTTACCTTTGGTTCTATGAGGCGCAGCCAATGTTAAGTATGGCCGTCGTTCCCGTGACGAAATTTGAATTTGAATTACGTAAACGTCGAAACCAATGACGTCCTTGCGACGTCATGTAGAGCCATGCACGCTGGGAAAATTTCCGGACGGCGCATGCGCTGTTCGATCAGCGCGGAGATGCGCATGATTTGAATAGTACACTCCCCCTAGCCGCGGAATTTGAATTCCGCTGGGGGATTTACGATACGCCGCCGCAAGTTTTGAGGTAAGTGCTTTGTGAATCAAGCACTCACCTCAAAAACTTGCGGCGGCGGATCGTAAATCAGATAGGTTACGCGGATCTAAAGATCCGCTAACCTATCTGAATCTGGCCCGAGATCTCCATTTTCCTTTCTGGCAGAATGGCGGTCTGCCTTGTTTACATAGGCAGACAGCTGTTCTGCCTCTATGAACATTGCGTCTGCCAGACCCGCTGATTGTGTCCGCTGTGTCCAATCTGGGACATGCGGTGGCATGTCCCAGAGCCGAAGAATTTAATCGCGTACAGGTACGTGATTTTGCGCTAAAGGCCGCCCTACCCCAGTATATGTAGGTGGGGTGGTCCTTAAGCAGTTAATTTGCATAGGACAGGAAGTGAAGGGAATTTCCTCAATGGGGCTCAAATGGGAAAAAAAAAAAAAACGTTACTTTTACTTTATCTGAAATGCGAAAAAAGTTTTTCCTATAGTTCTACTTTAATCGGAAACATATGAAACATAATATAGCAATACGCAGACTGTACCATTCATTCTGATTTAATAGCAGTCCTGTGATCATCTTTTAGGGTTTAATTGGCATCAAACTCGCCTTATATTTAGGTAATTTAGCGAAATCTGCTGTCTCATCTAGAATCAAAGCCTGCTGACTGCTGCTCTGTCCCTAACTGTGAATATCAAAGATGGGCCTGAGAAATGAAAATTTGTATGTGCCAGCCTAATTACATCTGGATAATATACTAACCTGCTTTATTTGAAGTGCCGCTTTCCTTAGGTGCTGTGCAGATATATACAATGGACTCAGGAGAACATTAGGAAGTGTTGGAATTTACGGCAAGTTTTTTAGAAACTGACATTGCCGGCTCCCCCGATGGAAGCCGAGCTATCAATGGAATCATTAGTGACAAGGCTGTCTCTTAAGATGAGTGAGGACTGAGATAAATCTCCATGGCGGACGCTGTGGTCATACACCCTTAGGAGAAGCGAGTTAGTCAGCTTGGATTATATCAGGGTTTAGTCTGTATCTATCCCTGTATAATCACGTTTCACATGGGACCTTCCAGCTATTTGTGGGCCTCAGACCTTGCCGGACTTTATTTACTCAGCATCATCTTAGTCATCTTTTACCTGCAGGTTTAGTTAAGTGGCACATTCATCATTTCTTATGTCTGGAATCATTTGTGTAACCGCTAAAATAGGCTTCATTTGTAAGTGTTCTGCACATTTCCTTGGCCACTCAAACACTGAACTATTAGTAATTATTCTTTCATTATCATACATCACGGGACACAGAGCTTCATAGTAATTACTAGGGTTGTCCCGATACCACTTTTTTAGGACTGAGTACAAGTACCGATACTTTTTTTCAAGTACTCGCCAATACCGATACTTTTTTTAAATGTGTCTTCAAATGCAGCCATGTCCCCCCACAGATGCAGCCATGTCCCCCCCACAGATGCAGCCATGTCCCCCCCACAGATGCAGCCATGTCCCCCCCACAGATGCAGCCATGTCCCCCCCACAGATGCAGCCATGTCCCCCCCACAGATGCAGCCATGTCCCCCCCACAGATGCAGCCATGTCCCCCCCACAGATGCAGCCATGTCCCCCCCACAGATGCAGCCATGTCCCCCCACAGATATGCAGCCATGTCCCCCCACAGATATGCAGCCATGTCCCCCCACAGATATGCAGCCATGCCCCCCACATATATGCAGCCATGCCCCCCCCCCATATATGCAGCCATGGCCCCCCCCCATATATGCAGCCATGTCCCCCCCCATATATGCAGCCATGTCCCCCCCCATATATGCAGCCATGTCCCCCCCCCATATATGCAGCCATGTCCCCCCATATATGCAGCCATGTCCCCCCCATATGCAGCCATGTTCTCCCCATATGCAGCCATGTCCCCCCCATATATGCAGCCATGTCCCCCCCCCATATATGCAGCCATGTCCCCCTCCCCCATATATGCAGCCATGTCCCCCCCATATCCAGCCATATCCCCCCATATGCAGCCATGTCCCCCCCATATATGCAGGCATGTCCTCCTTACCTGCATGCTGCCGCGCCGCCGCTTGGTTAATACGGGCGGGGAACATTATAGCTTTCATTTGAATAGCTGTAGTGTTTTGTGCTGCGTATAGACACTCCCCCTTGCTCGGGATTGGACAGTTCACCCGAGCAAGGGGGAAACTATACACAGCGCGGCGGGAAACACTACAGCTATTCAAATGAAAGCTGTAATGTTCCCCGCCCGTATTGACCAAGCGGCAGGGGCAGCGGGGATGCGGCGTATCGGCGGGGGGGGGGGCGGAAAGTATCGGATCTGGCATCGGGGGCATTTGCGGGAGTACAAGTACTCCCGAAAATACTCGGAATCGGTCCCGATACCGATACTAGTAATTACTAAGTGGGTTATATCTCACCTTGAGGTGCTGGACACTGGTGTAATCAATTAGACAGCAAGTTTCCTCCCTATATAACCCCTCCCATGCTGGGAACGCCTCAGTTTTTTTGCCATTGTCTAAGTTGTTGGTCACAGTTAAAGAATGTGCTAAGAAGAAACTCTGCTGAGGGCCCCTGCGGGGGTTAAAGAGCTACAGAACCGGATCCATCCAATAGGGGCAGACATAACACCAAAATGTGTCAAAAGTGTTCGATGTGTCCGCCATAATGTCGCAGTCATGAAAAAAATCGCTGATAGCCGCCATTACTAGTAAAAAAAAAATTATTAATAAAAATGCCATAAAAACTATCCCCTATTTTGTAAACGCTATAACTTTTGCGTAAACCAATCAAACACTTAATGCGTTTTTTTTTACCAAAAATATGTAGAAGAATACGTATCTGCCTAAACTGAGGAAAAAAAATGATTATATATTTTTTGGGGATATTTATTATAGCAAAAAGTAAAAAATGTTGTATTTTTTTCAAAATTGTCGCTCTATTTTTGTTTATAGCACAAAAAATAAAAACCGCAGAGGTAATCAAATACCACCAAAAGAAAGCTCTATTTGTGGGGGGAAAAGGACACCAAGCAAAAAGGGGCCAGGTCCTTTACCTGCATAATGGTCCGGGTCTTAAGTGGTTAAAAAATGTGGATTTTCCTTCACTTTGTAGAGATTTTTTTCCTGTTGTGCTGCTGGGACAAGTCGCGGGAAATCTCTGCAGCGGGATGCACAAAAACAATCCTGCTGGACGTTCTAAGCATTCCCTGCTCTGTACACTACTAAGAAGCCAGGTTTAGTTTTGGACTTTTTTGGACTTCTATAAAGCTGATGGGTCCTCCTACAGATGGACCATGGGATGTCTCTTGGTATAAGTGAAGTCCACTTCTCTACACCCAGAGATCCTCTGATCCTGAAGGCACACTATATTCAATGCATCAGCCCCGACTAAAATCTGTTCATCAGATTGATGCTGTTAAGTCGGTTTATTTTATTTTTGTATTTTGTTTCTGGGTGAAGTGGGTTAAAAGTTATGTGAAGAATGACGTTATAGTAAACTTTATTGCTGTGTGTTAAATGCTGATAACAAGCGAGAACTGGATGCTTCATATTTTATTGAAATATTTACAGTATGGTAAATGCAGATCTGGTTGTGGCTAAAACCTCCCCCCCAAAATTTGAACTGCAGTTTAGTAATTAAAGCTGAAATTCAGATATAAAACAAATTAATTCAATATTATAATTATATATATATATATATATATATATATATATATATATATATATATATTATTATATATTATTATAATTTGTTTTAATACAAGCAACAATTTGCTTAAAGTGGAACTGAAGGCAATTAGCTAGATTCAGTAAGGCCCCTTTCACATGTCCGTTCCGCCTGTCCGTTCATTACAAGTCCGTTAACGGACTTGTAATGAATCCCTATGGGAACGCGTCAGTTAGCGGATGGAGCATCCGCTAGCATCCGCGTCCGTCGGGATCCGGTTTTCGGACGGAAGAAAACCCTATTTTTCTTCCGTCCGGCGGAACAGAACTGATGCAGACGGACACACGGTCCGTCTGCATCCGGTTCCCCATAGGGCAGAGCGCAGCTGAGACAGGGCAGTCCCCGCACTGTGTGCGGGGACCGCCCTATCTGCCGACAGCTGAGCGGGGATCCCCGCTGAGCCGAGGGAGACACACGGAGCGGACCCAGAAACGGTCCGCTCCGTGTGAAAGAGCCCTAAGAGTTAGGTCGGCGTATCAGTAGATACGCCGGCCTAACTCAGAATCTGCGCCGACTTATGTTTAAGTGTATTCTCAAACAGAGATACGCTTAAACATATCTAAGATACGACGGCTTGCGCCATCCTATCTCAGGTTGCAATATTGAGGCTGGCCGCTAGGTGGCGCTTCCATTGTGGTCGGCGTAGAATATGTAAATCAGTAGATGCGCCTATTCACGAACGTACGCCCGGCCGCCGCAGTACATTTACGCTGTTTACATAATGCATTACAGGCCTAAAGTTATTCCATCAAATAGATGAAATAGTAATTTTAAGTATGGCCACCGTTCCCGCGTCGAAATTTTTACGTCGTTTGCGTAAGTCGTCCGTGAATAGGGATTTACGTCGTTTACGTCCACGTCGAAATCAATAGGCCCGTGCGGCGGACGTAGCCGCAATGTACACTGGGAAATGTAGGCGCCCGGCGCATGCGCAGTTTAAAGAATAAGCCAATCACGTCGGGTCAAAGCATATTAACATAAAACATACCCCCTCAGCCGAATTTGAATTAGGCGCGCTTGCGCCCACCGCATTTACGCTACGCCGCCGTAAGTTAGGAGGCAAGTACTTTGAGAATACAGTACTTGCCTCTCTGACTTAAGGTGGCGTAGCGTAAATAATGATGAAACACTATTCTTTCTCCTAATACCAATGATGGGACACTATTCTTTCTCCTAATACCAATGATGGGACACTATTCTTTCTCCTAATACCAATGACGGGACACTATTCTTTCTCCTAATACCAATGATGGAACACTATTCTTTCTCCTAATACCAATGATGGGACACTATTCCTCCCACTAATACCAATGATGGGGCACTATTCCTCCCACTAATACCAATGATGGGGCACTATTCCTCCCACTAATACCAATGATGGGACACTATTCCTCCCACTAATACCAATGATGGGACACTATTCCTCCCACTAATACCAATGATGGGACACTATTCTTCCTCCTAATACCAATGATGGGACACTATTCCTCCCACTAATACCAATGATGGAACACTATTCTTCCTCCTAATACCAATGATGGGACACTATTCCTCCCACTAATACCAATGATGGAACACTATTCTTCCTCCTAATACCAATGATGGGACACTATTCCTCCCACTAATACCAAAGATAGGGCACTATTCCTTCAACTAATACCAATGATGGGACACTATTCCTCCCACTAATACCAATGATGGGACACTATTCCTCCCACTAATACCAATGATGGGACACTATTCCTCCCACTAATACCAATGATGTGACACTATTCCTTCCACTAATACCAATGATGGGACACTATTGTTACTTCAACTGACCACAGATGCAATTTCTTTCTATTTTGGTGACACCAGGATAAGAAATGATTGTGGGGATGTCACAGAGCGATGAAAACCTGACAGAATTTTGACCCCATGCTAAATAAACGCTCTTTTGTTGCTGTCTTTGTTTCCAGAAAGATATCCTATATATATTTCTGTCACTGGGACAGCAGGTGAGAGTAAATCTCTTGACAGAATGATAGCAATACAAAATTGACATTGTTTCTAACTCCCATGTACAAAACGTAAGACATGTTGCTGGAGTTGAGATCTAATTACACATAATGTTATAAATGTGACTTTAACATATTACAGACTACAAGTGTTTTTACACATGCATACCTATAATGGTTTTTATTTACTTGTAATGAATGTATTGTTAAGCACAAAATCAACCTGTAAACCAACAGAGAATTTTTATTTCTTGCAGCACTACCTGACATGCTTCAGTGGGACAGTGGCTGTGCCGTTCCTCCTCGCAGAAGCCATGTGCGTTGGCTTTGACCAATGGGCAACCAGTCAACTCATTGGGACCATTTTCTTCTGTGTAGGAATCACTACCTTACTTCAGACAACTTTTGGGTGCCGGTGAGTCTACACACTTATACTGATATGTTCTGGTGTTTAATCTCATAAAGGAGGAGATGAAGTTTGTATGAAAACATGACATGTCACTATATACAGAAACGGGATAATTGTTCAAAAAAGGTGTCCTCTTCTCATTATAAGGCAGTCCCTGAGCTCTGGGAATTAAACTCTGCTGCTGGTAGCCACGGTTTTTGCCATAGTGGGCAAGTATGCACATTATGGCAAACTTGGCATAAGTTCACCTTTAGTAACATGTTACATTTGTATTTCGGGGGTAACATATAATATGTTACTAATGCAGCAGCCCTGCTCACCATCTCTCACCCCCCGTGTGTCAGCAGGTGGAGATCCTTTACGGTGCTCTGCCCACACAGCCGTGTCATTAATTCAGACAGATCGGTGAATGAATGAACTACAAGTCCCGTCTTCCACTGCAGCAGACAGCTTGTAGTTCTCAAAGAATTGCGAGGACGTTAATGAGCAACCTCATAATTTACTTCTCTTCCCGGACTTCAGCAACTGTATGGGAGGTACGGGCAGACAGTAGTACCAAGCGTCTTTAGGAGTCTGACCTTGTACCTGTGATCTGCTGATCGTGGGTGCAATACTCTGCAGACTCCTAAGAAAAAAATAAATTAACTTTTTTTTTTACCCGAAAAATAGTATTTTTTTTTTTTTAAGTGAACTGAACCTTTAACTGCCTCAGACTCCCCTTCCCAATGCTGAAGTTCCTGCTGTTTCTCTCATCGCTGCTACTAATATCTTCACTTTTTTTTTATTTTTTCGTTTATCATCTTTGGCCATTTTGATTGGCCAGCCTATGAAGATAATAATCCCTTCCGTGTACACTCATGGGAGACTCATGCCAGCAATACCTTTTAAACAGAAGTCCAGTTTCATTTTAAGGCCATCAGTCTGCTGCAGGCAGGAGTAAGCATTTCCTCAGTCTCCACTTCTCCACTGTTAAGACTATAACATTGTAACGGATCACATGTGTGAACACAGCCAAGAACTGCAAAGATATCATATTGATTTGTGTTATCTCTGAGCCAGCATCTTCTCTCCAAAAAGTAGATACTGACCTTGTATGATGCCTAAACAAAGTTGGCTCTGTTCTTCTGGAAAGAAAAGCAGATAAAGGCAGTCGGATTACTGTGATCTGTGTAAGAGATAATAAATACTTGGAAATGTATTTACACATTTTTTAATGTGCATGTTTTTAACATGAAAATATTCGGTATCTGGCGCTAGGTACACTTTTATTAACCACCTCTGGCTGCTGTACCGGGTATATATATGTGGCGGCAGGGCAGGTGGGCCTTGACACCCAGCCACTGCACATATGCGTCTATGGGGGAGATCCGAGGCTTTGCATGTTCCCAGCACAGTGACCAAGCTGTCACCGAGCTAGCACGATGGACTGCCAATCACAGCTTTCACCT
The DNA here is from genome assembly GCF_905171775.1 of Rana temporaria. Taxonomy (NCBI): domain Eukaryota; kingdom Metazoa; phylum Chordata; class Amphibia; order Anura; family Ranidae; genus Rana; species Rana temporaria. The sequence continues at coordinate 400,143,344 of NC_053491.1, forward strand.
GACTGAGCCTCCGCCTCCTGGTGTGGACACCCAATAAGATTAACATGCAGCCGGTGAAGTCTGAACCCCCCCCCCTTTTTTTTTTAATATGGCTCCCATATCTCTGTTTTTTTAAAGGACCCCAATGAAATAAGTATGGCATATATCATGGTGGGTCAAAGTGTTAATGATCAGCGGTATGCAGGTGCTCAATTGGCATTGCAGGACCCACGATGCATACAACCACATTGCAATACAGAATGAATCCTGAAACTTCACCATCCTACAGTGTCTCTTGTATTTTTTGCATCATCAAAGCGATTTGCCAGAGTTGTTTTTTGCATTCTTTCCACACATGTCTAAATGCACATTTTAGGCCTGAAGATTACTTAGATATGGGAAAGGAATTTGGGACTTTGATTGAAGCAATTAAAATGTGGAGGTAAGAATAATTAAAGTATTTATTTCATAACTTAGATATAAATCCAGTAAAAAAAAAAAGATTATTTCATATATATACATATGGCATGAACTGAGTATGGGCATATGGAATAGATGAGTGAGTACATAATCATAGCAGATGCATAAAAATTGATATAAATGCATGAAGTGGCATGGCCTACAGATGCCAGCGGCAGCGTGCCCGATACTTGTATCTGTGTTCCCATTTTATATCAAAATATGATGAGTTTTGTAACATTGTCAAACATGATAAATAATGGGTAGGTAGCATTCCATATATGGTGTAGCTGTGGCATCAAACATAGCTTGACACGTTTTGTGGATGTCTCCACTCATCAGGAGCAGATGCGACAGGAATTCCTATGGAATATATAAATGTAATAAAAAAACACACTCTGAACAGCGAGGGAAAATATCAAGGAGGATGAATATCTGTAGATGGTTAATCAACCACACTTACCACCAAAGACAGTGAATGTGATATGCGGTAACCGGCATAGGGTGAGCCAATGTTGCTGGCATCTGTAGGCCTTGCCACTTCATGCATTTATATAAATTTTTATGCATCTGCTATGATTATGTATTGATGTATGTACTCATTTATTCTATATGCTCATACTTTATTCATGCCATATGTATATATATATATATATATATATATATATATATATATATATATATATATATATATATATATATATATGAAATTATATTTTTTTACTGAATTTATATCTATGTTATGAATTAAATATTTTTATTCTTACCTCTGCATTTCAATTGCTTAATTTAAAGTCCCAAATTCCCTTCCCTTATCTACTTAAACCAGGGATGGAGACACTTCATTGTGCTTCATCCAAAGTCCCAAAATCCCCCCTTAGTGAAGATTACTTAAAACCCACAAAACATTATATATTTTTAAAGCAGAGGACCTCAAGAATAACACCTTGTTACCATTTTTAATTAGCACAACTGTTCATCAAACCCATATTGTCAATACACTAAATAATGCACACAAAAGAGTAACTACATGGCAACGTCAAGCCTTAGAATTGCCTGCGCCTGTGAAACGGCAACAGACTTCTGTACACAAAATTGTCCATGGGCAACCCTTCAAAAGCCTTTACAGGTCATCAGTTTAGAATTAAAGCTGAACTCCATTTTTGTTTGACTTTACATAGTTTTTTGGGCCAGCTTGGCCCAAACATGTCCCTCACTAACATGTGAGGCCGCTGGATGTGCTGTATATATTGTATGTAGCTGAGTCTATATACAGCATAACGCACTGTGTTCCGGGTTTGAGCTGAGACCTTCCTCTCATACCCGGAACACAGTAGATTCTATCTGTTCACCCTCAGCCATTCAGAGAAAGCGATGTAGCAATGAAGACAAAGCTTCCTCTGATTGGCCGAGTGAGAGGTTGTGACGACATCAGCCTGCCTCTCTGACCATTTAAAGGAAGCTTTGCATTGATTACTATAAAACACCGCTTTCTGTAAATTGCTGAGTGCTGATCAGATAGACTCTACTGTGTTCCGGGTACAGGAAGTCTTGGCTTGAACCCGGAACACAGAGGGATATGCTGTATGTAGCCTCAGCTGCATACAGTTTATACAGCACAACCAGCGGCCTCAAGTTAGTGAGGAACATAGTTCATTTTGGCCAAGCTGACCCTAACAAACTATGTAAAGTCTAACAAAAGCTGGAGTTCAGCCTTAAATGTGAATGATGACCCTAGAATTATTGCTTTCACTCCATCACACACAACAATACCCAACATGTGAAGCACAGTTGTTCTCATGCAAAGGGGCACCCAACTTGCATATTTATATTTATGTTCATATGTGTTACATGGGGAGAGGACTTTAAAAAAAAAAAAAAAATTGTTTTAAATTATGTTCTACTTAATTTTTTTTAAGATAATTTCCTTTAACTTTACTTCTATCACATATTTATTCATATATTTCTATGACAAGCTCCCTATGTTATGTGATAGCACAATGGAAGTGACAGATTCTCTTTAATGAGAAATTGGGGTTAATGCCCCTCCTCCCCTCAGCCGCCCATACTCGCTTTTCTTTTTCTCCCTTGCCTTTCTGTTCAGGTACCAGTACTGCCAGGTATAGGCAAGCATGTGTCTTACTACACATCACTGGTGATTGGTCCAGCACTGTCACGTGAGTTGTGGGGAGAGTGTCCCCTGCCCTGTGTAAGCTCCAAATAGAGGGATTTGGAGCTTACACAAGGTTTGCTTTCCTTACAACTGAATAGAGCAGTGGGGACCCAAAGGAAAGGTGAATATGTTAACCTGGGAAGGGGTGCATTACAGTGAACCTGTTGCTTTGCAATAAATGGGTAAAGCACAGGTCCACTTTAAAGATCAGCATAGTGATATTTTTAGCCTTTGCCAAGGGCCTTTAAGGGAGGTTTGTATAGTCCAAAATGTTTTACTGTTGATGGTGAGGCATAAATAAGACATTCCCGTAATGCAGTAAAGTTCCAGGATTTATTCTGAATTGTATGACTTGTATATTCTGTAGAATCAAGAGGATAACAATTCAGTCTTGTGATGAATAACACAGACACTTTTGTTTGCTCCCAATATTTATTCGCTAGGCTTAGGAGTCACAGGAAACCCATCCGGAACTCTACTTGCAAGCACCACTGTGCTGTTTGAGTCAGAAGAATCATGGGTGGCAATTATGGGGCATTTTTGTTACCCACGTACCAGTCTTGGAAAGGGGGCTTCATTGCAGTATAGACAGCTCTTTCCCTTCCTACCCCCAACATACTTTTCTTCTCTACATTTTCTGGTTGCAGCAGTGCTGGTTTGTGTATTAAAGTGTCACTAAACCCATCATGTATAAAATGCCATTACATTAAATACTGCATTTTTGTATATATGCCAACTTCATCAATTTCACGTTGGTGATGGAAACGAGCTAGGGGACGATCGCGTGACCTCTGCAGAATACAGCCATTGGTTGTTCTATTCCGATCAAGGGCCATGAACTGCTGTGTATTTAATAACACTTTAAAGTGGTTGTAAATCTCAGACATGAAATATGAACAAAACATATTCCTCTATAGTGTGCACGTGTCTCAATTAACAAAGTGTAATTTCTGTCTGCTGTTATGTTCCTTTTCATTTCTGACATGTTTTCCTGACACCAAGAGAAAAATGGTGACAGGGGAGGGAGCTCAAGCACACATCTTGCGATTGACAGCCATAGCTTGGTTCCTGTGTGCTGTGTGAAGGGGGGTGTCCCTTCCTTTCCCTCCAATTGGCTGTCAGACCTCTCCTCACTGAGCTCTGCAGTGTGTCATTTTTCTCCGCCCCTTTCTGACAGCTCAGACGAGCTTTATAAACTCTGCACTTTGAACGGATGTAGCAAAGAGGAGACAGCAGAGGATTTGTGTATCACCTGAGGCCAGTTGCTTTACTGATTCTATGTCATTTTTTACAACCTCTTTATGGTAGGACTTCAGAAATATGGGTACTATTAGAGCAAAATGTATAACATTGTGTAAATGTGTTCATAAAGTAAATTTGGCACCTATCAAAGTCCTAAAAAGCTAGAAGCAGGCACCTAGAGATTTTATAGACCTTTCTTTATTCTTCTAGCGACCTGAGAGCTCCAAAACCCACAGAGCTTACTATTAAATGAATGACTCCTAAGTCCCAGCATCGGCACCCTTTTGCCCTCCATATCTTATTGTAAAAAGAAGGTGCGTGCCTGGAGGCAAGTAGCGCAGGGTGGAGTTGGTGCTTTAAAGTCAATTAAGGTTTATGAAGCATGTGAGCTTTATAGTAAGTGGATATATCATAAAAAGGGCCCCTGTCACTTGTGTCTTTTATTGGCTCTTAAGAATGAAGTGTCGCCATTGTGATGTTGAGTAACATAAATGAACTTCACTTGTCTTTCTCTGTTCTGCCATTGCTCCAGGTTACCCTTGTTCCAGGCAAGTGCTTTTGCTTTCCTTGCTCCAGCTCGTGCCATCCTATCCCTTGAGAAGTGGAAATGTAATGCTACAGGTAAGTATGGCAGTGAATTTGGCAATGTAAAACCGCAGGGGCATGTGACACCAGAGTCCTTCCTACCATGCTTTGTTTGTTTGCAGACGGGCACCCAGCTGGGAAAGTACTGGCGTGTGATACTCCTGGGATTATTTTCCTTGCTGGCAGCTAGTTAATCCATTTTCCCCGGCAAGTGGGGGCACTTTTGTGAAATGAAGAATGTATATAATCTCCAACACTGGAGCCGCTGGGTTTATTCAGATGGGGAAAGGAATTTGTGCTGTAAACCGCAGTGTCAGGGAAATAAAAGTGCAAGAACAGGAGGTCAGGTTCTCAAGATTTAAGCTTGGAAAAGTACGATTGTTTACAAAGGAGTGGTGCCTTCATGGACTGAATACTCAGTTATGTGCACAGAAGCCTATGATCTTGTCGTTTTATAACAGGTACCCCATGTTTGGAGGTGTTTTGGAATTTTTTTTTTTTTACATTCCTTTTTAATCTCTCGAGACATGCACTGGAGATTTCTCATCCAAACAATCGTATGTGTCCTGATGAAGCTTTTTCACAGCAAAACATGTTTGGAAGAGACGTCAAAGCTGGTGAACACAAGTTTGTTATGTGCAAGCAATATGCGGACGGACCTATGTCTTCTGGATTGACCTAGGATCCTGCTAGTTGACGGACTGTCCCATTGACTAGGCTATTTAGTTGGCCCTGACTGCAGAGTTAAAGATATATTGCCTATTTTGTATGGTTAATAGTACACATTTCAGGTGTAGCTATCCTGTCTGTGCATGACAGGTGGAGTAATCACAGGACTTCTTGACTCAAACCCAAGAAGTTTTATGCAATACCATGACCCACAAAATACATTGAGTTGGCTGTGTGCTGCAGGGTAACTATCCCTGTCTATTTGCACACTTTTTAATAATTGTTACTATATAAAGGAGAAAGAATTAAAGTTCTGATAATGTTCTTGACTCCATACTAGCTCACAATCTGGCTTGCATCACATGAATTGTTGATATCACTGCCGAAAGTTTAACTCAAGCCATACAGGTGAATTCACATAGTCTTTTCAGAGCTGGAATGTCTACCAGACAGTCCTGAGATTTAAAAAGAAATACAGTGCCTTGCGAAAGTATTCGGCCCCCTTGAACTTTGCGACCTTTTGCCACATTTCAGGCTTCAAACATAAAGATATAAAACTGTAATTTTTTTTTAAGAATCAACAAGTGGGACACAATCATGAAGTGGAACGAAATTTATTGGATATTTCAAACTTTTTTAACAAATAAAAAACTGAAAAATTGGACGTGCAAAATTATTCAGCCCCCTTAAGTTAATACTTTGTAGCGCCACCTTTTGCTGTGATTACAGCTGTAAGTCGCTTGGGGTATGTCTCTATCAGTTTTGCACATCGAGAGACTGAAATTTTTGCCCATTCATCCTCGCAAAACAGCTCGAGCTCAGTGAGGTTGGATGGAGAGCGTTTGTGAACAGCAGTTTTCAGTTGTTTCCACAGATTCTCGATTGGATTCAGGTCTGGACTTTGACTTGGCCATTCTAACACCTAGATATGTTTATTTGTGTTTGTTTTGGATCATTGTCTTGTTGGAAGACAAATCTCCGTCCCAGTCTCAGGTCTTTTGCAGACTCCATCAGGTTTTCTTCCAGAATGGTCCTGTATTTGGCTCCATCCATCTTCCCATCAATTTTAACCATCTTCCCTGTCCCTGCTGAAGAAAAGCAGGCCCAAACCATGATGCTGCCACCACCATGTTTCACAGTGGGGATCCCGCTGTGTTCAGGGTGATGAGCTGTGTTGCTTTTACGCCAAATATAACGTTTTGCATTGTTGCCAAAAAGTTAGATTTTTGGTTTCATCTGGCCAGAGCACCTTCTTCCACATGTTTGGTGTGTCTCCCAGGTGGCTTGTGGCAAACTTTAAACAACACTTTTTATGGATATCTTTAAGAAATGGCTTTCTTCTTGCCACTCTTCCATAAAGGCCAGATTTGTGCAGTATAAGACTGATTGTTGTCCTATGGACAGAGTCTCCCACCTCAGCTGTAGATCTCTGCAGTTCATCCAGAGTGATCATGGGCCTCTTGGCTGCATCTCTGATCAGTCTTCTCCTTGTATGAGCTGAAAGTTTAGAGGGATGGCCAGGTCTTCGTAGATTTGCAGTGGTCTGATACTCCCATTTCAATATTATCGCTTGCACAGTGCTCCTTGGGATGTTTAAAGCTTGGGAAATCTTTTTGTATCCAAATCTGGCATTAAACTTCTCTACAACAGTATCTCGGACCTGCCTGGTGTGTTCCTTGTTCTTCATGATGCTCTCTGCGCTTTAAACAGACCTCTGAGACTATCACAGTGCAGGTGCATTTATACGGAGACTTGATTACACACAGGTGGATTCTATTTATTATCATTAGTCATTTAGGTCAACATTGGATCATTCAGAGATCCTCACTGAACTTCTGGAGAGAGTTTTCTGCACTGAAAGTAAAGGGGAAACCTTGGAGTAAAGCTGGCCATGCATGATTCAGTTTTTTTTTTTTTTCGTTCAGCCAGCGGGCTGAATAAAAAAACTGAACTGATTCCCCCATCCACACATTTGAGGTTGGGAACAGGCAGATGATTGATAGGTCCATTCCCTGCATTCATAGATCACATTTCATTAATCTAAGCTGTAGTTTGGCTTCTATGAATGGAGGAGCTGGGTGGAAAGTGCGGGCATAGTCAGGCTCTCTTTTTGAGAGCCCCTTAGTTGTATTGACTGTACAAAAAAGGTGGCAGCCTCCCCAACCTCTAACTAGCCTTTGTAGTAAGGTGCACATGGAAAGGCAACACACATCACAAACAAACAAAAGATTTCCCAGCACACTTACCAGCCAGCCTGCAAAACAACCAAACTGGCCCTGTCTACCAATTCACAATAAAAACTGAGGGTTTTGTTTGCACGCATTTGCAAATATATGCATAAGCCGCAGTGCCCACGTCAAAGCTCCTCTGTATACTGCAGTCCTAACTCAGAGTCTCCAAAGTTGGAGCACATATAGCAGTGTATAGATTATGGGCAGCTATGTCTGCAGGGAGCCTATCCCTCATTAAAGGCACAGGGACTCATGTGATACCCAGCAAGAGCACAATGACCGCTGAAGACATCCAGTGCATCCTTAAACCCAATTCAACCAACTGTGCAAAAAAGTGGCAACCATCCCAACCTATAACTGGCATTTGCAGTAAGCTGCACATGGATGGCCAACGCACAGCACGTTGTGCTTGGTTGTATTAGCCCTTCTTCATACTGGAAGATTCTGGTGGGGTGGAGCTGGGGGCATATACGGAGAAGAATTGAAACTGAAAGAAGAGGAATCCATACAAAGTGCACATCCTACTGACTATAAGTTATGTCTTTTGTGCTGATTTTTCTGTATTTTATTTTGGCTGAATTCAGGCTTTCATTATATATTTAAAATGATTGTAAAGGATCTTTGTTATCTTAAAAAACAAAAAAAGCCCTGGTCCTCCTCTTCTGGGGCCCCCGCCGACAGCTCCTCCCCACTACTTAGTACCCCCCCCCCCCCAGCAAGCCGCTTGGTAGGGATGCACTTGTGCGGTCAGTTGACACAACTGCGGCTCGGTCCTGTCCCCTCACTCCCTCATCACTGGATTTGATTGACAGCAGCAGGAGCCCTGGACTCCCACTGCTCTCACTGTGAGAAGGGAGAGGGACAGCAGGTCCGGATTCCAGATCAGTCTCAGGTAAGTATTTGGGGGTGGGGAGGGAGGTGAAGCTGCATCTAAAAGGTTCTTTTACCATATTGCAGAGAATGCATTCATGTAAAAAAACGTTTTTTCTTTAAACTGGCTCTGCCCTCTCTACATCTCCAACCTCACAAATGGTCATCGAGTCCATCCTTAGACTCAAAGAACCCAAGCTTGACTTTTACACTTAAAGGGTCACTAAAGGATTTTTTTTTTTTTTTAGCTAAATAGCTTCCTTTACCTTACTGCAGTCCTGGTTTCATGTCCTCATTGTTCGTTTTTGCTCTGATGTTGCTGTAATTCTTCTCTGTTCTGGACACTTCCTGGTTGTCTGTTTCCTGATGACCACAGTACTGGGAGTTTCTAGTTTCATTTTCCAAACCATCACTGCTCTATGGCTCTGTACATGCACAGAGGCAGGATAACATGCAAAAACAAAACTAGAGGTACATTGTATGATTGATTTTTATCTATTTTTAATCAGTTTTAAAAGGAATCAGTTAACTATTATGTCTCTATACCCTGTAAAGTCATTTCAGCAAAAAAATGTTTTCCTTTACAACTCCTTTAAGTACTTTTAAAATATTTTTTTTTTCCTTACCTTTTTTTAAAGTACAAAGGTGTTCTTACATCCCAACCTCGCCACAGGGAGGTACGTAATTTCCTCTTCTGCCTTGAGCCTTTCTCCTTGGTCCCCACTGCCTTCTGGGACCTGTGTGTGTCCTGGAAGATGATGGCGCCATTCAGAAAGCACCACGTGACTGGCACATGCGCCGCAGGAAACTGGCTGTGAAGCCTGAAGGCTCCACTGCCCATTTCCCTTGGTTGCAACAGTGGCGCCTGCACCCGGGCCAATGGGCAAATCGGCTTCGAAAGGGGTGGGGGGGGTGTCAACATTGCGGGCTCCCTGGACAGGTTAGTGTTCTTATATTAACAGTTTAGGTGTAAATATAATTTACCCCATCTATATATTCTAGACTGCCTGTTCATATTTTTGGTCCCTGCAAGAGTTAGGATTGACTTTAGTAACTTGATCAGTTCATATGACCTGGAATTATGTTCCAGTATTTAAACATGTGTCCCAAGTTTTTGCTGAAATTCGAGTCCAGGTTTGCCTTTAACCAGATCACTAAACAAATGGATACCACTGAGCGTAAATGTTATTTATTTATTTTTATAAAGCTGTGTGACTGTTATCTCTTATTTATGTATTCCTCTTATTCTCTCTCTATGGCCTGTGGATAGAAATGGGGAAATAATGTGCTCATGGAAATTGGTCAGAGGTCAGGACTTCTTTCTATGAACATACCCTGGGAATCATTTCAGTGGGAATTTCCAGTAGTTCATTTTTAATTTCGTTGATTGGATGCTCACGTAGTTGGGAGGTCTCTTACACAATACTCACAATCCCTAGGAAGTCCTAAATATAGGATCAGTAAGTGTATATACATTAGCTTTCATTGCCTTCATTCCACTCATAGCTTTTGTGAGCTGTAGAATAAAAACATGGTAGTAAATTAGTGCTAGCAACAGCTCTGAGACCTATAAATGTAATTCAGTATTCGCTAGACTAAACTACCTGAATTGGTATATAACAGAAGCAGATTTTTGTTGGACTGGTACAGATATGTCATTTGCATTCACTTCACTTTTCTTTACAATTCTTGGCTGTTTTCCTAAATACATATATTTTTCCCCACCCAATACTGTTCTTCAGCCATCTCTTCCAGGCAGTAAAGGCAAGTCCTCAACTTTTCTGCAAACCTCACTACTGTTAAAGTGTATGTCACAGCTTCTTTCTAATTTGGTTGGAATAGGGTAAGATTAGAACCCCTTTTTGGGTTTTTACTGCTGTCTTGGCACCTTTGGCGAGAGTTACCCTCATTTTCCATCGTGCTGACTGTGGTTCCACCAAATAAGAAGTCAGGTAAAGTAAGAAACCTAGACTCCTACAGAAATGAAAACCTGACCAGAGTTCTAGACTATAATAAAAGCAGGGACCGGCCGAGATTCGAACCATGTATGGGCAAGCTGCAACCAGACTTTTTCGATTTTTCATGTGATTATTGCCAGCGGCTTTGGCCACTAGCAATAATAACTGTGTGTTCTCCCAGCAGGGACTGCTCTCCCCACTGGGAGAACCCTATAGCTCCAGGGGAGGCATTCCCCCATTAACATTGACTGTATTAATGGGGGAATCCAGCAATTTTCTCTCCTGCAACCCATAGTTGGCTGACTTTAAAGCGGAGTTCTACCCAAAAGTGGAACTTCCGCTTAAACCACTCCTTGCCCCCTTGCATGCCACATTTGACATGTAACTTTTTTTGGGGGGGGGGGGAGTGGGGACTTCAGTACGTCATATTGCCTACGTCGGCCCCTCTCTGTGAGCAATCACCTGGAACACGTCCCAGGCGATCACCTGACCCCTAATAGAGCGCAGCGCCGCTCGCGCATGCGCAGTGAGTGCCTGGGCGTGAAGCTGAAAGCTGTCACGGCCGGGTGCCCACACTAGGAATGGAGGCGCGGGCCGGAGAGGGGGGAGAGGAGCGGAGCTCCGGGTGGCGCGTCACTGGAATATGGAGCAGGTGAGTGTCTGTTTATTAAAAGCCAGCAGCTACACTTTTTGTAGCTGCTGACTCATAATAAACATGAAAAAAGGCTGAAACTTTAATCATACAGCCTGGTTCAGCATTTGCCCTATTCTGCTGATTGAACTCTGAGGCCTCGTACACACCAGCGGATCTGTCCGCTGCCGGATTTCTGTCTGATGGTTGTACACACCATCAGACAGAAATCCGCGCGGACACGATACGCGGTGACGTGGCTGCGCCATTACGGCGACGTGCGCGGCCCTGGAAGATCAATGCTTCCACGCATGCGTCGAATCACTTTGACGCATGCGAGGGCTTTCGGCCAAGCGGACATGTCCAGTGAGTCTGTACTGACGACCGAACATGTCCGACGGACAGGCTTCCAGCGGACACGTTTCTTAGCATGCTAAGAAACATTTGTCCGCTGGAAACTGTCCGATCCGCCGGACAATTGTCCGATCGGCCGTACACACGACCGAACATGTCTGCTGAAACTGGTCCGTCGGACCAGTTTCAGCGGACATGTTCGGTCGTGTGTACGGGGCCTGAAGGAAAAGCGGCACCTTTTTATAAGGTCATTACTTCCGTTCCCTTTCACAATGTTATGCTGGAACAATTATCTATCTGAAATCAATTCCATCTGATGGTGGTTTCAATTAATATAAGACTTTTATGTTTTCATTCGACAATCTCTTTTGTATGTGTCAACAGATTATTTCATTTTATGGATGGAGGGGATATTCTCAGCCCAGGCCAATTAAGTTTTTATTATCCAGTAAGATTAAAGGTCATTCATAATTAGGAGAGGGGCTAACCTTTGCTTTGTTTCTGTTGCAGATATATCTATTTCTAACGGAACAGAGCTGCTTCACACAGAACACATATGGTACCCGAGGATACGAGAGGTACAGTATATGAATTGACTCACATGGCAGTGCTTTCTTATAGGTGTTCAGAGTCATGGTGCTATTAAACCCCAAACCAAAAATATAATATATTACAGCTTACCAATCATTAGATGTGGTGTGGCTGTATTGGTTTTCCTTTTTAGGCTTTTTTCCTCTGGTGATCCAGCTAGTTATGCATCTCCTGTATTAGGGATACACAGCTCTGAGCACCGGGGGCACCTCATCTGGAATGCCGTGAGGGAAAAAAGTATTTGATCTCCTGCGGATTTTGTATGTTTGCCCACTGACAGAGAAATGATCAGTCTATAATTTTTCTTTAAATCATTTTTTATTGTTAACAAGAAAAGTATTACAAACATTACATTTTGAGTAGTCAACAAGGGAGCTTCAGTGGAAAACATTAGCTTCAGAGGTATGTAACCCTCTTAAAGGTTGTATTATTTTCGAAAGAACAGTAGTCCTACTACAACAATCCAAACATAGCAGTATTCAACATATAGTGCTGAGAAAATATGCTCTAAACAGAAAAAGAGAGGATCTACCTGACTCCTTAACAAAGAAGCTTTTCACAAAATCGATCCACTATAACCAAGAGTTCAAAAGACATCTGGATAGAAGGTTCCTTGTATATAACATACCCGTATTTATCGGCGTATAACACGCACAGGCGTATAACACGCACCCTAACTTTAAGAGGGAAGTTTCAGGAAAAAAACTTTCCATAGCCCCCTGCGTATAACACGCAGGCACAGTTTACCCTCTATTTTCAGGGTAAAAAAGTGAGTGTTATACGCTAATAAATACAGTATATTGTATGATACTGCACAAATTAAGAAGTAGTGGAGATATGGGAGAAAGGACTATAGAGTCAGAAAGTAGTAATAAGAATTAGGCAGCACCTCAGTACAAGCGCCCCCCACAATAACCCATGCTTTACGAATTCCAGGGAATACCCATATAGATCGCTCAGGGTTCCCAAGTCGCCTCAAAGTCTAACAGGGTGCTTGCTATTTTTACCTGCGCCATTATCAACGATATTTTCTTTTTAGCTACTGCAGTAGATACCCTTGGTTGTTTCCAAGCCGCGGGCTATGGTAAATTTATCTCCCAAAAAAAAGATAAGATTGTGGATAGATTTAGAAACTTTGAGTACAGGGAAATTTAGCAAAGCTACTGAGGGGGACTTGGACAACCGACATCCTGTAACTTTGCAAATTTAAGTGAAAATTTCTGTTCCAAAATCCCCTAATCCTCTGCCATTTCCACCATATATGTATCATCGACCCTGTTATGCCAGTTGCCACAGCCTTTGAAACATTGAGAGGAGGAGGAGGGGAACATTTTGGCAAGCCTAGTTTGGACTAGATACCATCTTGTTAATACTTTGAGGCTTGTTTCCACCAGGGAAATGTTACACAGACCCCTGCTGGAGCGAAAAGGGTATCTATTCCAGTCTTCCAAATTCCAGCTGTCCTAAAGATCGCTCTCCCATGCCCGCATATATGGCAGTTTGGAGCTGTCCGAGGACAGTAACAAGTAGATTGTGAAGATCCCCCCCCCCGCTCTGTGGCTTGACCACAACACTGCGCGTATGCCGTTAATCTTGGGGGGTCGAGCTTACTCTTCCATAGAGAAAAAAAATTATATTTTCAGGAACCTAAACCTCTCGGATGGAGGTATCTCCAGTTTGCATTTACAGTAGCTAAGTGAGAGTGGTCCTTGAGGGGTGAAAAAATGTGTCCAGTGTGGTATTACCCCCCTGTCCAACCACTAGCTGAAGGCCCTGATGACCATTTCTGGGGGGAATTTGGGGTTGTGAAATATATGCGCTAGTGGTTGCCTCTCAGGTCATCCCACCATGTCATGGAGTAGGATAATGTTGAGGACAGAATTGGTGGACGGTCTTTTGGAGGGCATCATAGCAGTAAATCTAGCGTATATGTAGGAACTGCTTGCCGTTCCACCTGCACCCAATAAGGTTTTTCCATGCGGGAGTATAAGACCGAAAGTTGTGCCAATCATGCCGCTTGTTAATACCACAGTAAATTGGGAACCCCTAGCCCTCCCTGGGACCTCTGGCAGAATAGCACCTGTTGTGTTAAGTGGTGTACAGAAGACTTACTGGCATGATCACCAGATGAAAGCCTAAAAAAGGAAACTAATGCAACCATCACATCTAAAAATTGGTAAGCTGCAATATAATAACTGTTTTCTTTAAGGCTCCATTCACACCTAGGCGTTTTAACGCCTGAAGCCCGACGCTATTGCAGCCTAAAATACGCTGGAGGGGTGATTTAACATTGTTCTCTATGGAGATGGTTCACATCTCCATGCCGTACGCCTGAAGCTCAAAACAAGTCCCTGACCCTTTTTTTCAGGCGGCTTCGGCGTTCGGCATAGCCGACAATGTGTAAATCACCCCTCCAGCGAAAACCAGGTTAAAAAACGACCCGGTACAAAACGCCGCAATTTGTCACGGCAAATCGCGGTACAAAACGCCGCGCTAAGGTGTGAATGCAGCCTTAGAGTTAACACTACTTGAAGTGTTATTTATATTTCAATAGTTTTTATTGAAAGAAAGAAAGAATACTACAACAATACAGAAGCATCGCCACAAATTCTGAAAGTATCAATGAACACCTGAGAGGTCTCAATCATAGTACAGAACACCATATAATGTTTGGCATCATTTGAAGTGTTATTTAAATAATTGAGGAAGAAAATTTGACCCCCACTAAGGGCACACAGTACTGCAGCAGATCACAGTTCACATTTATTTATTTATTTTCTTTTGCGCCGGTGACATTCACAACCAATTATTTAAATAATTGTATTTATTTTTTATGTAATTGTTTGTGGAGCCTACTATTGGTGAAAGAGAAGTGTGGGAATCTAAAAAAACAAACATTTATACTCCCCTAGATGGCTACAACATTGATCTGATACCTGCACCGAGAACTAAGCACTCAAAGACCATTGATCACACAGTTTTCGGTCTTCAATAGCTGTCAGTTACCGGCTCCCTGCTCAGCTCCTCCAGTGCTCACTGGAACGCTGAGCTGTGGAGGGGGTGGGAGTGGCTGGCTCAGTCTCCCAGCAGCACATTGTTGGAATCTAGGGTTGTCCCGATACCACTTTTTTAGGACCGAGTACAAGTACTGATACTTTTTTTCAAGTAGTCGCCGATACCGAATACCGATACTTTTTTTTAATGTCATGTGACCGTTTTCAAACCACAATACAGACCAAAGATATTTTCTTTAGAATTATGAAGAACTGGTACATCATGGTGTGGGGCTGTTTTTTAGCATACGGTACTGGAAAACTACATATCATTGAAGGAGTGATCACTGTCAGTGCAGCTCATCGGTGCCAGTGCCCAAAAGTGCAGCTAGCCAGTGCCACCTATCAGTGCAGATCAGTGCCCATTAGTGCATCAGTGCAGGGAGGCAGCTTATTAGTGCATCTCATCAGTGCCACCCAATCAATGTCAGTGCCATCCATTTATGAGTGCCATTCAATCAATGCCAGTGCCACCTATCGGTGCCATCCAATTTGTGTTCGATGTCACAAAAAAAAAAAAAAAAAAAAGTATTCTATTTTGGTATCGGGAGTATTTGCGCGAGTACGAGTACTAGTGCAAATACTCGGTATCGGTCCAGATACCGATACTGGTATCGGTATCTGGACAACCCTATTGGAATCCCTGCAGAGTCTGGACAATTTCTCTATCATCAGCCAATAGCTGACTGTCAGCTGATTCTGGGTCACAGAAGTGCACTTCGATCTACCCATAGAAGTATGGCCAAAATAACTTTTGCCATACTTCTCCTTTAATAGATTAGTAATAATAATAGCTTATCAATAGGACAGCTTAACAACAATATTCAAAAACAAATAATGGATTTAAAAAGTAAGGGAGCATATAGTTTGAGCATAGTGGTAGAAATGAACAAGGGGTCTGTTTCATCAAACTGTTCACGTTAAAGAGACTTGCTGACATTGATCACGTTTTTTTTAACCGCTCTCGTTGTAGCACTTGTTTACCCATTAACAACCAGAGTACTTCTCTGAATTTTGCCATGTGGCTATCATTTTTTAATAGCAGTTACATCCCCCATCTTTCTAAAGGCTAGCTTTAAAAGAGAATTTTGAGATGAATGCAGCATCAGTCCTCCACCTGCTCCAGACTAAGTACTGAGCGATCAAACACTGCTGACCTCTCGGCTCTTCAGGCTGCAGAGACCCGGTAACTGTAAGTCATCAGCTCTCTGCTCTGCCAACCTACTGGAGCCCTGGGCTGTGGGAGGGGGCTGGCTCAGTCTCCCAGCGGTTCGCTGAGAAGCTGAGCCAGCTGCCATTCCAGGATTCTGAGTGCATCCCGTGCATATGGGCTGGATCATAGAGCCTAGACCAGCTCCGTGACATCAGCCGACAGTGAGCTTTAGCCTGCTTCCGGTTAAAAACACTTCACAGGAGTACAAAGCAAACTGCACTCTTGTGATCCATAGGAGAAGTACCGCCAAAAAAAGCTTTGTGGTTTGTGGTCACATGACCATGTAATTCACAACTGGAGGCAATTCATGTGTAATTCACATTGCAAAGGCAACATGCTCAACTCTACTGGCACAGTAGGCTGCTGGTTGGATCCAAATCACCGTTTCCTTAATTTCTTTTATTGCAAATTGTTTGTTCTAATTAGGCTATCAATAAATTATTATTGAAACTCCCAAATTAGATTTTGATTTATGGTGCCCTGAATTATAACTAGACGCAGGCTATGAGTATCATAGAGTCTTGTTAATTAATGTAAATCTCTCAGTCACACCTATGTAATTTGTCATCTGACTATGTGCACTGTTTCAGAGTGCATGCCTTGTTACATGATTTTTTTCAAATGTTTTTGACGCACGTTGAAGCATAAGGTTATTTGTGTTTGCATGCATGTTCCAGGGAGAGTGGTGTACCTTATGTATTGTAATGCATGTATCCTACATTTAATTTTCAGTTCCATTTTCATGTATCGCTATGCACCATCAGTAAACAACCTTTTTTTACCAGAGAAACTAAAAAAAAAAAAAAAAGTTTTTAGGTATCGGGGAACCCTAACTAAAACCAATTTATTGGAGTTAATGGCAAATATGCTCCTTAGTGGTCTGTAGAAGAAGGCAACCCTTACAGTGGTGCTCAGAATGCCACCCTTAAAGACCGCTAAACAGTTAATTGGTGTCATACTGCTGGCTTTGCCAAGTGACCTGGGTCCTGGAACTATGCAGGCACCAGCAAATGGGAGGTCGGTCAGCCACAGCTCAAGTAACCTGTAGAAATTTCTTGAGGAACTCTAGTTTGGAATGGCTGCTATTTACTTTAGAATGGTCTTGTCTTACATTTTGTGTGTCTTTCTATATGCATTCAATTTAACCAGAATTGTACATGTACGGATTGGACCACACTCTAAATATCTCATTTGGTGACCTAATCATTCTGCAATCCAACACAGATCCAAGGAGCCATCATCATGTCCTCACTTATAGAAGTGGTCATTGGATTTCTGGGCCTACCTGGAGCGCTGCTGAGATATATTGGACCACTGACGATCACCCCCACGGTGTCTCTTATCGGTCTGTCTGGTTTTCAGGCTGCTGGGGAAAGAGCGGGCAAACACTGGGGTATCGCTATGCTGTAAGTAGAAATATCCTCTGCCTTAACAGTATTTGACTCAACAAGGCAATGTGATTAATGTAACAAATATGTGGAGCTGTAAATTCTTTTTTGCCTCTTCATAGATCAGATTTCAAATAGTGCAAACCATCATGAAGTGCATAAGCAGAGGTCACCTTCAGTGACAATCCAAAAAATCGATAGATCCAAATATAGAGGCAGCTGAAGTTTTATATACAGCTCTTATTTTTTTTACTTTTGGTTGACCAATAGTAGGTGGAAGAGGTGGGGCCAAGACCACTAGCAATGCAGTGGATTGTGACAATCTCCCTCTATCTGTAGATAGCCAAAATGCCATAGTTAAAGCAGAATGCTGGGCAAAAACATCTTTACATGTCTTTATTGCTGATTTCCCTTGCATCAGATTGTCCCATCAGCAGCCCCCTTGCATCAGTGTGTCCCCCCTCTCCTCCCACGTTTACTTACAGTTCTGAAGGCAGCTTCTCTTCTTCCTCTCTCCAGTCATGTGATAAATGACAAGATATAAGGGAAGAGAGGAAGGAAAGTCTGCCGGCTGTCTATCTCCCCCTGCAGGCTGGAGAGAGCAGAAAGCCTAATCCTCTCTCCAGCAAGTGACGGCAGCTGCTCCTCCTGACAGGAGTGAAATCGCGATCACTCACTGTCAGAGAGGAGGGGCTCCAGGACTACACCTGACTGGCCCACTGAGCCATTGGCCCTCCGGAAAACACCCCCGGTAGTCCCTATGGCTAGTCAGTGGCTGTTTATAAAATGATGGGTGTGAAGTTCCTCTCTAAATTGCATTAGTGCCCTGATCACATGTTCCCCCAAATATCTACAGAAACAAAACTTATTTGATGCAACTTAATTTGCAGATTAGATAATCTTTTTGGCAGCGTCGGAGTATGATAAATATATGAATATTGTTCTCCATCACCATGAAGTTAAACAACTGTTAATTCTGATCTGTATGCTTTTTGGATAAATGCTTCATCTGTGTTAATGTGTATAAACAACATTACCACACAACAGTTTCCTTAAAAAAAAAAAAGTGGCATTGTACCCATTGGATCTGTTCCCTAATCCCACACAAATGTCATTTGTTTGGGAAGTTCAGTGGAATATAATATGCAAATAATAATGGATTAATTAAAGCAGAACTTTTAGACAAATATTTCACAGAAGAACGTTTAATTATGTGTTTATTAGAAAGTCATTGCATGTATTTTTAGCTACAACTTGTGCATATGTTTTAGGAAGGTGTGAAAAAATGCTGTAAATTAAAAATGCTTTCAGAAATAGAAGTGTTTATTAGTCGTTTGATTTTTAATAACTAACAAAATGGAAAGTAAATGAACAGAAGTGAAATCCAATTCAAACCCATGTTTGGTGTAGCTACCCTTACACAGAGTTTTTGAAGGAACTTAGCAGGTAAGTTGTTCCAAACATCTTGGAGATCTAACCACAGATCTTCTGCGGATGTAGGCTGCCTCAAATCTTTCTGCCTCTTCATGTAATCCCAGACGGACTTGATGATGTTGAAATCAGGGCTCTGTGGGGACCAAACCATCACTTTCAGGACTCCTTGTTCTTCTTTATGCTGAAGATAATTCTAAGGCCTTGTACACACGACCGAACATGTCCGCTGAAACTGGTCCGCAGACATGTCCGACCGTGTGTAGGGCCTAGCGGACAGGTTTCCAGCGGACAAAAGTTTCTTAGCATGCTAAGAAACTTGTCCGCTGGAAACATGTCCGTCGGACATGTCCGATGATTAGTACGACTCATCGGACATGTCCGCTGGTTATGACGTATAACCAGCGGGCCGAAATCCCGCGCATGCGTCGAATTGATTAGACGCATGCGTGGAAGCATTGAACTCGCGTGTTAGAGAACGTCGGTGTCTTGTACGTCACGCGTTCTCTGTCCGCGGGGATTTTGGTCTGATGGTGTGTACCGGACCGTTTTCATCGGACATGTCTGCTCGTGTGTACAAGGCCTTAACAGCATTGGCTGCACGTTTGGGAATGCCTCTCTTTTGGTATGGCATGATTGTGAAGTATCTGCCTGTATTTCTCAGCATTGAGGACACTATTGATCCTGACAAAATCTCCAACTCCATTTGCAAAAAGACTTCAACTCGCTCTCTGCTGAAAATGGGTCACAGGAGTGCAAAACGAATTGCAGTGCTGTGATCCATAGAAGTCCAGCCAAATTAGCTTTTTAAAAGCATTCTTACTTTATAGCATTTCTTCACACCTGCCTAACGCTTTTGCACATTACTGTATTTATGTGTGTTGACATATGTAAACGCCAGCGCTCATAATGGGACAGGGAGGGGCAACGCTTTCCGTCAATTAGTGGTCTGTTGCATCACGAGCAGTGAAATGCTAGGAGGGGAGAGCTCAGGGTTGAGGACAGGTTGGGTGGATGAAGGAAGCAGATAAACGAGTTCCATTATCATGAAGGAGGCTGTTGAACTTATGACCACAGAGTAGGGCTGCATCTATAAGAATACATTTCAAAACATATGAAAGGGGCAGATACAGAGATTGTGCCATTGTCTTGAGGTTCCAGGTTTTAATCTTCTGATGCTTTTGTTATAAATGATAAACATCGTAGATATCAGCAGCTTTGCACATGCTCTTCAGGTTTTTTTTTTTTTATGTCATGTTATTTGCAGGCATGCATGTTCATCTATGAAAAGGACAAAAAGGCCACATATTGCACAGTGCACCCATTGTGCTAGTGAAGGGATTGTAGGGTCAGAACTCTTCTACAAAGAAAAAGATCAGACCTCCACATTGTTAAAGAGGAAAAACCTTTCTACTGTATTACCATTGACCTGTTTTGTCTTAACTCTTCTTAATTATTACTGCCCAGAGCAATGCTGTTGTATCTAGTGGTAGAGCAGAATTGTGCGCTCACTTTTCTGACATGGCATTCTGTCTAGCTAATGGGTTTCTACTTATTGATACCACCTCCTTCTCCCTCCACTCAGTCCAGTTACTGCTGAACTCCTTTCGATATATAGAATGGTAAAAAAAATATATAATTAAAGCCCAAACCCCATATTGTCTTCCTAGATTCTAAATAATATACAATTCTAAATCCATCAGGTAGCACAGAACCCCCCCCCCCCCCCCATTATGTTCTATAGAGTACTTGCTGGTTTTCAGGCTATCAACTATATGTTTTTTGTTTTATTCCCACAGCTTTCTGTATGACAACGCTCTACAGTCGTGGCCAGAAATATTGGCACCTCTGCATTTCTGATAATGCACCACTTCGCCCAGAAAATTCGTGGCAATTACAAATGTTTAGGCATTCTCATTTCTTTTGTTTGTATTGGTATGACACAAAAAAGTGGAGGAAAAAAAGACAAGTCTGACACATTCCATGCAAAACTTCAAAAATGGACTGGACAAAATTATTGGCACCCTCGACTTAATATTTGGTAGCGCACACCTTGGAAAAAATAACTGAACTCAATCGCTTCCTATAACCATCAATGGGTTTCTTACACCTCTCTACTGGAATTTTAGACCACTCTTCTTTACCCAACTGCTCCAGGTCTCTCAGATTGGACGGGTTCCTTTTCCCAACTGCTGTTTTAAGATCTCACCACTGGTGCTCTATGGAATTCAGATCTGGGCTCATTGCTGGCCAGTTCAGTACTCTTTAGCACTTTGTCTTCAACCATTTCTATGTGCTTTTTGACATATGCTTTGGGTCATTGTCCTGCTGTAAGACCCATGACCCAACTTTCTGACACTTGCACCCCAGAATCCTTTAGTGGTCTTCAGATTCCATAATGCCATGCACATGGTCTAGACATCCAGTTCCTAAAGCAGCAAGGCAACCCCAAAACATCAGTGAACCTCCTCCATGTTTGACTGTAGGCACTGTATGTGTTTCCTTAAAGGCCTCATTTCGTTTTCTGGAAACGGCAGAATGATGGGCTCTACTAAAAAGTTGTAATTGTGTTTTATCTGTCCACGGCACATTCTCCCAAAATAATTTTAGCTTCCTTGGATAAATTTTGGTAAACCCCAATCTAGCTTTTTTATGTTTCTGTGTCAGCAGGAGGATCCTCTTGGGTCTCCTACCATAGCCTCCCTTTTCATTCGGATGGCGACATATATTGAAAGCTGACAAAGTTGAACCCTGTGCTTGAAGGTCAGCTCAAATTAGTCTGGAAGTTTATTGAGTTTCTATATCCACCATTCGAACCATCCTTTGTTGCAATCTTTTGATCAAGTTTTCTCTTTCGTCCATGGAGATTAGCTACAGTGCCATGGGCTGTAAACTTCTTGACAATTTTGCACGTAGTGGACACAGGAACATTAAGATCTCTGGAGATGGACTTGTAACCTTGAGATTGTCCATACTATTCCATATTTTTTGTTCTCAGATCCTCAGACAATTCTTTGCTGCTCGATCTCCTCAGCACACAGAGACACACAAATAAAGTTTCCAACATTTTAACTGGTTGACGGTGTGATTTCTATATTATTGAGTTGAATTGCAAATTACAGGGGCATCACAGACTTGGAATGCAATTATTTCTTAAAATTTTGAGAAGGTGCCAATCATTTTGGCCAGTCGATTTTTAGAGTTTTGCATGGAATGTGCCAGATTTGTCTTTCTGAGCCTCCACTTTTTTGTGTCATACCAATAAAGATATAAACATGACAATGCATAAACATTTATAATTGCAACAATTCTCTGGACAAAGTGGTGCATTATCTGACAGAAATGTAGGGTGCCAATATTTTTGGCCATGACTGTATATCCTTTGTTGCCTGGGGTTTAAGTGCTTTTGTTTAATTCCGTTGATATTATTAATTTACGAATTCCATCTTACTCTGTACTGTATAGCACTTTCAGCCTTTCTCTTTCTCCGTCTGATAATGACAAGTTGAAGGGATACTTATGCTTTTGTTTCTCTTCCATTAGCACCATTTTTCTGGTCCTGCTTTTCTCCCAGTATGCCAGGAATGTCAAACTACCACTTCCCGTCTACAAGTCCAAGAAAGGATGGACAGCATACAAGTTTCAGCTCTTTAAAATGTTCCCGGTAAGTTCAGAGGTCACTTGGCATTATCTTTTAGCAGGGCCTGAACATGGACCTTCATGGCAGGATCACCATGTATTAGTTTAATAATAAAGCCACAGGTTGATTCCCCCCCCCCCTTTAAAATACCATTATTACCATTTTCATCATTGGTTGCACCTCTGTGCTGCTGATCTCCTTCAGCCTCTTCATCCACTTCTGTCTGTATGATTTTTCGCCAGTGTTGACTACATCATGGTTCTGTTCTGGCTTCCTGATGTTAACAGCAGCGGACTGCACAATGTGTGTTGGCACTATGCTTGTAGTCTCCATCAAGGGAGTATTTGAAAGGGAGACAGTTCAGAAGCACATTTAGGAGACCGTTTTCATGCCATGACAGGCAATACCTAAACAAAGACTTTCATGACAAGATTACCAGTTTTTATTTTATTAACAGCTGCAGAATTTGTTTGGGTAGAGAACTAAAGGCTACCTCCATTTTTTTTTTTTAAGACCTTGTGGCATGTTTTGGCCATATTTATGGTGTAATATGTTACATGTTGCGGCCATATTTAAGGTGTAATATATGTTACATGTTTGCAAAGAGAACAACTTCCCCTTTCCTGACAGCCTGTGGCGGTTCTTCTCCCCCACAGCAGCTGTCAGTTTTGAATTTTGCATTCTACCCGCACAGCCGTGTTATTCATTCACAGGTATCTGTGAATGAGTGAACTACAATTACCATTTTTCACCACAGCAATAAGACTTGCAGTTCTAAATGGAAAACAAGTGCAGTGATTACTGCTCTTGTAGTCTATACACTTCCTCCAACTCGGTATCTAAAAGTCTGTGAAATTAGGCTTAAAACAACAAATGAAAGTGTTTCTAAAGGCATTCTTTTATTCAAATATTCTCACCTGCCCCCGAACCTACTCTTCTGGGGCCCCCCTCTGGTGCTCTTGGCTTCTCCTCTTTTCTGTGTGACCCCATAAGAAGCCACTTGCTATGGTTGCACTCCCGAACTGGCCTGTGTGCCTCCACAGACACACACAGTACAACTTAGACACCTCGTTGGCTCAGATACAGCAGAGGGAGCCATTGGCTCCTCCTGCTATCAATAACAGCCAGTGAGGTGGAAGTGGGGGACGGGGCCAAGCCATGAGTTATGGACACGCAAAGCGTGTTTTTTTGGAGCAGGCACACACGAGTGCCCCTTAGTGGCTTGCAATTGGGGCACTTGACGGGGATGAGGAGCCAAGAGCGCCAGCAGAGGACCCAAAAAAGGAGGATCAGGGCTGCTCTGTGCAAAACTATTGCACAAGTATAACGTGTTTGTTATTTGAAGAAAAAAAAATGCATTTACAATCCCTTTAGCGCAGGGAATACTTTTAAGGTAAAAAAAGAAAAAAACTTCCAGCTTTAGAACCTTTAAAAAAAACAGACACACACATGTAAACTGATAGATAGAAGGTAAAATAATTTTCATTATTAACAAAGCACAAATGTAAACGAGATCTTCGCTTATTTTGCCTTACTATAAAGGACTGGATAGCTTGTAGTTTCTTCAGTTCCACTCAGTATTATTATTATTATACAGGATTTATATAGTGCCAACAGTTAGCACAGCACTTTACAACATGAAGGCAGACAGTACAATTATAATACAACTCAATACAGGAGGAATCAGAAAGCCCTGCTCATTAGAGCTTACAATCTAAGAGTATTTTTTTTTTTTTTTAAATCCGATACTTTTTATTGAAAGATATTTTTCATGGTTTACATACAAACAAGAGACACCATGTATCACAATTTCAAGGAATAATCGAAATACAAATATAAGGTCCGCATAACTTGCAGTACAGGCAGAGTGACTATCTATCCCTCTAGATCGACATCTACAAGCGAGGAGGGAAGGGTCAACTCCGTAGAGGACAGCCATGGAGACTGGTGTTTTCATTAATATGTCTGAATGGTCCAGTCATGTATTGTAGAGAGGTACTTGTGTATTGAGTTCACATGGGGTTACTTAAAGACCATCCACACAGAAACATAATTACCATGTTGTTTGGCTGGTGGTAAGTCGCATAATATGTTGTTATATTTCTGGGAACTCGAGTTGAAGGTGAGATTGGAAATGCCGCATGTCCTGGGACACCTGATGGATTCTCAAAGACATGGAATGAATAGCTGGCCTTAGTTTGATCAAATTTTAGCCAGTTCAGCACGGACTTGCCAAATTTCAATCAGTGTGTAACTGCTCCCGCTCAAAAGAAGTCGATCAAACTTCTGTCAAAGTTTGATCGACTTCTGTGGAAGGAACAGGCTTGAAAACTTTTTGCCGATCACTGACTACATCTGCTGTCCTGGCAGGGGGACTCTTCTATCCACTGCTGAGTGAACAGAAGAAAAAAAAAAACTAAGCATATTGCCAGGTTTAGTTAGGATTTTGTAGGAAAGATCAGAGATACCATCTTTAATCATGGGCTTTATTTCTGGAAGATGTAAGGAGTTGGTGGATGGTTGTACAATGTGCCCATAGCTTTGTCCTGTTACTTTATCGCTGCTATTTGCTAATTTTTTTACATACATTTGTATTGTTTTTTCAGATTATTATGGCAATCCTTGTGTCCTGGTTGCTGTGCTTTATCTTTACCGTGACGGATGTTTTTCCACCAGATAATACCAAATATGGGTTTTATGCCCGTACTGATGCCAGGCAAGGAGTTCTGACTGTAGCTCCTTGGTTTAAAGTTCCCTACCCATGTGAGTAGTATTCTATAAATATTACGTCTATTAATGCTCTGAAAGCTTATGTAGTAGGATTGCATTCCCCAGCAACCAGTCACAGACCACTTTTTCTCAGTTTAGGTAAAAGCTGGTTTCTGAATGGTTGCATGGTGTTGGGCATTATTACTTTATGCTCTATTACTAAATTCTGCCACAATGCGAATCACCCAAGTGTGAAACCTTGGATGAAAGCAGCCATTCTCCTCGCTGGTAACATACAGGGGTTACAAGTGAAGCTCAATAAGTTCAGCTTCATTACCCATAATGTAGAGATGGGCCTATGAATCTGACAATGACTGCTTCCATTGGAGGCTTCTAAAATGGGTGATTTGGTTGATGACAGGTTTGTCCTCAAACATGGGATTTAGTAAATATAGTCTGCAAAGAGGTAGTATAATGAATGGAAGGAGCTTCCATGATTTGGTAATGCACTACAACAGTTTTGCCCTTTGGTCATCTGTGTTGTTATAACATAAGAAGTTGCAAATTGCTAATGGGCACGTTGTATTAACTTAGCTGAAGGAAGTCACGGTTGTTTCTTTTAGCCACCAATCAGATTTTTCTCTTTTCTTCCTGATATAGCAAATGAGAATTTGATTGGTTGTTGCATATAGCAAGAACTGGTCTTCCGCAGACACTTTGATGAATGGGGTCCAGTATTTGTTTATATCTAGCCAGATGGGACCCATTCAATGATTATTATATTCACATCCGTTGTTGATGCAGTAGACTGTTAATGATAGCCTACTGCAGATTTTTGAAACCCATGTCCTTTGATATGGTCTTTGCAGCTTCTTTTTTTTATTAATTCCCATAGTTTGTGTTTCTTCTCTGGATTTATTGTGTGTGTTGTTGTTAAGTTTTTAATCTTTATTGCATTAATGTTTACCTGTCCCCCATAGAGGATGAAAGCAGTTATGCTTTGGTTCATCACCTTCATTAGGAACTGGTGGCATGAAGCACCATGTGCATGATGCTGGTCCATCTCACAGCACTGCTCTATGGTTTGTGTGGGGATGACAGGTACTCTTAAAAGATGAAGTCTGTAGCAAATTGTCCAAAACTGTCATATTGCATATTTCCTGTTTTTATCCAAGTGTTTTATATGTACTGCAAGAGTTACACTAAAGCGAGCACTCATAACC
Organism: Rana temporaria; assembly: GCF_905171775.1. NCBI lineage: Eukaryota > Metazoa > Chordata > Amphibia > Anura > Ranidae > Rana > Rana temporaria. Next base: position 400,169,743 of record NC_053491.1, read on the forward strand.
CATCTCCCACCTTTATTTTTGGCTTGCTGTTTAAATCTGCATTCCACACCACAGAATAATCATTCCTTCCATGGGCATGCTTAACACTTTCTGCAGTATTGTTTCACCAACCTGTGTTTTTTTATTTATTTTTTATGAAAGGCAAATTTATTTATTTTCCATTATTGATGCACCTGTTTTTAAAGAGGTATTAAACCTAAAATCAAAAGTGTAATTAATTTGCAGCTTACCAATCAATAGATAATTTTATTTTTTAAGCTTTTTCCCCTCCAGTTTTCACCTGGTGATCTGGTCAGTAGCACTCCTCCTGTAGTGCATCCGCTCTGGATGAAGGAGCACAGGGGCACCTCTGGACAGCATCATTGTCATTGTGGGGGGGGGGGGGTGTTAGATGGACTAGCAGATTTAAATACAAGAGATCATCCACTCACTGGGGTCTTGGATGGCAATACAAAGCTGCCAGAGATTACCACCATTTAATAAAAAAAAAACATTTTGGCTGCAGTTAGCATAACTTCTATACTTTTATTTTCCCCTTTTTAATGCCCACCTTCTAGTATCCATCAACTAAACATTGCCTTCAAAATCTAGTGGATTAAAGAGGACTCGGAAAAATAGCTATGTAGAAAATGTGTTTACAGTTTTACCTACCAAAGCATTTAGCCATTCTTGTGTTTTCTAGTGAGGAAGATTATTCTGTAATTTCCTGGTTTAAAGCGGGAGTTCACCCATTTATAATTTTTTTTTTTTTCTTCCCCTAGATTCCTGCTCGTTCGGTCTAGGGGAATCGGCTATTTGTATTAAAATATGAGCAGTACTTACCCGTTTTCGAGCTGCATCTTCTTCCGTCGCTTCCGGGTATGGGTCTTCGGGAGCGGGCGTTCCTTCTTGATTGACAGGCTTCCGAGAGGCTTCCGACGGTCGCATCCATCGCGTCACTCGTAGCCGAAAGAAGCCGAACGTCGGTGCGGCTCTATACTGCGCCTGCGCACCGACGTTCGGCTTCTTTCGGAAAATCGTGACGCGATGGATGCGACCGTCGGAAGCCTCTCGGAAGACTGTCAATCAAAATAGGAACGCCCAGTCCCGCAGCCCATACCCGGAAGCGACGGAGAAGATGCATCTCGTAAACGGGTAAGTACTGCACATATTTTAAAACAAATAGCCGATTCCCCTAGAGAAAACGAGCAGGAATCTAAGGGGAAAAAGTGCCCTCTAAGGGTGAACCCCCGCTTTAAGTTGGTAATTTTCTGCCAATTCCTGCTGAATTGGCCAAAATCCAGGCTGTGGGTGGCCCTGTCACCACTAATGCTCAACAAAAGTCGATTTAAACATTGACTGAGCTAAGTGAAAAATGATAGGCTGAACCCTGGCGGCTTTCTATCAGATAGGTATTCAGGCAGGTGCATGACCTGGCAGTGCTTATTTCCTTATTCGCACTGTTCAGTCTGCGGGCAGAACAAGAGAAATCTAACAGTACATGGCTGCCCTTAACATTACCACTTCCTGGGTCAGCACCCTGCTTGTTAAAACATTTTTGTACATTTACACTCGGTCATCTTTATTGCAACAATAGCAGCCTAAATCTTTCTGTATATTCAGTGAGGAAAGAAATGGATCCGCAGTCTGGGGAACTGAGGTTGGATAGAGCTAAATAAACCATTTGCAGCAATACTTTGTTATTAAAATTATGTTTTAGGCTCCTGTCACACAAAGGGCCCAATCAGGTTCACCTGTAAGTTCTTCAGGCAGACCTGTTTGGACCCTCTATTCACTCCTACAGACCAGCGGGTGAAAGCGGACTTGCGTCTGTTTACACGGGCCTACCTCAAATCCGAAACCCACCATTCAAATCTAAAAACAAAACGGATAGGGGGTCCACCCCCCTCTGTTAAGGTGGATCTGAGGGCAGTCAGATGTAAACAGACAGTGGAGTCCATTTATACCTGCCGGTCCAAAGGGCAGCGGAGGCTCAGTCCATGTCCTCTCTGCTTATATTAGGGAAACAAACCTGTCATCTGCCCGCTCTGCTCAGATCAAAAGGGGCTCAGCAGACAATCCGCCCCATGTGAAAGGGGCTCTAGAGCTTATTCACATGGACACACGGGTTGATTTGCTAAGTCCCCTTTCACACTTATACGACTTGTCTCACGATTTTGGACTGCAAAATCGTATGACAAGTCATTCTCCATGATTTCCAATGACTACCATTCAAACTGGCACGACTTTAAGTTGTGCCTACTTCAAAGTAGTCCTTGCACTACTTTGTTCCGATTTTGATGCCATTTACACAGGCATTCATTGAAATCGCGGCCGAGTTGCGCTAGTGACTGGAGCCTTAATTAAATGGGTGAAAACAGAATCTGGTGCAACTGTGCATTGTAACCATACAGTTTCTAGATTTTTTTTTTTAAATCAAAAAACAAGTTTATTGTAGAAAAATAGAGATACAATCACATGGTTGCACACAGACAGGTAAGTATCATTTGCAGTATACAGGGAAAAAGCAAAAAGGGTCAGGATACAATCTTATATCAGCGTATATTAAGTTTCGGTCTAATACCAATGTACTCTAATGGCATACCTGCCAACATAAACGTAAACAAGGCAGTTATGAGAAAGTGTTACACTTTACAATACTACAATCAGTATGCATTGTTACCCTGGTGAATGTAGTCTGACTGTGCACAGAAGCATCCGACTGCAATCTCAGGGGGTGAGAAGAAGTTTCACAAACTAAGGTTGAGAGCAAAGGGAGGAGGGGAGACAGGTAGTGAAAAAGAGTGAGAAAGAGAGAAAAAAGGAAGAAAAAGATAAGGAAGAAGAGGGGAAAAGAAAGAGAAAAAAGAACTGTGGACCACCATTATGTTCTCAGCACCTCTTTGGGTTCTCCAATGAGTGGTGTAGCATGCCCTACTCTCTCTCTCTCTATTCACAGCGCAGTTGCATTCCCACACCCTGAAACAAAGGCATTTTATCCCTGCAATAATCTGTCCCTCACCAACTGCAAGGGGCCTAGTCCCGGCACATCTAGCCATGGCTGCCACATAGAATAAAATTTCTTTAATGCACCCCGATGTTGGTATGTTAACTTTTCGCGTATTAAAATACTGTTGACCTGTGTCACCCATTGTGTGCCTGTTGGTACCCTAGGGGTTATCCATAGTTTAGCTATCTCTTTGCGGGCAAGATAGAGCAATCTTAGCACTGCGGTATGGCCATTTGGGGGAAGGTCAGGTAGTTCCAAGGCACCAAGGAGGCAAACCACTGGATCAGTAATAACTGGTATCTGAAACACCTGAGCTATAGTATCCAGAACGAATTTCCAATACCGGAATAACTTGGGGCACTTCCACATCATGTGTAGCAGATCACCAGTTTGTGCAGTGCATTTTGGGCACAAGGGGGTGTCCCTAAAGCCCCATTTGTGTAGCCTGGCTGGGGTCCTGTACACCCTATGTAGTAAATATAAATGTGATAGTCTTTGAGATGCAGAGACTGAGACTAAGGGGGCGGATGTCAGACACAACTCCCAGGTTTCCCCATCTATAGGTCCCAAGTCACGCTCCCACCCACGTCTGCAGGGAAGTTTACTGGCATCATGAGTGTGTTGGAGCAGTCTTGCATATACCCGTGAAATCATACCTGCCCTGTCCTCCGTGGAGAGCACATCTCTCATCAGAGGGTGCGCTACCACAATCAGTGGGGAGAGTCTACCCTCACACTGTACTGCGTGTCTCAACTGTAGGTATTGATAGAATTGGGTGTTATGTAACCCAAAGTCCTCTTTCATGGCCGCAAAAGTTTTAAAGACAGTGCCAGAGAACAACTGGGTAACATAATGTATCCCGAGCCTCTCCCATGGGCCGAAGCCCTTCAGTGTAAAGAGCTCTCCTAAGTATTTATTTCTCCAAATTGGAGTGAACTGGCAGATCGCTTTAAGTTTAAAAGTGTTTCTCACATATTTCCATAGAGTGTTCAATAGAGTTATCGTGGGAAGAGTATCAGGGAACTGGGTAAGACCAGCCTCCAGATACACCAGTGCCGGGAGTGCCGAATCTATTGGGACTATCAATGACCTGATCGGATCCGAGTCATCAACCACAGCCCAATTACCAAGATGCTGGAGCTGTGAGGCTATAAAATAGAACCTCGAGTGTGGGACCGCGAGGCCCCCTTGATCTTTTGTAAGCTGCAGTGAGTGTAGACTAATACGAGCCACTTTTCCCCCCCAGATTAGTTCCCTAAACTGAGAGTCTATCCGAGTAAACCATTTGTGTGTAATCCAAATTGGAGAGTTGTGAAAGATGTACAGGAGCTGAGGCGCCCAAACCATCTTAATTAAATTGACTCTACCAGTCACAGACAGTGGCAATTTCCTCCAGGCTGAGCATTTTAGGCGGAGTTTTTGTAGTAGTGGAGATAGATTCCTGTCTAGGTATTGAAGCGGGAGTGGTGTGACCTGTATGCCCAAATAACGAAATTCATCCACCACAGCAATGTCCCTTGCGCAGTCAGGCAATGGACCCGGCAGGGGATCTAAGGGCATAAGGACCGATTTATTCCAGTTAATAGAGAAACCCGAGAGCCGACCGAAGCCAGCAATTAGGTTCATAACATTTTTTAAAGAGCCGTCTGTATCTCCCAAGTATATTAGAGTGTCATCCGCATAAAGGGAGACAACATCTTTCCTAGGTCCTCTCTGAAACCCCACTATTTCCTGCATATGCCTGATGTGAATGGCCAGTGGTTCGAGAGCCAGGGCAAACAACAGGGGCGACAAAGGGCACCCCTGCCGGGTGCCCCTAGCAAGATGGAAGGGTTCCGATACTTCCCCGTTGACGCGCATTCTCGCCGACGGGGAACTATACAACAGCTGAACCCACTTCAAAAACGTGGATCCCACCCCAAATCGACTCAGGACTTCCCAAAGATAGGGCCATTCTACGCTGTCGAACGCCTTGGCGGCGTCCAACGATAGAACCGCCCTATTTCCTACATTGTCCGGGGGAATTTGCAAGTTTAAGAAAAGTCTGCGCAAGTTCTGCGAAGTTGACCTCGTCGGGATAAACCCCGACTGATCTCTGTGAATCACTTTTTGTATGCATTTAGCCAACCTGCTAGCCAGAGCCCTGGCTAACAGCTTGACATCACATGTCAGAAGTGAGATCGGCCTATAGGAATCCGGTGACAAGGGATCCTTACCAGGTTTCAACAGGACCACCACAAGGGCCTCATTCATGGATGGGGGAAGGAAACCCGTTTCAAGTGCATGATTATAGACTTTAAGAAGAGTAGGGAGGAGTTGGGTAGCATATCTTTTGTACACTTCGGATGGTAACCCGTCAGCCCCCGGGGCTCGACCATTTTTCGAGTGTGCTAGTGCTTCTAGTAATTCCTCCTCTGTTAGAGGAGCATTGAGCAGGGCAACATCCGAAGCAGACAAAGATGGAATGGGGTATTTGTCTAGAAACGTGTAAATCTCGGCCTGAGTGGGGTTAACTTTGGAAGAGTATACTTCCTGAAAAAAGAGTTTGAAGGTCTCTATGACTTCCTTAGTTGAGTGACACGGAGTCCCCGCGTGATTCGTGATCGACGTAATGTGAGAGGATGATTGTTGTGATCTAGCTAGTAGTGCTAACATGTGACCTGTGTTTTCACCCTCTTCAAAGTGGCTCTGCTGTAGGAAGAAACGTTTATTTTCAGCTAACTGCATGGATAGGTCTTTAAGTAAGGTTTGTGCCGCTAGCCACGAACGTCTATTATCGTCCGTGGGGTCAGCTATATATCTGCCTTCAGAGGATCCTACCTCCTCCAGCACCGACATCTCCCATTTCTTTGTGGACGTTTTGACCTTGGAAATTTCCCTAATGAATTGGCCTCTGAGGAAGGCTTTAATCGTATCCCATACCACGTTCAATGTTGCCGTGTTCAAATTTCGTTCAAGGAAATTTGTGAGTAGTTCCGGGATAGGATCTGGATCTGGAATAAGCGATAGCCAGAAGGGGTTGAGCTTCCAAAGGGTATTACCCCTGCGGGCTCCACACCTGATGTCTATTGACAATGGGGAGTGGTCCGAGACCTGCCTGGGGTGGTACTGGGAGGACTCTAACATTGGTAGGAGCAAATCATTCCCTAAACCAAGGTCAATTCTGGACAAGCAACCAATAGAGGCCGATTGACAGGAGTAAACCCTGGCCTCCGGGTTATGAGCTCTCCAGACATCTGTGAGGCCCATTTCCGCTATTAAGCGGGCAAACGAAGTAGGCCCGCTCCCTCCCCGTACTCCCACTTCTCCTTGTGCAGACATTCTATCCCTAGTATTATCCAGACAGTTATTAAAATCACCGATCACTAATACAGGTATTCCCGTAAAGCGGGCCATGAAATCTGTCAATACCTTCAATATACTAGATGAAAACGGAGGAGGAATATATATTCCAGCCAAAATACATTTAGTACCGTGTATACAGCATAAGATAAAGATATACCTCCCATCGGGGTCAATTTGTGTTTTCAGGACCGTAAACTGCGCGCCCTGCTTGACCAGGATACTCACCCCCCTCGAGTACACTGAGAAGGTAGAATGAAATTGGTGGCTAAATTGCCTTACCGCAAATTGGGGTGTGGAGGTCGGGGGGAGGTGAGTCTCCTGCAGACAAATAATATCAGCAGCTATTCGCTTGACCGTACGGAGCACGGCCAGGCGCTTAACCGGGTTGTTTAAACCCCTCACATTCCAAGACACAAATCTAGTCAATGCAGCCATTGTAGTTTAGAAACAGGTAAAACATGCATGGTAATAACAGTACTATCATACTGAGTATGAGGGTGGTAGATCAGACCGGCAAGGAGAAAATGGGCATCCGACCTCCGGCAGACGCAAGAGATATGTATCGGGGTAGGAAGGTGCAGCATCAGTAGTAGGGACGATACAGAGAGCAATGAGCAATACGCAGTTGAGGTAGTCACAAGAGGGGTGGCAAGTTCAGGATGGGAGTGGTACACGACGAATCGAGGTGGTCCTCCAGCGAGGTTGCACAGAAGATGAAGGGATAGTAGAAGAAAAAACAAAGTCATATAACCATAGGCCAACATGGCCAAACTTATGTGCTCGTAGGCAAGGTGGGGCCGCAGCCAAATCCACATGGGGGCAACAGTGGAAGTGCACCAAAGTGTTCAAACTTCTCAGCAGCTAAAACAAAGTAGCCCAATTAGTAAAATGTGGATTAAACATCAGCAGCTTCTCCGCCTTGGAATAGGAACAAACAGGTAGTTGTCAGCGATAATTAAATCAGAGTATTACCCGTCCTGTTGAGCGCGGCGTTGGATGCGACCATCACGGATTGAGCGTTCCTCTCTGTCCAGCCACTGTGCGGCCGAAGACGGAAGGTCAAAAAAGTGAACGGAGCCTAGAGCTTCCACCCTTAGCTTGGAGGGGTATAGCATAGCATATTTTACATCTAGAGCTCTGAGGCGGCGTTTAATGTCTATAAACTTTGCACGTTGCTTTTGTAGCTCAGCAGAGAAGTCAGGGAAGCAGGAGATTTTAGCATTATCAATCTTCATGGCTTCAGGTTTAAGCCTAGCATTGCGCAGTATAGCATCCCTATCTTTATAATGGAGCAATTTAAACAGAAAGGGTCTTGGAGGGGCCCCCGGTGGCAGAGGCCGAGAAGGCACTCTGTGTGCTCTCTCAACTGAGAATAATGGAGTGAAAGCTTCTTTGCCAAAAGCAGTCACCAGCCAGTTTTCAATAAACTCAACAGGGTCCTTTCCTTCAGCTCTTTCAGGCAAACCAACCAGTCTCACGTTATTCCTTCTCATTCTGTTCTCTAATTCCTCTAATCGGGATGAGTGTTGAGTGAGGAGATGGTTATTATATGAGAGATCTCTTTGCATGGGGGCCATGTCATCCTCAATGGAGCTTATCCTGCCCTCTGCAGCAGAGGTTCTTTCCCTCAATTTTTGTGCATCTTGCCTCAAAAATGTTATTTCCGCTTTAACCCCTTTGATGTCAGCAGTCAGGGCAGCTAGGGAGGTATTGCACGTGGTAATGGCCGCAAAAATGTCTCTAAGTGAGGGCTCACTATCAGAGGCAGGGCTGGGGAGAGACTGCGGCCTAGTGGGGTTGCTATTAGGAGTACTCACGGCGCTCCATAGGAGTTCCGGGCCTCCGCCATCCTCCAGAGGGACAGTATCGTCCGTATCAGATGTTCCCCCGGTCAGCTCGCTCTGTCTCTCCGGGAGAGCGCCGGGACCCGCATCCAGTACTCTGGAGAAAAGTCTCTCCGCTCCATCCCTGTGCTTCTCCTTGGCTGTGCGGGAGGCCTGCGCGCCATCTTGGCTTGCCATGCTGTCTGCAGCTCGGTTTGCGTTTTGCTTCCTAGCCGCCGACATTCTCCTCGGATCTAGGAACGGAGGGCACCGGGATGATCAGGGCACTGTTCCGCAGCACTTGGGCACCAAGACCAGGCAGGACGGGCAGCGTGCAGGATGGATGTCAGGAGATTCGGCGGAGAGAGCTGAGAGTGCGTCCGGTTACATCGGCTGCCTGGCCACGCCCCCCCAGTTTCTAGATTTTAATGTCAAAGCTTAATTGAACAAACTGAAGTTAGAAGCTGATTGGTTACTATGCACAGCTGCACCAGATTTTGCACTTTCCAGTTTTAGTAAATCAACCCCATTGGGGGGATTTACTAAAATTAGCACACAAAATCTAGTGCAGCTGTGCATAGTAACCAATCAGCTTCTAACTTCAGTTTGTTCAATTAAGCTTTGACATTAAAATCTAGAAACTGTATGGTTACAATGCACAGTTGCACCAGATTCTGTTTTCACCCATTTAATTAAGGCTCCAGTCACTAGCGCAACTTTAAAGTGCTTTTGGAGCATGACTTTGATGAGACTTTACACTCTCTGGACTTAAATTGCATCAAAAATCTCACCAAAGTAGTGCAGGCACCTTTTCAAAATCACTGTGATTTTAAGTCGCACCGATCTGAACGGATGCAATTGAAAGGAATGGGGTGCGACTTATGGCCACAGTCGCATGACAAGTCATGCTAGTAGTGTGAAGGGAGCCTTAATGTTTCTCCCAAATTTGTACACTTGTGCTGAAGTCTGTATTTATCTTCCCTAGAAGGCATAGGTAGTCTGTACAGCCTGGTAAAATCAATGACAGGCTGATACTAATCTTCACAAACACTGTTGACTGTACATCCGTGCGGGACTGATGCATGGCTCTGAATGCAGACAGACTGCATTCAGAGCCATGCATCAATTTTGCACAAACCAAAATGCTGGCGGATTGCTGCAGCCTGTTATTTATTTACCAAGTTGGCTGTGCGGCTGCACTGACCACCTGTGCCCCCCGGGTGGATAAACCCAGCCCTTTTCACAGGTGTATGAATCGGTGCGTTCATGTTAATGTTTGAACTGTATTAGAAAAATGGTCTCTGTTGAGATCATATTAATAGTGAAAATCACGGAAAAAGGAAGGATGATGTAATTAAACTCACTCCCTTATTCCCCCACCAACTTACAAATAGTCCATTTAAAACGAAAATTCCTTTTAATGTTTCACTTTTTGCTTTGTTTTTATCTTAATTTATTCTTCATTTAATACCTGTTTTTATAGAAATTTTCCATCCTTCCCCAGACTTTAATCTGTTTTTAATCTTTTTGCTCATACGCCCCCTCCTGCTGCTTTTAACGATTACATTGCCAATTTTTTTTTTTTTTTTTTTTAGATTCCATATTTAACTCCAAATTCATATGGCCAAGCAGGCTGTTTAAATCTACCACCAGCTGTGCTGTGTGTATGGTGTATACAGGGTGCATATTTTAAATAATATGGGTGCATTTATTTTAAATATATATATAAAAAAAAAGTGGACTTATCCTTTTAGGCAGGTTAAATTGTGAGAGAGCTTGTCCCTTTAAGTGTTACTAAACCCAGAACCCTGCATTCACTATATTTGGTCGTACACAGAATATTGAAATGCAATAATTTTTTTTAAACAAAATGACATCTTTATTGAAAAGAGAAACAAACATTTAAAAGTGCAAAGCACCATAATCGAAGGATGAATGGTGACAGTTTCATACGGAGTAAAGATGTCAGAATTAACAGCACGTGTGATACCAAGAACATGAACAGTGGAAATGGCAGTGATACACAGATAGTTATTTATACATACATAGTTATTGACACACATGGTGTGCAGACTGTTAAGTAGCCACGTAGAAAGTATACAATGAATAATGCATTGTACCCATAAGGTAGACAGAGTGATTCATTCATCCACTATGCATGTAAAGGGTTTTCCCTTACCATCTAATCCATATCTTATTGTACTTATTCGGGCACCCTCTATGAATGTATAGGACTATTTTTATAGGGCAACATTTTAATAATGGCCGCGATCCAATTCGGTATGGTCGGAAGTGACTCCCTGAGCCAAACTCTTGCAATTAACAATTTGGCAATAAAGCGTAGAAAAATATTAAGCTGTTTATACTCCTCCGAGGTGGGAAGAAGGCCCAATAAGCATATTTTAGAGCATAGGGTTAGTGGGGAGCCCATTTGGTCACGTAGGAAATGTACCATTTGTGTCCATTACCCTTGGATAACAAGACAAAGACCACATTAGATGGTAAAAGGTGCCACTGGTCTCACCACATCTGGGGCATGCTGGGTTGTAATTTGGCCAATATTAAGATGAATGAATAGGCGTTGGGTAGGACCTATTTAACCACTTCAGCCCCGGACCATATTGCTGGTCAATGACCGGGGCCCCTTTTTGCTATTCGGCACTGCGTCGCTTTAACTGACAATTGCGCGGTCGTGCGACGTGGCTCCCAAACAAAATATATATATATGGGGCATGCCAGAAGATATAAAGGATTAGCTCTGTGCCAGTCACATGCACCCCCACCCCTCAAAAAACAACTCTTTAGCAATACACACCAAAGTGAGCATGTGCAGAGTGCCCCCAAGATTTGCATTTGGGACAGTGTAAGTAGGGGAGGATCAGAAAAGACAGGATCAAAGAGCTTTTTTTACACAATGCACAGGATGCACCCCTTAGGTTCCACACTGAGTATAACAAGCATGCTTTACTGCATATACAGACTGATTTTACTGTTGTGGGTTTAGTAACACTTTAAAATGATCCTTTGTGATGCCGAATTAACAGCTGTGTCTGTTAAAGGAAAAAACATTTTTTGCTGAAATTACTGTTTACAGGGTATATAGACATAAAAGTTAACTGATTCCTTTTAAAAATAGATTAAATTCAATCCTATAATGTGCCTACAGTTTCACTTTTGTTTTTTAAACTGGTTTCATGTTTCTGTGAAGTAAAGAGACCCACAGAACAAAAACAAACAAATCCAGGGCAGTGTTTTGTTTTTAAAATGAATCTGATTGGTTCTGTTAAGTTTTAGACACACAGTAATGACAGCTTAGACCATCGTGAAAAGCTCCCAGTATGATGGTTATAAGGAAACAGGCAACCAGGAAGTGTGGAGATCAGAGCAGTTTTACAGCAACATCAAAGCAAAAACGAGCAATGAGGACATGAAACCAGTACTACAGTAAGGTAAAGGAAGCTATTTAGCTAAAAAAATAAATTCCTTTAGTGATCCTTTAAGTTTACCTCTTTTACGGCCTTGGTGCTGCTATGGGGTATTACACAGGTCTAGAATACCTTGAATTAATATATCTTCGATAAACCAAGAAGTGTGCCTACCCCCCTTCCTTTCTTTCACCATAGAATTAGTTATACACGTCTTACTTTACGTGATGGGCATGCTGTGCTTTACATTTCCTTTGTTTTTCCTTTTACCCTTGTTCTCATTTCTTGTACACATTTTCCAACTTCTGCTTTTAACCCTGCACATGTTTTTCTGGCTTTGCTTAAGACACTGTTCCTTTTTTATTTATTTATTTATTTTTGTACCATTCATACTTGTGTAATCGAGCAGTGAGTGCATATAAACACATTTTTGAAACCCATGATGTGGAGGGTAGAACAATTAGCCCAGCCTGTTGGCTGAGCCATACTTAATAGAAATGTTGCCCTATTGGGCTGCATTCTCTGTGTACACTGCTCTGACTCACCTGTGTGCATAAACCCAGTTGATGCCAGAAGAGGCAGCAATACATAGAATGATGATGGTGTGTTGCTGCCCCCTTCTGTCTGGTCAGGGACTGTGCTAAAGAGCAGAACTGGTAGGCTTGGCCCTATAGAAATCATCTTGTACTTTTGCCGTTGCAGTGCTAATATTCCCCCGCTTGTGGCTTTCCCTCCATTAGAGCAGTGTACACAGGGACTTTGCATATCTTGTGTTTTTCGAACGCTGGTCTCAGGATGCATCGTTCTAGGAAAAGGATTCTTGTAGAGACCAAGGTAATATTGTGCATTCACTTGATATGTTGTCTTTTGGTCACCAGAAATACATGCAGTTATTTTAATGATTGACAAGTGTGTAAGGCTGGTTATAACATTGACATTCAGGTTTTGAAAATGAAGGGAAGCAATAATTACTGCCTGCCTTGTTTCAAAGTCGCTCATCGCCTCCTGAAATGTGTTAGGGTTTGGAGTTTTCAGCACTATAACCACGTGGGTCCAGAATGGAAATAGAAAGTTTCTGCATATCTCCTATTGTGTTCTAATACTGGAGCATTAAGGTACATGCACAGTGGGCTGGATTGTATCACTCTTGGCAAGCTTATGGTTGTCTTGGAGATGATTTATCTTCACTGTGAATGCAAGTGTAGCACACGCTACATGAGCCGCACATACAAGCTTGGTCTTCTACATTAACATAGAAAGGAATTTTCTCTAAGGGCCCATTAAAGCGTTTTTTATGTACAGTAAATGTACATACATCTCCCCATAGAAAAAGGTGAAAAACTGATGATGCAGCCTTACACTGCACTTTGACATATGTTCACGTGCACTTTATTGCATTTATCTTGATTTAAATATAAAACACATCCAGCAAAAATGCAAAGGTGTGAAATGACCCACAGTACATGTCCTGGCACAAATGTAAAGCAGGCTTGGTCCAATCACCAGTGAAAACTTGCCTAAAGTATGGCCATCCAACACTGATTCATTGCACAGTTTAATTTGATGAATCTGTAAGTAAACAAAAATGTACCTTTTAGCCTTTAAAGAAGAATTTCAGGTATGGGTATTTTATTCCTAGTTACTTTGGTTCAGCTTGGACCAATGTAATTATGTAGGTACCATACCTGGCCGATGCTACTGGAAGCTGGAATCGCCAAACTAGACACGGCTACTCCAGTGATCTCTATTTACAAAGCATTCTCAGAATAGCGCCCGTGCCAAGCAGCTGAATTCCTGTGTTCAGTAAGCAGCAGGCCAGCTGCTCGGCGCGGGATGTGGAAGCAAATGGAGATGACTGAAGTAGTGGTGTCTGCTTCAGTGATTTCCAGCCTCATCAGCCAGGTATGGTATATGCATATGTAAAGTGGAAAGGAATGCCACTACTCCGACGAGCCCAGGTGAAAAAACAATACCGAGCAATCTCAGCCTATTGGTCTCCACCAAACACAGACAGCTACCAGTGTAACTATGTATAAAATATCAATACTTGGAATTCATGTTTTATTCTCATATGAAGTAGAGGACCTTTGTACTTGTGGCAGTGCCTAGGCACACACAGAGGAATCTGTCTAGAGTTTGCTAGGCATACCCTGCCCACCTCTGATTACTGAAGTAAACTGATGTTGTCACCAGGGAGCCCAGTCTAAGAGCTGGCTGCCAATAGAATGCACCTCCACTAATTTAGCAGTATTCTATTGGTTACACAGTGCTGCTAATAAGTTGCAACTGCCTTGTGTTGCACTGTCTGAAAAAATAAATATAGATATATACATATACACACTTGCCTAGCTGGATGCAGCATTGGTCAGCTAATCACTCAGCTCTCAGTCTTCTTATTGGTCACCGGCTCTCTGCCCTGCCCCTCCATTGCTCACATTATCACTGGGCTGTGGAGGGCCCGGAAGCTTGCTGAGTGACTGATCCTGCTGCCGCTCCAGGAATCTGGGTGGATCCCGACCCTATGGTCAGGATCTTTCCAGAGCCTGGACTGGCTGACATCAGCCGACAGCTGGCTTTAGTCCACCGTCGGCTGAAAACGGGTCACAGGAGTGCAGATCGAAGAACTGCACTTCCGTTTATCGATGGAAGTACAGCAAAAAAAAAGCTTTGGCTATACTTCTCCATTAAGCTTATCGGTTTTTCATCAAGCTGAACAAAATTGCAGGTGGCCATTGTGCCTGATCTGAGCCCTGTCAGCAGGGAGAGTTGTACAGAGCTTTTTTAAGCTACTGACATTTTTTTTCTGTATGTGGAAGTTGTACTATGTTCACATTTTCACATAACCTTTTGTAAGTCTCCCTCCCTTTAGATATTCTTTTAATTTGCACATTCTTTGCACTGAAAAATAGTTGCCCATAGTTCTTCCATATGATCTTACCAGCAGACTTTAATGCTACTTCCTCCTGTCTATCTAACTGGTGTAGTTATTAACAATACGAGATGTGTAGAAACGTACTATTCCTTACTGTACCAAAATGTTATATAAACTCTGAGGGAATGTGTCATACAATGCCTTTCAGAGAGGGAGCATGCACATTTGAAGCTGCTATCTTAAATGCTGGCTTTAGCTTTATTTAAGCTGTTAAGACTGCAACAAGCTTCATTAAGTGTTTAGGGCTGGGTTCACACAAATGCATATTGGATATGGGTTTCCTCACATCCAATTTGCATGTCAGGAGATGGAGTCGTTTCACACATCCCCGGAGCGAATTGCACAGGAGTCCTGTGCGTCTTCTGGTCCGTTTTCAAGTCCGAATTCAGCCCAAATATCGGACTGAATGGGACCTGAAACGGTGAACAGGGACGCACCGGACCCCTGCTGTGAGCCGCTCCGTGCGACAGTGTCAACCCAGCCTAAAGCTTGCTGGGAGTCTACTGAAGTCCCGTGAAAGATTGCATAGAGCTACAGATATTTTCAGTTGAAACATATAAAACAAACACAAGAGGGCGCCTCCGTTTAGGTGTATCAATTTTTCAAAAATAATAAAAGACAATAAATATGCACTCTCTAGTTACAAGTGGATCAAGACTCTAGCACTAGGGAAGCTTTCAGAACTTTAAGCAAACTGCTAAAAATCTAGCTGAATGATTTGAAAATGCCTACTGAAAACTATGGCTATATGACCGATTCTAGTAGACCAGGAACAAGTATAAAACAATAGTTTTAACTTCACTTGGATATTCTTTGCACGATTGTTCAGGGTCAGAAGTCCCGTACCCCCCCACCCACGGAAAAAAATGTACATTTACTGTAGCTGCTGACTTTTAATATTGGGCACTTACCTGTCCTGGAATCCAGCGATGTCGGCACTGTAGCCAATGTTTCCATTGGCTCTTGGGTGCTGCCACTGCCGTTCGTAGTAAGGGAACCCGGCAGTGAAGGCTTTTATCTTCACAGCCAGTTCCTTACTGTGCATGCGCAAAGCGTGCTGTGCTTTCTGTCAAAAACAGGTACCCGCTCCCCCCCCCCCGAAAGGTGTCAAATGTGGCACCGGAAGGTTGGAGGGGGCTGGTAAACGGAGCTTCCACATTTTGGGTGGAACTCCACTTTAAAGTATTGAAAATAAAAATAGCCGGGTACCGGTAATTTATGGAGGGTAGCACCTTTTATTTCTCTCAGTACAGGATTACTTTATTTGCTAAGACGGGGTAACGATATCGGATGGGTTAGCAAAAAGATTAATAAAGCGTGCACCACTCCTCTAAACTGATAAAATAAAGCACATCCTGCTTGTAATTAACAAGGGGGGCACAAGCCCGTTTTGGTAATTGGTGGTGATATGCTCTGTCTTCTATGTCATCTCTGCACCAAACACAGCATGGAGAGCTGGAGCTGCTTGCTCTGGTTCCCTCTGTGTTTAAAACTGCGACGATCACCTGGTTAAATAGGTTCAGGACCCACATCAGTTTCTATTTCACTGTAAAATAGAAATTGGCATGCGTGGCACAAATGTATTTTGTTACAGGTACTCATATTAGACCAACAATTTTTACGCAGCATTTTACATATATATTGTCCATTCACATCAGTCCCTGCTTTCAAGCAGCTTCCAATCTAAGATCCCTAACTCACATTCACACATACACATACCAGGGCCAAGTTAGACAGGAGCATAGAATAGACCTGAAACGGCCGTTGGCAACAGCCAGTAATGGCAACTGAAAGTTAAGCATGTCTTTCACCTAAAATTGTAAATTTATATCTGCAGCATGCTTTGCTATGGCAAAATAAGTCTGGTACAAACTATGCACAGTAACTAATCCGCTACTTATTTCAGCTTGTTCAGTTAGGTTAGACAATAAAACCTGGAAGCTGATTGGTTACTATGCAGAGCTGTACTAGATTCTGTGTGCTCAAGCGTTAGTATATCTCCCCCCATTAATTTGTACCGATTATGGAGAATGCTATTGGTAATTCCTTTTATTCACTTCAGATCGAAGACCTTGAATATGACTTGGTCATCATTACAAGGTGTTGCAGTGCATATTTTGACACCACTGGGAACCATTCTAAAATTAACATAGTCAAAAAGCAATTTGGCATTTTATGATATTTCTAGTAGTAATGTAAATCTCATCGGAATAATTTTTTTAATTGAAGATCCTAATGGGTGTATCTTAAGCCAAACATTTTTTATATAGTGTTGAGCAGAGTGTGGAAGGTTTTCCCGCCCTTTTCTGTTCTGTGACAGTGGTCATCAGGACAGATGGACATGGTGGACCTTCAACAGGGACACAGGCAGCAATAACAACCTGTTCCAACCCTTCCCTACTCTTTCCAAACATAAAACAAAATGTAGCTCTAGGTACACTTTAAACTGAACCTTTTAGACTGTTTTTACCACAGGACATGCGCTAATATTGACTTGTATTGTTTGTCCTCTTGTAGTTCAGTGGGGTCTGCCCACTGTGTCTGCTGCTGGGGTCATCGGAATGCTAAGTGCTGTAGTTGCGAGCATCATTGAGTCTATTGGAGATTACTATGCTTGTGCCCGCCTTTCGTGTGCCCCACCTCCTCCTATTCATGCCATTAATAGGTAAGTTTGGTTGTTTCTTGGAATATATGAAGATATGAGTGTCTTTTTATATTGTATGAATGTTTTTATTAGGGTTGTCCCGATACCACTTTTTTAGGACTGAGTACAAGTACCGATACTTTTTTTCAAGTACTCGCCGATACCGAATACCAATACTTTTTTTAAAATGTGTCCCCAAATGCAGCCATGTCCCCCCACAAATGCAGCCATGTCCCCCCACAAATGCAGCCATGTCCCCCCACAAATGCAGCCATGTCCCCCCACAGATGCAGCCATGTCCCCCCACAGATGCAGCCATGTCCCCCCACAGATGCAGCCATGTCCCCCCACAGATGCAGCCATGTCCCCCCACAGATGCAGCCATGTCCCCCCACAGATGCTGCCATGTCCCCCCACAGATGCAGCCATGTCCCCCCACAGATGCAGCCATGTCCCCCCCATATGCAGCCATGTCCCCCCATATGCAGCCATGTCCCCCCCATATGCAGCCATGTCCCCCCCCATATGCAGCCATGTCCCCCGCCATGTCCCCCCCCATATGCAGCCATGTCCCCCCCCATATGCAGCCATGTCCCCCCCATATGCAGCCATGTCCCCCCCATATCCAGCCATGTCTCCCCCATATCCAGCCATGCCCCCCCATATATGCAGCCATGTCCCCCTTACCTACATGCTGCCATGCCGCGCTGCCGCTTGGTTAATACGGGCGGGGAACATTACAGCTTTCATTTGAATAGCTGTAGTCTTTCGCGCCGCACTGCGTATAGACACTCCCCCTTGCTCGGGATTAGACAGTTCACCCGAGCAAGGGGGAGTGTCTATGCGCGGCGGGAAACACTACAGCTATTCAAATGAAAGCTGTAATGTTCCCCGCCCGTATTACCCAAGCGGCGGCGGCAGCGGGGATGCACAAGTATTCTATTTAGGCATCGGGGGTATTTGCGGGAGTACGAGTACTCCCGCAAATACTCGGAATCGGTACCGATACTAGTATCGGTATCGGGACAACCCTAGTTTTTATCTTTTCGCATTTATTATTTTTAGCCATGGTGTTACTCCACACTCCTCCAGATATCAGGTAGAGAATGAGAAAAAGAAAAAAAGGCGCACCAGCCTAGTGCATTATGCTTCAGATATGTTTTATTAAAAATAGATAAAAAGAAAACTACTCACAGACGTAGGTGAATGGCTCACAATGTAAATAGTCTCCAAAGTAGCAGCATTGAGTCTAAAACAGATGTACTCCATGTGGTCACAGAGGAGATGACAAGGGCCACTGCAGGCTGACGCATTTCGAAGGATTGCCTTCTTCCTCAGAGCCCAGCAGTCTCTGCTGGGCTCTGCTGCTACTTTGGAGACTATTTACATTGTGAGCCATTCCCCTACGTTTGTGAGTAATTTTCTTTTTATCTATTTTTAATAAAACATATCTGAAGGATAATGCACTGGGCTAGTGCGCCTTTTTTTTTCTTGTTCTCGTTGACTGTTAGGATGCCCCTATCCCTGAGGGCAGCAAAGCCTGTGACATAGACCATCACGATACATAGACTTTATGGTAATCCATTCGTGTGCAGAAGTGTTTGTTTTCTGCTATCAAAATATCAGGTAGAGAACTTGGTTTTCCCCTCTCTAAAGTCTGGGCTGCCGCGTATCCCTGCCCTCCTATGGGTTGCTATCATCACATGACCAGAAGGCCACAGTCTTGGCTAGAAGAGTTGGCTGCCTTACCAGTTAGACATTTGTTAAATACTGATACTGTATGCTTTTTTTTTGTACACATTTCAGGGAATAGTCAAATTTTAACTGACAGTGTAAATTAATCTTCTACAATATCATTCCATGCAGATTTCTCTTACTGATATAATTATTTTGTCTGTATACAGGGGGATATTCATTGAAGGCCTCTCTTGTGTCCTGGATGGGGTGTTTGGCACTGGCAATGGATCCACATCATCTAGCCCTAATATAGGCGTTTTGGGGATAACCAAGGTAAGTCATAAATTGGACCATATTTGACATCTTGGATGTGAATGGCCATGTGGGCTCACATTTGTTTGTGAGGTTTACAGTACATCATCTTGGCCAGGGCCTAATTGTACTTTTGCAGAGACCTGGGATTTGTCAGCAGATGCAAGTCAGGCTATATGCAGTGGGACTTTTTTTTTTTACCTTTGCTTATACAGCTTTGGCACTGTAGGCTGAAGTGGAGGTGGCCTGGCCCCCAGTACAAGGACTCCTAGTAATGACATCTTTGTAACCTGATGACTATATTACTCACTGGATTATAATATTTAGCTTAGAGCATGACATATGCCTATAACCCTTCAGCCTATTAAGGTGGCTGCAGTCCTTTTTGGTGCACCTATTCCCTGTAGTTTCCCCCGGGACATATACAGTATGTGACTGGCACATGATAGCACATATGTATTCCTATATGTTTCTGACGAAGCTGATTAGAGAAACACGTCAAAAGCTACCACCATTTCACTTTGACTACCATGATATTCTGAAGGTTTAAAGCTAGGGGACTACATAAATACTGATGGTGATTGGTTTAAGAGTAGCCAGTGTTGCCGTATAACATAGGTGTCCTCATATGTTATGCCTCTGTATTCTTTTTGGCCGTCAATATTTTATATGTGACTTTAATGTTAAACCAAATAAAAATTAAGTTTTGATATGTCTGCCTGCGGAATAGCTAAATACCTGTTGTTCACTTCACTTCATTTTGACTGCATCGCTTTGGTTGTTTGGTCGAGTGCGGCAGTCCAGGATCTTCTTCTGTCAAATGCACCTGTGCATAGCCAGCACCCTTTTGGTTTAGTAGGACAGAAGCAAAGCCAAGGGATCAGCAGTTTTTAGAGCTGTATCATCTCTCACTTCAGCAGGAACCAGCCGAGGTTCAAACCATTAATGGGCAGGCTGAATGTACAAAGTTGATCGGTTTATCAACTTGGGTACAACCAGCCTGTCGGATTTTCTTGCGACTATCGCTAGCGGGTAATACAGTGAAAATGTGGATGTATTGCTAATCTAATGATGTGCTCAAATAAAAACTAAGGTTACCAATTATTAGTGCAATTATTTTTACAGCAATAAGTTGTTGTCCAGCTTAATGATTCAAACATTCAAAAAGGGTCACAGTGATTACTCCTTATTGCGTGTTTTCCAATGGGTGCCTGAAATCCCAGGTGCTCTGTGCTCTCAGGACTCTCACCTCAAATGTGGTGTCATATAGTCCATCTATTAACCTCTCCAGTTAGCGTAGTATTGGCCTCCTCCTCTCTACCTCTGGAGGACTCTCCATTGGTACCTCTTCTTGGATCCAATAATTGGGGTATTGTACCTTTAATATCCCATTTGGTTCATGCTGCCTGCATGCCTCACTCATGAATAGGGAGATAGCAAATAGCCTCTTATGGTGCAGTATCAGTATTTTTCAGCATTGTGATGGTTTAAACGGTTTGTTTAAAATTTAAATGCATTTTAAAACATTCAAACAAGCTTCAATTAAACATTTCTGGGCTTTACTTCTGCACACGACGCCGCATCCGGTCCACGTCTGCCTCTGCTCGCCCTTAGCGTTACGTCACAGGTCACATGACATCTCCTGATGAAGTAACCGTAACCCCAGTCGTCTTTTTTCAGGACAGCCCTTGAGATGGAGTCCCTCCCATCGACGCAGGAAACACATTGCCAACAGTTCAAAAGGCGGTCCCTCAGGTCCCTGGTCAGTCATTGTGTTTCCTCCATCGGAGGAACATGTTGCCGGAGGAACAACACTATAGGACTTCATCTCTCAGGAGCTGCCTGCAGGGAAAAGAGAGGCTGCATAGAGGACTGGATCCCTCCTATCACCTTCTTAGAAGTCTCACCACCTTGGTGCTGGGCTCGGGTACCGTCCAGCAATACCGGAGCAGACCCGTTTTCCTCCTCTTCCTGGTTCCCGAGGTGGCCAGTGGGCAGAATGGTGCGGTTGCCCCCGGGAGTGGGTGAGTGGATCTACATTTCCCAGCTTTTCGCCGTGATCGCGGTGGGGGTCGGAGTCATTTCCGGCCGGAATCGCGTCATCTCTGTGCGCCGAGACTTCCGGTTCCGGGTCTCCCGACAGCGCGTGGGGGAGAGAAAAAGCCAGAGCTGGGCCTACAATCCCTGACCAGCGTCCAGCAATACCAGACTAGCGGCGGGATACGGAGGAAGGGGCCACCATGGAGGCTAATCCCCAGGATACTCCGGAGGACGTAGGCACCAGTCTAACTTAGGTAGGCTGCTGGGCATGCCCTGTACTGGGTTGTTATAGGCTAGGTGTGGCGGCTGGGAGTTGCTCCATGGGGGTCACTGTCCCGGGGGAAACAATAGCAGTGGTGGCAGCACGTGTGTTCCTTAAAGGGGAAGGTCTGTTTTTTAAAAGTTTCCATCTTATCCATTTCAGGCTAAGGAGGCTTCAAGGGAGGACAAGTCAGGCCGCAGGAAGTGCCCTAATTGTGGAAGCAAATTATCCTCAGGCTATGACAAGACCTTATGCAGGCAATGTATTGCAAGATTGTTGAAATCTGAGGCAGACTCCCCCTTGGCCAAGTTCCTGGGCTCATTTAAGGAAGAGATGGCTTCAACTCTTAAATCCCTTAGGGACTTCATTTCGAATGTCAACGTGTCTGCTTCCTCCAGTGGTGCAGCTATAGTTTCCCCTTCACCAAGCCCCACAATACCTAGCTCCGGGGAGCCCCGTACAGAAAGGGAGCATAGCCCCGGGTTAGTTAGGCCTGAATCTTCTGACTCTGATTCAGAACAGGAGGAAGATCAGGTCGCAGCTAACAGGATCACAAAATATAAATGATCTATCGAGAGGTAGATGAATTACTGAGTGCTATCTATGATACACTGGAGATTGAAGAGGAAGAAACTCAATTATCCAGGCATGACAAAATGTATGCTGCCCTGGGAAAGAAAAAGGCCAGAGTGTTCCCTATTCATGGTGTGCTCTCTGATCTGGTTCGCAAAGAATGGGCTGAGCCGGATAAAAAAGCTTTCTTCCCAAATTCTCTCAAAAGAAGGTTGCCCTTCAACGAGAACCCAGAGGCAGTCTGGAACAAAATCCCAAAGCTTGATGCCCCTCTGTCTAAGGCAGTGTTTCTCAATTCCAGTCCTCAGACCCCCCCAACAGGTCAGGTTTTCAGGATTTCCTTCAGATGAAAAGGCTGTGGTGATTACTAAGGCAGTGAAACTGATCAAATCACCTGTGCAAAATAATGGAAATCCTGAAAACCTGACCTGTTGGGGGGGCCTGAGGACTGGAATTGAGAAACACTGGTCTAAGGTATCTAAACAGTCTGACCTGGCCTTTGAAGATATGGGTCATTTAAAGCAGTGGTCATCAACCTTGTCCTGCAGGGCCCACTAACAGGCCAGGTTTGCAAGATAACTGAAATACATCACAGCTGATATCATTTGCTGCTCAGTGATTGCAGTATTCTAGTCTGGATCTCCCCAAGGTAATACATAAATCCTGTCCTGTTAGTGGGCCCTGCAGGACAGGGTTGATGACCACTGATTTAAAGGACATAATGGATAGGAAGACTGACATTGTCCTAAAAAGGGCCTGGGATGCTTCTATGGCAGGGCTAAAACCAGCATTAGTCACTTCCTGTGTTGCTGGGAACCTAGAGTTCTGGTTATCCCAGTTGGAAGAACACCTCAAAGCAGGTACTCCTAGGGAAGATCTTCTAAAAACTTTTCCAATGCTTTTCAAAGCAACCAGTTTTATCTCAGATGCTGCGACTGATGCGGTAAAATTTACAGTCAAGTCTGCAGCTCTTTCAGTGGCAGCCAGAAGATCCGTATGGATGAAGAGGTGGGCGGGTGACACAGCATCCAAGACACGGCTATGCAGTGTCCCCTTCACTGGAGGACCTAGTCTTCGGGCCTGAACTAGAAACCGCCCTGGAGAGAATGGCGGACAAAAATAAATCTTTTCCCGTCAAAAAGAAAAATTTCCAGAAAGTTTTTTCGTCCCCCTAAGGAATCTGAAAAAACAGGGAAAGAATTCAAGCCCAAAAAACATTGGACAGGGCAAAAAGGCCCGGTCAAGAGCCCAAGCCCCAGTGACGTGAGGGTCCCTGTGGGAGGAAGATTAAAGAACTTTCTTCCCCAGTGGGAAAAAACAACCTTGAACGAATTCGTACTAAACATCATCAAAAGAGGTTACACCCTGGAATTCCACAGCGAACCACCATACAAGTTTCTGGTGACAAAATTACCAAGTCACTCAGAGAAAGCCAAGGCTTTACCCTTATTAATAGGATCAAGAAGTATTGGTGGATCAAGAAGTATTGACACCAGTGCCTATTCACGAACAGGGGGAGGGTTTCTACTCGCACATTTTTGTAGTAAAAAAGCCCTCAGGAAAGTTCAGACTGATTATGAACCTCCGACCCCTGAATCTCTCCATCTGTTAAAAGAGATTTCAGATGGAGTCAAAGTATTCGATAAGAAATCTTCTGCAAAAGGAGGCACTAGTGCCCTTGAGGCTTCAGTCAGTCTCAATCATACCATAACTGGACGATTTACTTCTTACAGCCCATTCAGAGAAGCCACTCTGCCAAGATCTAGAATTGACACAACACAACCTGAGATGCTTGGGCTGGATTGTCAGTCTAGAAAAATCCAAGACAACTCCAACACAGAACATTCAGTACTTGGGTTACAATATACTATCTGTAGAACAAAAGATAGTTTTACCGAAAGAGAAGATATCCAACCTACATCAAAGGATGTCCTTTCTTCAAACCAGTTGCTATTGCACAGTAAGGGAGGTCATGTCTGCAGTTGGTCTGATGACGGCAGCCATCCCAGCTGTGCAATGGCGCGGTTCCACCAGAGAGACCTACAGAAATTCCTGTTGGAACAAATGAAGGGAAAAGATCTGGAAGAATCTGTATCGATCCCCAACAAGGTGAAACGTTGGCTCTGGTGGTGGAAGGACAAAGAGAACCTAAACAAAGGGGTTCTCTGGGTCCTTCCTATTACATCCACTCTGACCACGGATGCAAGCAGTTGGAGCTGGGGAGCCCATCTGAACACCTTCTGGGCACAAGGCAGGGTGGACACCAGAAGAAGAAAAGTTTTCTTCCCATTGGAAGGAGTTAACAGCAATCCTAAGGGCTCTGCTAGCATTTCAGGACAAGCTGCAAGGTCACCACCTTCAAGTCCGATCAGACATGACGGCAGTAGCCTATGTAAACAAGCAGGGAGGGACCAGAAGTCCTCGTTTGATGTTGGTGGCAAAACAGATGTTTCAATGGGCAGAAGTTCATCTAAAGTACATCTCCGCGATACACTTGAGGGGCGAACAGAACAACACTGCAGACTTCTTGAGTCGACAACTAGTTTCGAATCAAGAATGGTCACTATATATTAGGGCTGCACGATTCTGGTCAAAATGAGAATCACGATTATTTTGCTTAGACTAAAGATCACGATTCTCTCACGATTCTCAAAAACATTTATGCCAGAACCCCCCCCCCCCCCCCAAAAAAAATGATAAATAAACCTGTGATTTATCTGAAAAATATGAATATATAAAAAAAAGAGACCAGTGATATGTCTATAATGTTAAAGATCATATAACTCCTATGAAAAAAGCAGAATCAAACTTTGATTCTGCTTTTTTCATAGGAGCTATATGGTCTTTAACATTATAGACATATCACTGGTCTCTTTTTTTATAGATCAGAAGCAGTACTGCCAGCAACCATTGGGTGGCGCATGGATACACACAGTTGTACAGAACTGTGAGAAGGATGAATACATCACAAGCAGTACCGCCGGCAACCACTGTGTGGCGCATGGATACAAACTACTGCAGGCTGCTGACTTCGGTTTTGATATCGGCGGCTTTTGCGTTCCACGCTGGTTACGTGGAACCAGCGGTGAAAACGGAAGAATCGCCGGTCATCCCGCGGGGAGATCGCAGGCGGGGAGAATCGAAATCGCGATTCTCTCCGCTATTAATCGTGCAGCTCTACTACATATGGAAGTCTTAAACTTCATAACAACTCACTGGGGGATTCCAGAGATTTGTTCGCCAACAAGGAGAACGCAAAAGTTCCCAATTTTTGCTCTCTATGCCCAGGAGATCATCCCTGGAAGGTAGATGCATTACAGATACCCTGGACCTTCATATTAGCCTATGCATTTCGACCACTTCACCTCATTCCGAGAGTATTAGCCAAGTTTCTGGCAGAGGAAACATGTCTAATACTGGTGGCACCCTTTTGGCCCAAGAGACCTTGGTTCACAACGTTATTGAAATTAACAGATCAACCACCTCTGAGGCTCCCATACAGACAGGACCTCCTGTCACATGGACCCCTCCTGAATCCTCAAGTACCTATGCTAAAACTCTCAGCATGGCTACTGAGGAAGAGATTCTAAGGGACAAAGGGTTATCAGAGAAAGTGATTCAGACCCTGCTTCAGAGTCGAAAACCAGTCACTCAAGCTATCTACAATAAAATTTGGAAAAAAATGTAATTCCTTTTTGGCGGATCAGGAAAACCCTAACAGAGATACAACAAATATCTTGCAGTTTCTACAGGACGGAGTAGACAAAGGGTTAACCCCAAGTACTATTAAAGTACAGATAGCGGCACTAAGTGTATATCTAGAAAGACGCTTGCAGGAAGATCCTCTAATTTCCAGGTTCTGTAAAGCAATCACTAGACAGAAACCAACTAAGGTCAAAGTAAATCCAATGTGGATCTTGTCAGTCGTCCTCAAAGCCTTCTTGGGAACTCCATTTGAACCTATCTCAGAGGCCTCTTTAGGACTACTTACTTTTAAAACAGTGCTCCTGGTGGCAATCACTTCAGTCTGCAGGGTCAGTGAAATACAAGCTCTCTCAATTAGAGAGCCCTTCCTTCAAATCCTTGAAGACAGAGTCATCTTAAAAACAGATCCTGGGTTCTTGCCAAAGGTAGCATCAAAATTTCATAGGTCCAAAGACATCATTCTTCCTGCTTTTTGCCAGAATACCTCTAATGAGAAAGAAAGGCAGTTTCATCTATTAGATGTGAGAAGGTGTATTCTAGAGTACTTAGATGCAACTAAGTCTTTTAGACTGGCAGATTCTTTGTACTTTTTTTTGGACAGCGTAAGGGACAAAAAGCTTCCAAGATCACTATAGCTAGGTGGATCAGGCTAGCTATAGCAGAAAGTTATACAATTCTAAATAAAGATCCTCCTGGGGGTGTTAAAGCCCACTCCACAAGGGTACTTTCGGCATCCTGGGCAGAAAAAGCTGGTGCCACCCCGGAGCAGATATGTAAAGCAGCCACGTGGTCAGAATCAGGCTTTTGGGAGGAAAGTCCTCCAAGCTGTGGTCCCACCCTAATCTGGTGAGTACTTGGGGATCCTCTCAAGGGCTGTCCTGGAAGACGACTGGGGAAAACTGGAGTTAGTACTCACCGGTAACTCCTTTTCCAGTAGTCTTCAAGGACAGCACGATCACACCCTTTAAGTTATGTTGATGCATTGATATGTTTGACTATTGTGGTTATATTTTTCAGTTCCATCCTTCGGTTCTTGGTAAATGACTGACCAGGGACCTGAGGGACCGCCTTTTGAACTGTTGGCAATGTGTTTCCTGTGTCGATGGGAGGGACTCCATCTCAAGGGCTGTCCTGGAAGACTACTGGAAAAGGAGTTACTGGTGAGTACTAACTCCAGTTTTTGCACAACTATCCCATAATTTGACACATTGGATCACATGTATTTTTATTTTACCGGACCTTTATGCATAACTGTAGCATATGGATTTCACTATATGGACTTTATTTTGAATATTTGAATTATTAGGCTGGACAACTTGTTGCTGTGAAAATAATGGCACCAATCATTGGTAACCTTTTGTTTTTATTTGTTTGAGCATAATATTAGAGCAGCACGACATCCACATTTTCATTGTATTAGCACTTTAATACAAATATATTAATACATATTGATTTGCGCAGCAGCTCCACATTAATATATGTATATAGATCACTAATACACTCGAGCACCTTATATTTCCACACTAGGTGGCACCGGAGTTCAAAAGTCTTTTATCGCTAACGGCTGCAGGAAAGAAATTTGCACCGTGTACGACCTGCCCTACTCTGCAAACTGAGTGTCACGGCTGTACACTTTATTTAATGTTATTTAAAGATTTTATGCAAATGACAAAAGTAAAACATCAGTAAAAAAAAAAAAAAAAGACCAGATCTGATTATACTTTTCATTTTCTGCTGTTCAAATTGCATTAGAAGCAGCAGTTATATAAAGCTAGCTTCCTCCCAAATGTTGTTAAATATAGTTTAATGGCCTGCCCTATATTCACAGCTTTTTGGGTGGCTGAAAATTCTGGGCATCGATATTGGAACAGATGGCAGGTGCGCATTTTATGTAATTTTTTTATTTTTACTGATAATGGCCCCATCTACTGACAGCACAAAGAATTGCTGCAAAAGCAGGCACAGCAGATGCCACCTGTAAATATATACAAGGGACATATGCTGTAGTTTATAGCTCTGCTGTATATTTATATTAGAAAGTGCATGTGATGTTTATGTGCAGTCATTCTTTGTTGTTCCTAGGTTGCCAGTCGCAGGGTCATCCAGTATGGTGCCGCCTTCATGCTGCTGTTGGGCATGATTGGGAAGTTCAGTGCCCTGTTTGCCTCTCTGCCGGATCCTGTCCTTGGAGCTCTGTTTTGTACCTTGTTTGGTAAGTCACTGTTTCTCATGGGATGACTAATGGGTAGTACACAGGTCTATGATCTGCTATCATTGGATATCAACTTGTTGTAGATTATAATAGATAAAAAAAAAAAAATGATCTTTGGTTGCTATGAACTATTGCTTTTTAGTAGGTTATTAACATTGATCTTTATGCAAATCACAAACAGAGCACAAATATCTCTCTGCTTCCCCTTAAGAGAATATAATTTCCCCCCCTTACATGGCCCCTTTATTATTTTTTATTTTTCCTTTTTCAGTCCTGTGAGGTCATCATATGGTTAAAAACTTTTTCTCATCTTCCCCAGCTAGTAACAGGGGTTGGCTTGGGCGCCCAATGTGGCATCCCATGCACACAGGTGTGCCCAGATCGCATAACCGATCTGGCTGCCTGCATGGTGTGGGTGGGCTCTTGGAAGTTGCTGTACAATTGAATGGCAGGGTAGAGAGGCTGGAGTAGAGTTTAAATGAGATTGGTGGCGTTTGGTGTGAAGATGAAGAGCAGGTCAAGCAACATTCCTCCTAGAGGCAGTGCTGGCATGACCTCAGTGTTGCTTGTGGATAAAACAGTGGGGTGGTGGCGTGGTGGCGTGGCTGGTCACCTTGCTTACAGGTAGCAGGTAGTGGTGACTGGTCTTTTAGAAAGGATGTAGGGGCCTTTTTAGTGGCACTTATATAAATATTGCATAGCCCTGGAATTTAACAGAATTGTAACAAACATGAAAGTCTACAAGGTAAATACTGTTCTGCATTCATTTCTCTGCTTCAAATACTCCAATCATGGCTTTCTCATTACTGGCTCTGCTTATTGTCTTCATGGCGTGGTCACCTGCTGTTTCAATTAATATAATTGTGTTTCTCCAGGTATGATCACTGCAGTGGGCCTTTCCAATCTTCAGTTTGTGGATCTGAACTCTTCCCGGAATCTCTTTGTCCTCGGTTTTTCAATATTTTTTGGGTTGATGCTACCAAGTTATTTGAAGCAGAACCCATTGGTCACAGGTTTGTACAAATCACCTATTTATTTTACACAGCCTTTTCCTTTAACTATTCAGGAAACAACATACTGTATATGGCTTTACCATCTTAGGCTAGGTTCATACTGGGGTTATTTACGAAAGGCAAATCCACTTTGCACTACAAGTGCAAACTACAAGTCCAAAGTGAATTTGAAATTGCACTAAAAATGCACTTGGAAGTGCAGTCGCTGTAGATCCGAGGGAGACATGCAAGGAGAATAAAAAAGAGCATTTTAGCTTGCACATGATTGGATGATAAAATCAGCACAGCTTCCACTCATTTCAGATCTACCCCTCAGATTTACAGCGACTGCACTTCCAAGTTCTCTTTCAGCACATTTTGCACTTGTAGTTTGCACTTGTAGTGCAAAATGGATTTGCCTTTCGTAAATAACCCCTACTGTGTTGGTTTCACTGTGGGCTCATTTGCATGGGCACAGCAGCCCATTAATTTTAAAATGTAGGGCAAGGGTACTCGTAAACTTTTCCATAATTGCAGCCGCAGGGTATAACTGCCCAGTGCTATGCAGTTCCCAGGACGGAAAAATGTGCTTTGGTTTCCAGTTTGTGGGGGTGCCATTCTTACCAACTGCAGCGCGTTTTTGATGCAGGTGCGATTACACAGTTTCCTGCACCCGCATATAGTGTGAACCTAGCCTTAAATGGATTTTCACATTAAAATGGGAAACCCCCAATTTGCCTTTATTAAAATCCTTCAGGCTGCTTTCACACTGAAAGCGCCAGCCGTTGGCGGTAAAGCGATGCTCGTTTTAGCGGTGCTTTTCTGCTGTTTGACCGGTGCTTTTGTTAAAAGCTTCCGTGTCGTGGCTGCCGATTCATTGCAATGGGCAGGAGCGTTTTGGGAGCGCTAAATACAGTGCTCCCAAGCCGCCCCAAAGATGCTGCTTGCAGGACTTTGTCTAACGTCCTACAAGCGCACCACCCCAGTGTGAAAGCAGTTGGCTTTGATGCTGGGGAGGTATGAGAGGCGCTTTACAGGCGCTATTTTTAGCACTAAAATGCCTGAAAAGCGCCCCAGTGTGAAAAGGGGTCTAACTGTGAATGATGACCCTAAAATTATTGCATTTATTCCATCACACACAATACCCAACATGTGAAGCACAGTTGTTGTCTTGCAAAGGGGCACCCAACTTGCATATTTATGTTCATATGTGTTAACATGGGGAGAGGACTTTAAAAATATCTTTCTTTCTAAATGATGTGCTACTTTCATTTCTTTTTAAGCTTATTTCCTGCAACTTTATGTCTATCACATAGGGGGCTGACAATGGGCAGGGCCATTTTGGAAGCGCTAAATACAGCGCTCCCAAACTCCCCTTCTCACTCCCAAACAGCCCCAAAGATGCTGCTTGCAGGACTTTTTCGAACGTCCCACAAGCACACCGCTCAGTTGTAAAAGCACCCATTGCAATGAATGGGAGGCAGTTTTCAGGTGCTTTACAGGTGCTATTTCTAGCACTAAAATGCCTGAAAACTGCCTCATTATGTAATACAATATATGTTTATAGAATTTTGTATCTGATTGGAGATGCCACCAGATTAAACAGAAGGTGTGTTGTTGGCATTGCAAATTTCTCTTGGGTACCAAGGAAAACCTGGAATGGAAAGGATTGGCATGATACTACCCTAGAAGGGGCAGTTGATTGGTGGAACTTTAAAGGTCATCTTGTCTGTCAGTTGCAAAAATGTGCTTTCTCTCTACAAACAATATTGTAAAGTTTACAACAAATTCCCTTACATTTTGTGACACATTTCTTTCTTTTAGGCATTGCAGAGATTGATCAAGTATTAAATGTCCTGCTTACAACAGCCATGTTTGTTGGAGGTTGCACAGCTTTCATTTTAGACAACACTATTCCTGGTGAGTATATTCTGAGAGAAGATCAATAAAAAGTAATGTAAACTAAAGAGAAAATTTCTCAATACATCTTGTATGATATGGAAAAAGGAAGACCTGCAAAGGCTAATTCAGGACAGAAAATCAAAAACATTGGCAGGTTCCCGAACACTCAGTTTTACTAGATAGAGAGCCTGTTTATGGGAACAATGCACAGTAGTAAAGTACAATTATAATACAGTACTTGGCAGTATTGCCCATCTCTCTTGCAGAGCTTGAGCTTGATCTTTAGCATCCAACACTTCTGGAAATGCGATCGGTGGCTGAAGAGGTAAAGTACAGAGCTGCAGGGAAGCGTCCGTCATCGACATGCGTAGGAGATGATTTGCAGCAATCTGACATACCTGAAAGTGTTGGACACCAAAGATCGTAGAGGTAGCTCTAGTTTTCGCTCTGCTATAGACACAGGTTCTTAAGGGATAAGTTCTCCATTGGGAAAATGCTACATGTTCCACCCGTTTTTAGGGTAGAACATGTACCATGTCACTGCTCCTGCTGTGGACAGTTTCCCGTAACAGTTGTCACTTTTTGAAAAGAGCATAGCAATGCGGGGCTCTGCCCACACGGCCACATCATTCATGCACAGAGTAGTCTATATTCCCATCCCACACTTTAATGGAACAGGGCTTGTCGGTAGCGGGTGCGGCAGCGACTACCAAATGGGTACTAGATACATGACAGATAAATGCACATATTCGCCAGCACATCATGGATCTTCAAATGTTGTCCAAATGTTGGCTTTTATTGCAGAAAGATCACATCACAAAAGAACAAGTGCAACGTTTCGGAGCCACTCAGGACCCCTTTGTCAGGCATGCAGATGTCGGCTTGTAGTTGTCAATGAACTATTACAGCGCTGTTGATCGCTGTGGTAGTTCATTGCATCTTCCTGAAACTGTTTGGCTGTGTGATGTACAAGCAGACAGATTACACTGACAATCTGCAGGAGTCCTGCATGGCACCAGTGATCTGCTGATCGCTAGTGCAATGCTTTCCAGGTTCCTAATTTTTCTTTTTTTTAAAATAGTAAATGCAAATTTTTTACCTGTAAAAAAAATGTGCATTTATTATAAAAAAAAAAGTGAACTTGTCCTTTAAAGTGACAATAAACTCCCATCTTTATAAAATAAAATAAATGCACTATATTGAAAAATAAGTAGAATGTACCTTCTATCTCTTTTCCTTTGTTTTGTCTTCTAAATGCAAGCTTGTTTCTGCTATTCTTAAACTTCCTGTTCTAGGGTAGCCACGTTTGATCACCATGCTTCTTCTTGTGTGTATCTGAATGTAGCCACCCTTTCCTGCTCACCCCTGAGATGTAGTACGCATGGAGCGTCCCATCTGAAATGACGGCACTGCTCACTCCACACTAGTAGCAGTGAGGTGCGTCAGTGGAGGATAGGGAGCATACATGGGACAAAAATTAAGCCTGAAAACAGCAGTAAGAGACTTAAAAAAAAAAAAAAAACAGAACTATGGTATAGTAATACAGTGGAACTTCTGATTACGACCATAATCCATTCCAGGAGAATGCTCATAATCCAATGTACTCGCATATCAAATCGAGTTTCCCCATAGAAGTCAATGGAAACTAAAATAATTTGTTCCGCATTGACTTCAATGGTATGCGGCCAGAGCTCCATTCACAAGCCTTTCCGAGGTTTGCCGAGGTCAGCCGAACTGTCCACGGGCCTTTCCGGCAAATTCCGAATGGCGCCGTTCGGCCCCGGCGCCGCCCCACCTCAGGCCAAACATGGTACTAGTAGCACACCGCTTTGGTCTGAATCCTGCTCGTTTTGCAAGACAACACTCGCAAACCGAGTTAGGTTTTTAGGAAATACAGTAGTATTGCGAAACGCTCGTTAATCGCCATCCGAGGTTCCACTGTACTTGATATTTTAGAACAGTTGATGTAAAAATTAATTTAGAGTTAATTGTGGAGGTAATTAGACCTACCTGAATTTGTCTTCCCTGTCGATAATGGCACAAATGCTTGGATGAATAAGGCGCAGGTATTTTTAAAGAAAAATACTGGCAGAAATGTTCTGCATTATTGTATTCCCCCAATTGTCTCTCTCATAGAAATGAATGAGCTGACAAATTACTGAGCACTCTCCCCCGGAAAAATAGGAAAAAGTATCATTTGAAAGTTGTTTCTTGTTGATTCCTTTGTATAACCTGATCATTGCATTCATCTAGGTACACCAGAAGAAAGGGGTATCAAGAAGTGGAAGCGTGGGTTGGGTAAAGGAGGAGCTGCTGAAGGAATGGAGTCATATGATTTTCCTATTGGTATGAACTTTCTGCGCAAATACAAGTGTTTCAGTTACCTTCCTATTAGTCCCACATTTGCGGGATATCATTGGAAGGCGCTACGGAAGAAAAGCAAATGTCGGCAAGGAGAGGAGGATTCTGAGCCTACAGTATAGCACCAGCCTTGCTATTGAAACTCCCGTCTTGTAATACGTCTTTGATAACTCTTGCCAGGTTTTCTCAGCCTCGAATCAGACGTTTTGTTAAGTATTTTCTGTAGATTTACATAGAATGTTTCCAGGGCTGAGACACAGGATGTACTGTGGGTTTATTCACTCACCCTTGTCACTTCCTTGTTAATATTGTGCCTCTAATGCAGTGTTGCCCCTTCCCCACCTTCCTTTTACTACTGCTACTCCTACAAGCAATATGTGTCCTGCCTGATTCCCATTATCCGCTCTGTCACAACCTCTTGCTCTTGGAAACTGCATGGCTGGCTCTTCCCAAACAGTAGCAATGGACTCAGCACTGACTGATTAAACGGGTACAGTGCCTACTAGCAGGCACATTCTGGTTGTCACCCTCTGTCTCAGCTCTGCAGTACGTGATTCTTTTGGCCCTTGGTTTCCACCAATCCTCTTGAGAGTTCAAGTGTACAGTGTTGTCTTTGTAGCCCATCGGCTTTTCTCCTGTTCTTTCCATCCTTTAGTTGCACAAGGAGATTGAAAGCTGGAGGAGAGGGGGACTGGTTTGTTTTCCTTCTAAGTGTGGAGGCCAGTATATCCACTAGGTGGTGCTCACTTCTGACCATCAGCCATAACGATGGAGATGAATGCTGAAGTACATGTACATTTATTTATGTTGTTGTTTGCACAGCCATTATCCCTAACATAAGATTTTTAATGGTTTACCGATGCAACAGATTCTTTACATGTAATATTTATTTTTTGTTTTCATTGGTATTTATTGGATGTCCCTTTTGCCTTAATGATGTTTTACTGATGCATGGCATGGATCATCAGCTTAGAAGACCAATTTCTATTCTCTTTTTTTTCTAGGCACACTTACAATCTATAGATATTATATTTAACACACATCTCTGGCAACTAAGAGGCCTCAGGTCAAACTGTACAATAGTCACAAGAAAAAAAATATTTGTGTCCTGTACAGACTGAAGGTAGAATGTGCAAGGTACTAGTGGTCTACTCTCTGTGGAGGCAGCCATTTTGTTTCATAAACCAGTACTCAACCCAGTACTTCACTAGAAGCCAGTGTCAATAACAACATAGAACCTGGGCTCCGTCAAGTAAATTGAGCTAGCACCACTATTTATGTCCATGGATGCCAAATTATATCAGTCCTTTTATAAATTTCCTTACCTTGCTTCCAGTCCTCTAACTGTCAAATGCACATATAAGAGTTTAAAGTGGTTCTAAAGCTTAGACATATTTTTCCCTTAAAGCCAAGCTCCACCCAAAAGGGGAAGTTCCACTTTAAGTACTTCCCACCCCATCCCCTGCCACTTTTGGCATTTTATTTTTTTGGGGGGGGGGGGGGCGGATGCCTAGTTTTGACAGGTATCCGCTCCCACTTCCGCTTGGATCGCCTAGGCCAGTGATTGCGAACCTTGGCAACCCAGATGTTTTGGAACTACATTTCCCATGAAGCTCTTGCACACTGTAGTGTAGTTGAGCATCATGGAAAATGTAGATCCGAAACATCTGTGGTTGCCAAGGTTCGCTATCACTGGCCTAGAAGATCCGAGCGGAAGTTCTACTCTTCCCCTCTCTCCCCTGCATCATCTGGGACCCGTGACAGGTCCCAGATGACTGCCGGACCATTCAGGACACGCAGTGCGACATGCACCGTGCGCACCCAGCTGTGAAGGTCGCAAGCTGTCACACGGGTGCCTACGACTATCTCTCTGCTCACAGTGGCATCAGCGGGAGCCATTGGCTCCTGCTGTCAATTGGATCCAATGAGCAGAGAGCTGGGGTATGGCTAAGTCACACTGTGAGTTTCAGTATGTGGCCCGCAGATGTGCCTTCATAGGCAGTGGCTTCCTGTGGTGGCACACCAAGCAGAGGAGGGGCCTGGGAACACAGAAAAGAAGGATTGGGGCTGCTCCGTGCAAAATCATTGCATAGAGCAGGTACGTTTTAACATGTTTCTTTTTTAATAAAAACAATTACCTTTACAACCGCTTTACAGAAACACTGTCCTAAGAAACGAATGCTGCAGGTATAAAATGCAGACACCCACACCCCTATTAGACGATCACTATGATGGGGGCTGCCTAACTGGCCATTTGGAATGTGCAGAAGGCAGGAAGGGGTAAAAGCTTAGGAGCCACCAGGGACTGTTGGAAATGTGCCTGTTATAATAGCTTGGCTTTTGGCCTTACAGTGGATGTAAACCCTCCATACACCCAGTGAAGTGAACAGCCTCAGATGATACACAGAGATGAACCAAATCTCCCTACATAGGTTTTACATTTATATCTGTTGTCTTCACATTTATATACTGTTTAGAAAGTTCATATGTGTTAGGAGATTTTCTCTTCCTGGTTAACACAGAGTGTGATGTCTGGGCATACAGCCAATATATCCAACATTGCTGATTGGAGGAAAGGCACACACCCCCTCTCATCATAGGCAGAGACTCCCAGAGGTGTTTTGTAACAGGACCAGCTCCCTGCTAATCTATTTATAGCCACCTCCCCTGACAGAAGAGTCAGGCTGATCTGATGTGTCCAAGAATTGAGTTATCAAGCTGATAACAGAGGAACAGTTCAGGGGAGAGCTACAGGACTTGGCTTATTGAAGAGAGATAACAAAACACTGCAGATATATGTGCCCAGATCAAATTTCATGAATCGTGTTTACATCCACTTTAAGCTTCAAATGTTGAAGGCTACTGCAGACATGTGTAGACACATCTAAATTGTGCATTTTCTATCTGCAGCAGTTTTTTTTTTCAATGATAGATTCTCTTTATGTTTTAACATTTGTGAACTTGAAGTTCCCCTATAGCAGCCTATAGTATTGCATACAAATGAGCCCAATGAGAGAAAGCTTGTCTTCTGTGATTCAGTTGGAGCCTTCTCTGCTCTTCTGCTGCATGAGCTGTTATTATATAGTTTAAAGCGGGGGTTCACCCAAAAAAATATATATATATTTTTTTCTAACATGCCATCTTGCATACTAGCGCGAGCTACAGTATGCCTTTATTTATTTTTTTTGCGCCGTACTCACTGTTTAATCCCGTAGTTAAGTTTCAGTCTAGTAGGCGTTCCTATGCAGAGGGGAACATGATTGACGGCCGGCTATGGCGCGTCGCGCTTCACGGAAATAGCCGAAATAGGACTTGGCTCTTCACGGCGCCTGCGCAGTCAGCTCCTAGTCTGTGCGCAGGCGCCGTGAAGAGCCGAGTCCTACTCGGGAAGCGTGACGCTCCATAGCTGGCCGTCAATCATTGTCCCCTCTGCATAGGAACGCCCATTCCCCGCGGGGAGTCTGAAACTTATCTCCGGGATTAAACAGTGAGTACCGTGCAAAAAATAAAAATAAAGGCATACTGTAGCTCACGCTACTATGCTGGATTTCATGGTAGAAACTTGCATTTTAGGGTGAACCACCGCTTTAAGCTCGATATTGACCAGCAGGAAGTGTTGGACAGATGGCTAATCTGTACTCTTTTCACAAGTAACAGGGGATACATTCATATGTATGGTTCCAGGAGCCAACATTCCAAATAGACTGTAATAGGGGATTATTAGTATTATTCATGCAGGCTAAGCAGAGTAGTCCTTTAACCACAAGTGCAGCAGTATCCTGAAATTCCTGACAACCAATTAGACGTCACCTTTCCACACTTTTTTGTTGCCTCTTGATGTGTAATTTTAGGAGCTCCAAAATCTTTATTCCTTGGTAGTATTTGGCAGAAATGAACAAACTATAGTTAACGTCACAAAATGGCTTCATTCACTATGAGTGCAGAGGCACTAGAGGTCCACGTTAAAGGTGAAGATGTACTACTGCCAGAGGCATCTCCCCTGCGGTATGGGACTTTTTTTGTAGGAGGTCTGAGTATGCTTTACATTGGTATTAGAAGGTTAGACACAAGATTGCATTGTGACATTACAACATGCAAAATATAATTATTGTATTTTCAAAATAATGTAAAATAATGCTCCCAAATTCATTATTTCTCCACATGGAGTAGCTGTGCATATATGTATCGGTGTGTTGTCTACTTCTTTTTTTAAATGGTATACATTAGAGATTCTGTAATCTCCAGTCCTCATTTATGAAGACTGGAGGGAATGGTGTTCACCACACAAGCAACCAATCATTTTCTTGTTTTAATATGTTGTGATGGCAGAAATCTGTCTACCACAGGTAACATAGACCCGTTCTGTCAGTTTTCATGAATTGGATCCGGTTTTGTTTAGAAAGACACTTAGTGCCGGTTCACACAGGGGCAACCCGACTTACAGCGTGACTTTGCAAGGCGACTTGGAGCAACTTGCAGCGCGACTTAAAGTTGCCTCCAGGACAGGCGACTTTGGCTGTGGCCAATCACAGAATAATCAGCTCTGTGGGAGGGAGGGGTTTGCCAGAGTAAACTATTTTCTCTTCCTGTAAAGTTGCTTCAGTTAAGACAGTGATCCGACTTTGGAGGCAACTTCCATTGAAATCAATGGGTACAAGTTGCCTAGAAGTCGCCTTGAAGTAGTACAGGAACCTTTTCTGAAGTCGGAGCGACTTCAGTAGTGTACATTAAGACGGCTCTCATTCACTTCAATGGAATTTCTCATGTTGGGGCAACACAAGTCGGATGCCAAGTCGCTGTAGTGTGAACCGGCACTGATTGGTGTGTTTATACAAAACTTTTCTGAGCTGTTTGTCCTTTGCATGCCCATTTGTTCTCTGTGAATGAAGGTAATATTGAATGTTACTAGGTTATGTTCTCTCCAGGTCGAACGTTCATTCATACAGAATAAAATACTTATTTACTGTGCCTAGCAGCTCCATCTAGTGGCCATAATATGGTATTATATACCATATTATATAATATAGTATATGACATTTGATTTTGTCTTTGTACACGCAGTTTCAAACTCAGAAAAAAAATTGTATAAATACACCCTATAGAATGATGTTGTGCTATACATTTTTTAACTGTAATGTTGGTTTAGAAAGTGTTAAATCATCTAAACACAATAGAGTCTCCGGGGGAAAAAGCAAAGGAGAATGAGCAGTACTACATTTGGGATGCCAGATAAAACATATGTCAGGGGTACCATTGGCAGTTTTGGAGGGCTATGAGAGGAGGACCCTATAAATATATTTAGTCTGATGTATTTGTATGATCTACTGTAGAAATATGTATACTTTATTACCATACAGAACTGTAGACCATGTAATGTGGACATTCCCTAGAATCTATATGCCCGCTGGGCACATGTGACATTATTGAGGCCTGGCGATATCCTCAGTCTGCACCTTATTCAATGTTGTTCAGTCACCTGGCGCTGAGATGCATCCCCATAGCGGTGAGAGGATTGGAAACGGTGCCATTAAAGGCGTATTTTTCTTTTTTCGGTTTATTACATTTCTTCGTATTTTCATAGAAATCTGATCTTTTTTTTCTCTCCCCTGCTCTCGTTAACCTAGGGGATGGGGGAGATATAATCATGTCATGACCATGTCATGTGACTAGACTAGAATGCTCCTGCGCATGTATGTATAAACATGTATACATATATCTGTGTGAGTGTAAAGATGTAAATGAAATTTGTGGAATTATTGGAGCAGAATAATCTGCAGCGCCCTACATAGGGAATGTACGCCCTTGCACTAGGAATGCTAGTTAGGCCCACCTGCGGCGTCTTGGTCTCTTTTATCATATGTTAGAGTGTTGTCTGTGTTGCCAGTAACTTCTCTTTATTCTCCCACACGGTCTTGGATGGATAAAGGGAAGAATGTGGCTACTGTGGGCAACTCAAACCGTTATCCCTGCTGACACTCAAATGTCATTATCCTTAATGCAATCTTTGTGACGTAGGAGCGCTGAACCTTATGCGGATTCGTTTTAATGCAATAGGTGCTTTGTGGTCCCAGAGGCTGCTTACCAGCAACTGTGGGGTCTTGCTGGACCCCTAGAGGAGTTTGTTGAAGTTTTGAAAGGATGGGAGCGCCACACCAGCTTGTACAGACTTTTAAAGGATTTTAATTTTTATTAGGGCTAAAAAAACAGGATGATGCAGGCACTTGGATTGGAAAGGCATTATCCTTAATGCAGCCTAGAGGCTGCTGTACACTGCTAAAGCTTTTTCCAATTCCTGCTAAATTAGCCAACATTCAAGCCCTGGGTGCCCCTGCCAGCCATACCTGGCTTGACAAAACTTGATTGTTCAGTTGAATTTTGTCAAAGGAGCCGGGTGGAAAACTGTCAGCCAAACAGCACCTGCATCCAATCGCTTGCAGGTGCCACAATAGCCAACAGGTGATAGTCTTCTGTGCTGTTAAGTATGGATGGAGGAATCTGTTGGATTTATTTTGTTCAGCCTGTTGGCTGAATGAAAGAAATCTGTGTATGGCCAGCGATATGTTGACAGATCCAATTGGGGCTTGTGGCTTCCAGCTGTCCATTTAGAGAAGATCGAAGGCGCCATTAATGTTAATCTAATAATGTAATTATGTCCTTGCCTTGTTTGTATATTACCATCACACCTTGAGAAATGTGTACATAGCTCCCTTATAACCCCTCCATTCACACTATATGGTTTACTGTAAGTCATCCCTTATGTGCCTGTCCAGTGTAGTGTTAGTTTTCACAACCAGTCAGGTTAAAGAGATTTCAAAACCGAAAACCCCATCTCTAGAGTTGTGGGGTCTCTAAACCTAACCCCTGTCTCACCCAACCAATTGTTGTTTTGGTTACACAGTTTGGGTTCACGTTGACCATCTCTTGTTCATGACAGAATAACTCCCCCCCCATACAAGTCTATCAGAATGTAAAAGCAGCCTAAGCAGGTCAAGTGCTCCTGCAATGAATTCTGAATGTTCCCAAATGGATTTCTAAAGCACACTGCATCTGCAGCCCAAAACCCATTGACGCAAGCCCTAAACTTGTAATGATAGAAATACAGAGGCTGCCATTGCTGACCCTAGTTGCCATTGCTGATGCTTTTACCTTTGTAGGTCAGGAAAAGGAAAATCAGAATTCACATAGTTGCATACTTGTGTCACTTCAGTATCTCAAAAAATTGAAACCAAAGGGTCAACGTGACTGCCAGCCAACTAGGATTTTTAGAAAGGGAGGTCAGCAATGGTAGCCTTCATGTTCCACTTGTGATAGGGCTTGCTTTAAGAACAAAGCCAGTCAATGCCAGAACCAGAAACGCATAGATTTTGGTAGATTTTTCAATATTGTGGTAGCCAGTGGTCATGTCAGGCAAACATAGAATTTAGGAAAACGGTTTCTAAATTCAAAAGTAGAACACAAGTTCCCCCTGTAAAGAAGGCATAATATACTTGTCTGTCCCACCAACTGTGCCATGATCTTCGCTCTCTAATGCCTCGTACACACGGTCAGACTTTTGACCATGCAAAAGTCAGACGGAAAGATAGAGAACAGGTTCTCTATCTAAGGTCCGTCGGACTTCCGGACAAAAAAGTCCGATGGTGGCTACACACGGCCGGACTTTTTTTTTTCTCGGAAAGTCCGACCGTGTGTACGAGGCATTTGAACTACAACAGCATAAAAATCCTCCAACATACTTCCGGGAGTGTTGGATGCCAAGTCTTCCGCTGAGCACTGTGAATCCTTCTGCCGGCCCTATGTTACTACAGCTCTCAGCAGATGGAGCCATGGTGCTTGGTGGAGATCCAGGTATCTAACAGATGTGTCGGATGAAGAGTATTCTCTGGTACCTGTAGCTCTTGAAGAGACCCAAGACTAGTGGCAGGACGTGTAAGTATATTATGTCTACTTTACAAGGAGAGGTTTTGTTCTACAAGGGGTCTTTTAACATTTTTCTCACTTTTTTATATTTAATAGAGTTAGAAAAGTGCAGAAACTTTTTGAAGAACATCCATGTGCATGAGGCCTAATGCATAATCAAACTCGTACTTTAGATTTTAGTGACTGTCTGTCTTTTTTAAGGGCCAATGTCATTTGGCTTTGGGCTTGTGGCTGTTTGGCAATTACAGTGTGCTTTGAGGTGTATTACGCTTACATATGACATCAGTTTAAGACGCTACTTCATTTGACCTCCTAATCTGCATCAAGCTGATTTTGTGTCCTCATTTACTTCTATGTGGAGATGAGCATATCTGGTTGGCCTGGTCTCAAGCTTGCTCCTTTTAGTAAACTACCTTTTTTATTTTACTTTTTGTTTTTATTATTGGCTTTTTTCATGATACTTGTTAGATATCCAGGTGACCTTTTAGTGAAGGAAGCAATAATCGTAATTTAAAAATGGATTACTGGTAATCCGATATACAATATACATAAAGGTTTTGTTAGCTTGTGAGAACTAGCTTTCTTTCCTATATACAGGTGGATGGGATCACACGAGTAAAACGGTCCTACAGCGTATGTTTTCTGTAAAGAGCAAGCTGTAGTTTGAAGACCAGTGCACAGCAGCTGGAGCTGTAGTATTAAACATCACAAGATCCACTCATATATTCTTGTACGTTACCACAGCTAACAATTTTTTAATCTGTAGCATTCAGACTAAACTAAAAGCAAAAAACGTTTCAGTTTCGGAAATGATCACCAAGGGTCCAAGGAGAGGAACCACATGCTTTTCTTCGACAAAGCTTGAGGCCCTGCTTGCATTTATTGAGGTATACTGTATCAAGGCAGTCTATTCATTTTGAATGGGCTATCAACACATAAAACAAAAAAACACACACACACCTGCACTATCTTTCTAGACATTTTGTGTGCTTGGTAACAGTTCTGTGTCCCTGACTTGTCTACATACCACCATTTTTTATATATATATATATATATATATATATATATATATATATATATATATATAAATTTAAATTGCACCTATGATTAAAGAATGAAACCCCAGAAGCCACCAGCATAGGGTTAGTAGCTCACTTAACCCACCTCTGTAATAAATCTTGCTAAATGTTTTCAGTAGTGCCTCTGCGATCAGCTCTAGCCAAGATTTCTGGAGGGTTATTAGGAGTATTCAGCTGGATTGCCGGATTGTTTGTACTGGATGCCTATCCAACTTTAGGATTATTGCATTCAAAAATAGCAGTGCCTGAAAGAAAGCACTGGCCTCATTTCAATTATTGGTTTAGAAAGCAAAGTTATAAATGCATTTTTCTACATTAATGGCTTTATCCATCATTGCCAACATGTGTTGCCTTTCGAGCTGTACCATTTTTTTTTTTTTTTTGCATCTACAAATCTATAGTTTTTTTTCTTTTTAACTAGCAGATGTCATGGTTTATCTAGTTCTTTTACTGAATCACAAGGTGGGTAAATTGGATTTTTATGTGGGGATATAACCAGACAGCCTTCAGGAGTCCTGTAGACAGAACTACCTAATCACCCAGAAAATCACATTGATTAAACTTTTATTTGCTGAGCCCAGCTCTGTCAGAAAACGGATACTGCCTGACCTTTTGAGATTATAATGTTATACGCACAAGTGGGTCTGAGAAGTATCCTCGTCTTCATTCAGGTCATGGTTCAGTACATGTCACCTTTCTCAGTTAGCACCAGTGTATTGTTATAGTTTGTGAACCTCATGTTTCTGGAAAACAAAGTCACTATACTGTATTAACCTGCAAAGCATGGAGCAGAATCTCAGTATTTTGGTTTACAGTGGACATTTTTATTTTCTTTGCAAAAACGTATATACAGTTTAGAAGTTTATTATGCAGACCTATTGATACTTTTAGGCTCCATTCACATTACAAATGAGGCTGTTGGCGATTACATGCATCCTTCTGGGAATTAGCTGCAAGTCAAATCCCCATCGAAAGCAATGAGAGGTTGACGGCTCCCGCAGCTAATTGTGGCCACTCACCTGTAATTGCTCATGGAGTGATTACCTGTAAATGACTGGCTCTGAACGCAGAACGTCTGTGTCCAGGGCTGATTATTTTCAGTTAACTGCTGCTTGAATGGTTAAAGACGAGCGGAAGCTGTCAGCCTCCTATTGCTTTCATTGGGGAATTCACCTGCAGCTAATTGCCAGGTGTCCCTGCTGGGTCTCCCATATGTAATCAATAATGACCCCATTGTGTTAATGGGAACTTATTTAGGTGAGAACTCCACTCCACACTAGGATTGATTGACATCTGATGTGTGTAGTTATGCTTAGCCTGAGAGCTCTGATTAGAAGATTCAGTGATGGCAAGTATTTCTGATCTTCTCGTGCTCCTCCACTACTCCCACTGCAAGACATACAACTGGTGGGAAGAAATTCATGGCTAAACTTCCGAGTAGGACTCCAAGTTGAATTGCTCATCAGTTCAATAATTATCTTCTTCTTGAATCTGTCTTCTCCACACTGCCCCCTAGCTTTCATATTCCAACTAGATTTTTTTTACCAGTGTTCCATACAATGACTAAGGCATTCTATTATGTTGAAGTGCAACTGTAATCAATTAAGATCCCTCCCCTATTTTTCCAAGACATAGCCATTTAAGGTGAAAGATGCCATAAATTCCTTTGCTGCAGAAATTGCTGCTTTTCAATCCCATACTGGCCAGCCACATGATGAAATGTGTTGGCATGTTTCATATGCTCTCTTCTAACAAGGGGAATCCGTTCACATTGGCAGACGCTTTCCTTTAGCAAATATCCTGTGACTTAAGTCTAGGTTCTTGGTATCATAAGCAACCAGTGGGAGATCCTTGAACAAAGTTTCTATAGCAAAGATATTTATGTCTGTTGTAATTTGTCACTTTAAGTTGGCATGGTTGGCAGGATGTTTGACCATAGCACTGCTTTAAAACTGATGTCCAAACAAACAACTAATCATACAGTTTGCTATGATATAATTTACATGTACCCTATGTATCTGATTCCTGAGATTAACTGTGTTATGCAGAATCTCAATAAACCAACCTTGCTAAAACACATAAAGTTAAAAAATAGACATTAAAAATAATGTACATGTAGATGTGATTACCAATAGTTTGCTCTACAGTCACTGTGTGGAACACTACTAAACAATTTCATTAGAGTAGTCCTGCTAGGCACAGCATGGAAAAGTTGGGGCAGGTTATATATCATAACATTTTTGGGCTGGTGATCGAATTGTAAAGACTCCTCCAATAAGTCACAAGTCTCCTGTATAATAGATCCCATTTCTTAACGCTTCACAGATACTGCAGATTAGTTTACGTAATGTGACATAATACGAGTTTGTGATATAGCTGGTGCCTTTGGCAAGGGATATCAATAAAGCTTGAATAAACTGTGCCATTATAACCATATCAGTGACATTCCTTTTATTTTCACAGTTGACAACTTCTTTTTTTTTTTAAGTACAACTGACGGAGTACATGCACTAATATTTGTTCTGCATTCTGCTGATGTATCTAGCGTTAAGTATAAAAAACGTAAATTATATTATCTATTATGTTGAAAAAAATTTTTTTTCCTTTAGTTAAAGGTGATCCATATTTGTAACTCATAGACTGCTGGAAAGAATATCATGTTCTTTGATAGTTTTCCATTATTTCATGGGTTAATTGCTGGATATTTTTTGTTTTTGACTGTAACATACTTTTTTTCCACAAGATGTAATTTGTTACATTTTTTAAAGAAATTTCATATTTAGTGTTTTTTTTTTTTCTAACATGGC
Source organism: Rana temporaria (assembly GCF_905171775.1). Lineage (NCBI taxonomy): Eukaryota > Metazoa > Chordata > Amphibia > Anura > Ranidae > Rana > Rana temporaria. The sequence goes on from NC_053491.1 coordinate 400,214,740, forward strand.
TTTCATTTATCATTGAAATATATTTAAGAAATATGTAATATTGGACCAGATGTTGTGAATAATAGTAGAAAAAAAGCTATTTTATTCTGTATTTTTAAAGCTTGTTAAATATAAATAATAAAAATTGATATACCTGCCATTAATAGCGTGGAGTGTTTCTTCAAAAATGCTGTAAGAAATAAGCTTTGTTAATTGTACAGTACACAATAAAGGATCTTTAGTTTTCATCTATGGGTATATATGCACCTACCTTTAAGTAATTGGCAAAAGCTACAGGGGCATGCCCCATTTAACCCATCCCATTCATATTTTTGCTATTGTCCTTAGGTGATGACTGTCTTTTCTGGGAGACGCTTACCACTTTTATGTGGACACTTTCTCTCAAGATTTTTTTCTATCTAGATTCCTGGCTACACCAAAACCACTGCAACTCCAGTCTGCAGCTTCCAGATTGGTTGACTCCTCTGCCGAGCCTTGGAGACCCATACCCATGGCCAGTCTGTAATAGCACTTTGGGCACTGGTGTCTAATAGCCTACCCAGAGTATGAAGACATTTTCTGTGGTAAGTTACTGGGCTTGCCCCTATTTCTGTTCCAGGGTGCTGACACTCTGAAGCCTTTGACAGCAGAAGAGCAAGTCTTGAAATGTAGTGTCCTAGTCACTGAGCAGGAGCACCAGCTGCTTTTCGCAGTGACCACTACTGTGCCTACATGACCTCAATTTCAGTGGTTTAACTGTGCACATGTTTCATTTTCTTCCTCTTGACATGCTGTCGTGGTCAAGTACAGCATAGCAATCCTTGGACCCTTTCCTGGGTTCAAAGGGTTCATCTCTCCCAAAGACTGTGAATACACCTTGTGGACATTTTTTATGCAAGATTACAAGTGCAGGGGAGAGGGGTCTAATGGCCTCTCTAGATCAGACTCTAGTCTAGTGATGGAGAACCTTGGCACCCTAGATGTTTTGGAACTACATTTTCCATGATGCTCAACTACAATGCATGAGCATCATGGGAAATGTAGTTCCAAAACATCTGGGGTGCCAAGCTTCACCATCACTGCTCTAGTCTCTGACATTGCTCTTAAAGCTGATATCCTGCCTGAGGAGGAGGTAGATGAATAAGCTACCCCCCCCCACCTTCTTCTGAAGCATTGGATTATTATAAGACAAAAGAAAAAAAATGGGAAGGCTCTAGGAACATATTAAACAAAGCTATCCCACAGTGCATTCCAGTGGGCAACAAATATAGAAAAGCTAAGGCTAATCATGGGTGCCTAAGTCAAAACCTAAAAAGTCTTATTAAAAATAAAAATTGTCCCTTAAAAAATATAAGGAAGAGGGGTCATTATCAGCATTCCAACACTACAAGGAATACAATAAGAAGTGTAAGAAAGCAATCAGGGCAGCTAAAAAAGACTGAGACACACATAGCAGAGGAGAGAAAAAAATCCCAAGAATTTATTTTGATATGTTTAACAGTAAAAAAAGCGAGATCAGAGCACATTGCCCACATAAGGCAATGAAAGGAGGACACAGAGATGGCAACTGTACTAAATGCTTTGTTCTCCTCTGTATTTACACAGGAAAAGGAGAGGTATACTGACCACAACTGTATTGTTGGTGACACTGAGCAGAACATACCCTTGTGGCTAACAGAGGCTGGAGTCATGAAAAGACTAAAAAAGCTTAACACAAATAAATCTCCAGGACCAGATGGCTTAAACCTGAGAGTCCTCAAAGAACTCAGGTTATAGCTAGACCAGTATTCATATTCATTGGGGACAGCATACGGATAGGAACTGTACCAGCTGATTGGAGAAATAAATCTCCAGGACCAGATGGCTTAAACCTGAGAGTCCTCAAAGAACTCAGGTTATAGCTAGACCAGTATTCATATTCTTTGGGGACAGCATACGGATAGGAACTGTACCAGCTGATTGGAGAAATGCCAATGTGGTACGAATATTCAAAAAAGGGCAGAGACATATTCCTGGAAACAGGAGGGGATGATATGTGACTATATTCAAGAATTTGCTGATGAAAACGGTATCATTGGTAGTAATCAGCATGGGTTACGAAGGGTGGTTCCTGCCAGACCAAACTATTAACATTCTTCAAGGAAGTGAGTTGCCATCTAGATAGAGGGAGGCCTGTGAATGTGGTGTATCTGGATTTTGCAAAAGCCTCTGATACAGTTCCCTGTAAGAGCCTAATCTACAAACTGAGATCTGTAGGCATGGACCATAGAGTTTGTTCATGGATAAAAAACTGGTTACAGGGGTGTGTGCGAAGGGTGGTGATAAATAGCGTATACTCAGACTGATCTGGAGTAATAAGTGGGGTACCACAAGGCTTTGTCTTGGGACCAATTCTGTTTAATTTATTCATAAATGAAATAGAGGATTGGATAAATGGCTTAATCTTAAAGCACACAACATACAGGGATATGGGAAATATTTATCGACACTGACAGGTCGAACTGGATGGACTATTGTCTTTATTCAACCTTGCCTACTATGTAAATGGTCATCGAGTAAAAGAAGCACTTTCAACGCTATTTTGGGACCATTCACATTTATACAGCGATCAGTGCTATTAAAATGCACTGGTTACTGTTTAAATATGACTGTCAGTGAAGGGGTTAACCACTAGGGGCCAGGAAGGGGTTAAATGTGTCCTAGAGAGTGATTCTTACTGTTAGGGGGCGTAGCTATGAGTGACACGTCACTGATCGCTGCTTCCGATGAAAGGGGACAGATGATCAGTGACAAGTCACTACGCAGAACGGGGAGATTCTGTGTTTACACTGGCATCTCCCCGTTCTTCAGCTCTATGACCCGATTGCAGGACACCGACAGACATCGAGTTCGCGGGCCCCAAGGGAACGGTTACGGAGCTCGCGGCAGGCGCGCGCACATGGCGGAAAATTCAAACTGATGTAAATATACGTTGATTTGCCTGTCGGTGCCATTCTGCCAACGTATATGTACAGGAGCCACTACTTAACCGGTTAAGCAATAGTACATTACAAAAATCCCCTGCAAGGTAATAGCATAATGTGCTAGTACGCATCGCATACTAGCACATTATGAAAAACTTACGTTAGAATGAAGCCCCCCAGCAGTGCACTGTCACCGCTGACAGGGCTTCCATCTTCCTTCCAAATTTTCTGGCTATGGTCCTTTCAATGGCTGAGCCACAATGACGTCACTCCCGTGCATGTGCACAGTATCCCGCCTCCTTTAGAGTGCAAATGCTAGTGATGTCACTGGCTCCATTTAATGGGGAAAGAAAAATCCGCTCCAGGTGAGTTATAGATTCCAGATGAGTTGGAGGACGGACTCCTCCCACAGGTGCAAGCATCGGCTCACCAGCTGTGCAACAGATACAAGGAAGAAATGGATGGCTGCACACACCAAAAGTGACTGGAAAGTCACTTTATTGTAGTTTCAATAAAACGTTGAGTAATACCACAGGATGGTAGCAATGGCAGGTACAGGTAGATGCGTTTCACACAGTAACACTGTGATTATTCATTATTGCATGGCTGCATTCAGCGGGAACAGAGGCGGACTGACCATTCGGGCACTGCCCGAGGGCCCCATGCCACTAGGGAGCCCCATCAGGGTTGCCAGCCTCAGTAAAGAGAGAAAGAGAAAGATCATTTATTAAATTATCTTCAGCTCTGTTTATACAAAGGAGCATGGGGGAGCTCATGTCCATAATGGGGGTGGTGGTGACAAAGCCGCAAATGATCCACAATGGCTCAAAAGTGATATGGTCCAGAAATATTTAGACAGAATAAAGGTGGATAAAGCACCTGGACCAGATGGCATCCACCCACAGATCCTAAAAGAATTGAGCTCTGTAATTTTAAAGCCATTGGGCCAGATTCTGGTAGATCCGGCGTATCTCTGTGATGGAGTAACGTATGTCATTTACGTTACGCTGCCGCAAGTTTTACAGGCAAGTGCTTTATTCACAAAGCACTTGCCTGTAAAGTTGCGGCGGCGTAGCGTAAATCACCCGGCGTATAGCATTTAAATTAAGCGCGTTCCCGCGCCAAACGTAATGCGCATGCGCCGTCCCTAAAATTTCCCGACGTGCATTGCGCTAAATGACGTCGCAAGGACGTCATTGGTTTAGACGTGAACGTAAATGGCGTCCAGCCCCATTCGCAAACGACGTAAATTTTTACATTTCAACGCAGGAAAGACGGCCATACTTAACATTGGTTGCCCCTCCTATAGCAGGGGCAACTTTACGCATCGCAAATCTAACGTGAATGTCGTAACTTCACTGCGTCGACCACGCGTACGTTCGGGAATTCACGTATTTTGCTAATTTGCATACTCGACGGGGAAAACGACGGAGGTGACACCTAGCGGCAAAAAAATAAATTGCATTTAAGATCCGACAGCGTAAGAGCCTTACGCCTGTCGGATCTAATGGATATCTATGCGTAACTGATTCTAAGAATCAGTCGCATAGATACGACGGCCCAGATTAGGACTTACGACGGCGTACATTGCGTTGCGCCGTCGTAAGCCCTTTGAGAATCTGGGCCATTGTATCTAGTTTTTAGGGACTCATTAATGACAGGAATAGTACCACTGGATTGGCGCAGGGCCAATGTGGTGCCCATATTTAAAAAGGGAACAAAGTCTTTACCAAGTAACTATAGATCTGTTAGTTTAACTTCTATAGTTGGGAAGATACTGGAACGTTTAATAAAAGACCACATGGATGAGTTCTTGCTGGAAAAAAAACTATTTAAGCAGCAGACGATGGATGGATGGATTCATGAAAGACAGAAGTTGTCAGACAAACCTGATTTCCTTTTATGAAGAGGTAAGTAAAACCTTGGACAGAGGCGTGGCTGTGGACGTGATATATTTGGATTTTGCAAAAGCGTTGGATACAGTTCCGCACACACGGCTCATGTGTAAGGTAAGGGCTACAGGATTGGATATATCAGTCTGTAAATGGATAGAAAACTGGCTAAAAGACAGAAGTCAGAGAGTAATGGTTAATGATTCTTACTCTGAATGGTCCAAGGTTATCAGTGGAGTACCCCAAGGTTCAGTGCTGGGACCCTTACTTTTCAATATCTTTATAAATGATATTGGGTCTGGGATCAAAAGTAACATTTCTGTCTTTGCAGATGACACCAAGCTATGCAGTGGAATAACGTCCTTACAGGATGTCTCCAATTTACAAGCCAACCTCAATGCTCTGTCTGATTGGGCGACTAATGCCGCGTACAGACGGTCGTTTTTTGTGATAAAAAAAAACACGACGTTTTGAATCATGAAATAAAACAATGTTTTTGAAACTTCATTTTCTAAAACGACGTTGCCTACACACCATCGTTTTTTAAAATGCTCTAGCAAAGCGCGGTTACGTTCAGCACGTACGACGGCACTCTGTTCCATTGAAGCTCCCTTCATAACTTGCTTCTGAGCATGCGTGGGTTTAAAAACGTCGTTTTGCCCACACACTATCATTTTCATTGACACAAAAAACGAAGTTTTGAAAAACGACACTAAAAATTTGAGCATGTTCGAATTTTTTTTTGTCGTTTTTCAGAAGACATAAAACGACGTTTTCCCCCACACACAGTCATTTTAAATGACGTTTTCAAAAACGTCGTTTTTTTTCATCACAAAAAACGACCGTCTGTAAGCGGCATAAGTGGCAGATGAGGTTTAATGTTGATAAATGTAAAGTTATGCACTTGGGGGCTAAGAATATGCATGCATCATACATACTAGGGGGAGTACAACTGGGGGGATCTGTAGTGGAGGGGGATCTGGGGGTTTTAGTTGATCATAAGCTCAATAATGGCATGCAATGCCAAGCTGCGGTTTCCAAAGCGAGCAAAGTCCTTTCTTGTATTAAGAGAGGTATGGACTCCAGAGACAGAGATATAATTTTGCCCCTGTACAAATCATTAGCAAGACCTCATCTGGAATATGCAGTTCAGTTTTGGGCACCAGTTCTTAAAAAGGATATCGGAGAACTGGAGAAAGTGCAGAGAAGAGCAACCAAACTGATAAGAGGCATGGAGGAGCTCAGCTATGAGGAAAGATTAGAGGAACTGAATTTATTCACTCTTGAGAAGAGGAGATTAAGGGAGGATATGATCAACATGTACAAATATATAAGGGGTCCATATAGTGAACTTGGTGTTGAGTTATTCACTTTACGGTCAACACTGAGGACAAGGGGGCACTCTTTACGTCTAGAGGAAAAGAGATTTCACCTCCAAATACGGAAAGGTTTCTTCACAGTAAGAGCTGTGAAAATGTGGAACAGACTCCCTCCAGAGGTGGTTCTGGCCAGCTCAGTAGATTGCTTTAAGAAAGGCCTGGATACTTTCCTAAATGTACAGAATATAACTGAGTACTAAGAATTGTAGGTTGATCCAGGGAAAATCCGATTGCCTCTCGGGGGATCAGGAAGGAATTTTTTACCCTGCTGTAGCAAATTGGATCATGCTCTGCTGGGGTTTTTTGCCTTCCTCTGGATCAACTGTGGGTATAGAATTGGGTATATGGGATTGTATGATATTATTATTAAATTTTTTTATGGTTGAACTGGATGGACTAACTATGTAAAACCAGGGACAGTATGTAAAAATCTGTGTTTTTTTACATCTGTCCCTGAAATGTCCCTTACCGACATCCTTTTGGTCTAAAAATCCCAAGATTATAGCTGCCCCCCTCTCCAGTACCTCCTCAGTGTGTGTATTTATACTGTGGGTGTGTGTGTGTGTCTGTATGTATGTGTATTCTGTGTGCATGTATACTGTGTGTGTGTGTGTGTGTGTGTGTGTGTGTGTGTATACAGTACTGTGTGGCCCCATAATTTATTGCCTGGGGGCCCCATAATCTCCTATTGCCCGAGGGCCCCATGAGTTGTCAGTCTGCCCCTGAGTGTGAATATCTCCTAAACACCACACGTTTAGGAGATTTTCACTGTACCTACAGGTAAGCCCTATTATAGGCTTACCTGTAGGTACAAGCTCATAAAATAAGTTTACTACCACATTAAGGATACCATTTGCTACTCCCATTGATGTTACTATAAGTTGCTTATGTTTAGCATTGATGCAGCCTGTATTGTATGACAACTTACCTCACCCTGAAATGCTCTTTCCTGCTCTTAAAGTTTTTTGATCGGCAACATCTCATTGAGGAGGGTTTCCTGCAGAAATGAACAGTACATGTGGTGGACCCAGTCTTTTTAATGTCCTAAAAAGACAGCAACAGTCCATGTTGAGGGTTATCCCATGTTCAAGGTCCAGGGGACAAGAAATTATGAGCCCTCTATAGCAGTGGTCATCAACCCTGTCCTCAGGGCCCGCTAACAGGCCAGGTTTGCAAGATAACTGAAATACATCACAGGTGATATCATTTTCAGCCTGTTAGTGGGCCCTGAGGACAGGGTTGATGACCACTGCTCTATAGGACCCTATTTTCCTTGGTGAGCCTGCCATGCAACCTGTGGTTGCCTCCATGGGCATTTGCCAAACCTTAGCTGTCTGAACTAAAAGCATGGCACAAGACCCTAGCTCCATGTTAATGGATTCATTTGTTCACCACCAACGTGAACTTTTACCTGTGTCTATGCTCTACTGTGTGAATCACCTCACAGACACACTTTGCCTGATTTGCAGGATAAGGCCGCGTACACACGATCGTTCCAAACCAATGACAATGGTCCGACGGGCCATTTCCATCGGTTCACCGCTGAAGTGGCCTGATGGTCTGATGTGTGTACACACCATCGTTCCAAAAACCGATCGGGTCAGAACGCGGTGACGTCAAACACACGACGTGCTGAATAAAACAAAGTTCAATGCTTCCAAGCATGAGTCGACTTGATTCTGAGCATGCGCGGGTTTTGAACCGATGCTTTTGTGTACTAACCATCGGTTTGGACCGATCGGGCAGCGGGCCATGGGTTTGATTTTGAAGCATGTTTTAACATTTTGGACCAAAGGACAACAGACCGATGGGCTATACACACGGTCGGTTTGGACCGATAAAACTGAACCTCGGTCCATTCTCATCGGTTTGGAATGACCGTGTGTACGCGGCCTTAGCCTCCTCTCCATCCATAATGCAGAGGATCCTTTGACTCAAATGCTGGTCAGTGGAACTCCTGTGCAAGAAGCATCTTAACCACTTCCATACAGGGCATTTTCACCCCCTTCCTGCCCAGACCACTTTTTAGTTTTCAGCACTGTCGCACTTTGAATGAAAATTGCGAGGCCGTGCGACGTGACTCCCAAACAAAATTGACGCCCTTTTTTCCCACAAATAGAGCTTTCTTTTGGTGGCATTTGATCACCTCTGCGGTTTTTATTTTTTGCGCTATAAACAAAAGAAGAAAAAATGGAGGATCCCCCAGGGTGGGGCTTTTTAGGCAACAGTAATACAAATAGTCATAGTAAATACAAAAATATATGGTAGTTTAATGGTCACAAAAGGTATCAAAAAATATATGGTAAACATATAAAATACAATAGTTTTAAAAACAACACATATTGGGGTGTAATTTGAAAAGAGTAGAGAGTCCACAATATAAATATTGGGCCCAACGCGTTTCGGGTTTCCTTCTTCAGGGACCGAAGTATGTGTGGAATCAAAGAGTGTAACAAACAACTTTTCTAGAAAAATAAAAAGATAGCAATGTGTTGGAAATAATAACATACAATTGACAATGCATATTAAACTGGCACAGATAAGAAAACATCATACCACCCAAGACGTTTCAACGGCTCAGCACACCCCTAAATGGGACATCGCAGTCAGGACGCGTGGCAAGCCTCAGATGGTAAAAAGAGGAATGAGGACTGGCATCCTGTATCAATCACAATGTAGCAAGACCTTTGGCCCGAAGTGTCACAGCGTAAAAAGTTTAATTGGTTGTATTTGTATTTTTACCTGTCCTAAAAAAATAAATAAAAGGACAAGATAATATCAACGGTACCAAGCGGAAAAAAAAAAAAAACGCAAGAAAAAAGCTGAACCAAAGATTATATATAATATATACGGTGAGAGACATACCTGTAATATCAAAGAGTAGCCAAAGAGGTCAGTAGAGAGCTCAGAAGCTAGAAGGTGAAAATAATATAAATGGCAATTTAGAGAATGTGGGAAAAATGACATATAAAGCAATGAAAACAGGTTGAGAGTCTGGCTAGAAGACATCAAGGGAAACAGTACTTACATGGGAAGAATCACAATCAGTGTAAGGTGTACACTGATGCTGCAGCCGTCCAGCAATGTCTGACATTGTGGGGCTGCTGAGCTTTAAATAGGAGAGGGGAAGGAGGGGGAGTAAAGTGGGAGGCGACTGTCATAGAGGCATGGATTACTATGGGTCAGTGTGGGAGAGGGGCGGTGCTCAAACGTATTGACGCGGTGCGCCTCCGAGTGAGGAGGGGGAGGACGGGTGTGCCTCGCTTCTCCTCACATGGGAGCCCGCACTCGTGACGTCGGTGTGGCAGAGCTGCATCGAGACGCAGCTACGTCATGTAAACAATGGGCGGGACAGAGAGAGAGGGCGGAAGATATGTCCTGCTCTCTCACTCCCGCCCACAATCGCCGCCTCATAGCGTGAATGGCGTCAATACGCCACAGCGCCGTAGGAGCGCAACAGCAAGTGACCAAGGAGATCACATGACACAGGGGCGGGAGATATGCAAATTCAATAGCTATTTGGACGGGGGAAGCAAGGAAAGTGTAATACAACAGCATCAAAGACGCATGCATGGAGAGACGTGTGCATGGAAAGTCAGATGGGAAGGAAATAGTAAAGAGAGGGGATTACTATATTGAAAATGCTAAGTGCAAATAGAAGTCTGTATATAGTAGTTTGTAAATACAGGTATGCTCAACCGTAAAATTAAAGGGACAGCAACATGAAAAAACTATATATAGGAATATAATACTTATACAAAAATATGGACACAGGGGCCAATAGGTCCAGGGGTAAAAAGGAAAAACAGGGGCATGGAAATGTCCACTGTATGATCCCTGCCCCTGTTATAGGCGCAAGTATTGACCCACGGTCAGAGACACCAGAAGGTGCAAGGAGACCAGGTCAGAAAAAGCCGTCTCCCATGGAAAGAGGACAGACGGCTTACGTGCGCCTAGCTAGGGAGTGACAATAAAGGGATGCCAATCGAGCCAGACTGCGCCTAAAAAGCGGAGTCCCCGGGGGTATGCAGGCGGGTACATGAGCATGATGATAAATGCAGGGAACATTCAGTGTGTAAAACTGACATTGGAGTTGACAGAATAGAAATAAAAGGTGTTACGGACGGAGACGGTAGGTGACATGAGGTCCCCATAGTACAGAATAGTCTATTTCAGTCTTTTTCACATCCCCCAGAGGAGAAACCTTCCAAGAAAGGCCTAAAGCTAATCTGCTCATTGAGGCCAGGTGGGAGATTGGCCTCTAGTTCGGCAATCCAACGAGTTTCATGTTGTAAAAGGATCTTGTTCCAATCCCCACCTCTGGGGCTTGGATGGATCCTATCGAGGATTAGAAATTTAACCCCTGAAAAAAGTCCATTGTGTTGGGACAAGATGTGGCGCCCTAGTGGTAGGTCTGGGTTAGCCGAACGCATGGCATGTAAGTGCCGGGAAGCTCGCTTAAAAAATGGTAATTTAGTTTTTCCCACGTAGAACCTGTTACATTGACAAGTGAGTAAGTATATTACACCGAATGTCTTGCAATTAGCGAAGTGTCTCGGTCTATAAGGCCGACCATTAGGTAATACAATGTCTCGCTCTGTATTGATGTATCGACAAATGGAGCAGCCCCCACAGGTGAAGGTACCCTTCCTTTTGCAAGGATCTTTCCTGAAGCTGTCCTTGAACTCACTGGCCACAAGGTGGTCTTTAAGTGAGCAGGCCCGTCGATAAGTTATCGCTGGCTCTTTTGGTACAAAGGGACCGAGTTGGGGGTCAAAGGAGAGTAGGTGCCAGAATTGTTTGAAGATCCCTCTCGTTTGTTGATGTTGAGTGTGGTACTTAGTGATTAGTCTGGTAACATCACTACCGTCAGGGGACTTCTTGCCTGATTGCATCAAAAGGTGTGACCTGATTTGTCCATTGGCCCGTTGAAATTATCTTTTGAGGATTTTTTTCGAGTACCCTCTGTGTAGTAATCTATCACGTAATCCAGCTGCCTCCCGTAGGAAGGATTCCTGGGTAGAACAGTTGCGTCTGAGGCATAGATATTGACTATAGGGTATTGATCCTATCAGAGATGTGGGGTGTGCACTGGAAGCGTGCAGTATTGTATTACCCGCCGTGGGTTTTCTGTAGAGCCCTGTTGATAGGTACCCATCGGGGCTTTTGAGTAGGGTAACATCAAGAAAGGGGATTTGAGAGTTACTAGAGGATACTGTGAACTTTAGGTTCAGCTCATTGCAATTCATGATGGACATGAATGACTCGAGCTCCTCAGTAGATCCCTCCCAAATCATGAGGACATCGTCAATATATCTGAACCATCCAGATACGAGATGAATAAAAGGTTCTACCGGGTTACTGGTCAGGAATAGTTTTTCCCACTCCCCCAGGTACAGGTTGGCATACGATGGGGCACAAGAGGTCCCCATCGCAACCCCCTGCACCTGGAGGAAGTGGGAGCCGTCAAACGAGAAGACACCGTGGTAGAGTATGAACTCCAAGGCCATGGTGAGGAATTCCCCAAGCTTCCGATCAGCACGGAAGATGGGGAGTAAAACATCCCGTATAGCGGCCAAACCCAAGGGGTGTGGGATGGAGCTATAAAGGGCCTCCACGTCGATGGCTACCAATAATGCTCCTGGAGACACTCTAAGATGTTCAACTTTGTTTAGAAGGTGGATGGCGTCCTTGATATAGGATGAGAGGTGCGTTACAAAGGGTTTCAAGTGTGAATCGACAAAGATACTCAAATTCTCCGTTAGGGCGCCACTGCCAGATACAATGGGACGGCCTGGTGGATTTGTGAGATCCTTGTGGATTTTGGGTAAGCAGTAGAAAGTAGGAATTTTGGGGTATTTGGTACGGATAAACTCCCATACATCATGGTTCACTGCACCCTGAGAGAAAGCTCCATCTACCAGAGCATAAAATTCAGTTTCGAATTTTATAATGGTAGATGTAGGGATGGGAGTATACCAATCCCTGTTGGAAAGGATTTTTGCACACATAGCCTTATATTGATCATTGGTTTGGATCACGATGTTGCCCCCCTTATCGGAGGGCTTGATGGTAAGTGAGTGGCAGTCTTTAAGTTTCTCTAGTGCCTCGTTTGATTGGTAAGCAAACTGTCTGGTGTTGCGTGGTTTTCGTAGTTTCTTAATCTCTGCTGTCGTGAGTGCTACGAACGCAGCCAGGTTCGAATTAGTTTGTAAAGGAGGGAACTTATCCGACTTGATTTTCAATATGTTAGAAGGTCGTTCAGGTACTAGAGTGGGGATGGATTCTGACATAAGGGTTTCTATATCCGAGATGTCATCAAAATCAGAAAGGTCTGCCTCGTCACAAAGTGATAGAAGCAGGTCCATATCTTCTTTGTGCTGTTGGGCACTGGTATGAGAAATTTCTGTTTTAGTTTTAGAGTACAGACTCTTAAGTAACAACTTCCTTGCAAACAGGTGAATGTCCTTTGTAATTTCAAAAGTATCAAGGGGTGCCACTGGGCAGAAGGAAAGGCCCTTGGTTAATAATGTCGTTTCGTCGGTAGAGAGTTCATAATTAGAAAGATTTATTATATCGAGACCAACATTGGATCTCGATTTATCATCCATCAATTTGGGAAGGTCTAGGTGTCTTGCCGTGTGTGAACTACTTGGGGAAAAAACCCAATATCCGTGGTTTCTCTGATTGTGGGTCTTAGTCCTTCATGAGTGAGTTGGGTACTGTGTTGTTGTGAAGTCGAAAACACAGGGAACAGCCCAGTTGTTGGAGCTGGGGAATTGCTGTGTTGATTGGATCTGTCAGAGTCAACGTGGGTATTGGTGGGTCCTGGCTGTTGGACTATGCGTTTCTTGATGGTATTGTCATCTTTGTCCGACAAGGCTCGTTTCGGTTTAGCATTCCTATTTCTAGTGGGGTTTTGTGTGGGGGCATTGTTGGGAACATTTGATGAGGCCTTATTGCCCTTTTTAGGGATAAAGGCATTACCTCCTTTAGAGGAATATTGTTGGATGGAGTAGGCCGTTTGCCATTTGTAGGCTTTGCCTTCTTGGAAAGACCGTTTGTCCCTCCAAAATTTTGTTTCCTTTTTGTGCAGAGTTTCTGCAGTGACCACATCAAGTCGTCCCTTGATTTTAGTCTCATGCTCTTTAAAGGCGGGTAAAGCCAGGAAGGGTAAAAGCTTGGTATAAATTTCATCAATGTCCTTTTCAACCTGTGCCGATCTAGTCTTGTATTCTTCTATGAGAAGTTTCATCATGTTGGCAGTACAAAGTTGAAGGTTTAGCTCCCATTTTTTACGGAAATCAGAGTTTACATTGTCTAGCAATGGAAAAATCTGAATCCGAAGACCATAGGGATTAATATCTTCTCTTAGATATTTTTCAAAACTCTCCACGTGCCAAAAAAGGGCCGCCTTCTTTTCCACCAGTCTGCCAAGTTGGCTACACAGGGAGGAGAGCTCAGACTGTATGGCCTCCCCCTTGTGATGACTGGCAGAGTAACCCTGCATCAGTTCATCCCATTCCCTGCCTTGAAACATGGTCAGTGGCAAAAGTAAAAAACTGTACCAGATAGGAATGTCTAATTGCTCCAAAAGTGGGAGTAAGAAAACGGAATCCACGGAGAATATAGCAAAGTTCAGTACAAATAATAGATAGGAATAAAATTTGTACAATAGTTCGAACGAATATATGAGATAAATAGAGATCAAACAAAGATGTAAATGGGGGGCTGAAAGTGGTGGTAAGCCGCTTTCATGGGTATTTTCTACCCTAAATACGAAAATATAAATAGAACATCTCTGATAGTCTGGTCTCAAATAGTTGCCGACACCCCTGATGAACAGAAAAAATGGAGGATCCCCCAGGGTGGGGCTTTTTAGGCAACAGCAATACAAATAGTCATAGTAAATACAAAAATATATGGTAGTTTAATGGTCACAAAAGGTATCAAAAAATATATGGTAAACATATAAAATACAATAGTTTTAAAAACAACACATATTGGGGTGTAATTTGAAAAGAGTAGAGAGTCCACAATATAAATACTGGGCCCAACGCGTTTCGGGTTTCCTTCTTCAGGGACCGAAGTATGTGTGGAATCAAAGAGTGTAACAAACAACTTTTCTAGAAAAATAAAAATATAGCAATGTGTTGGAAATAATAACATACAATTGACAATGCATATTAAACTGGCACAGATAAGAAAACATCATACCACCCAAGACGTTTCAACGGCTCAGCACACCCCTAAATGGGACATCGCAGTCAGGACGCGTGGCAAGCCTCAGATGGTAAAAAGAGGAATGAGGACTGGCATCCTGTATCAATCACAATGTAGCAAGACCTTTGGCCCGAAGTGTCACAGCGTAAAAAGTTTAATTGGTTGTATTTGTATTTTTACCTGTCCTAAAAAAAAAAAATAAAAGGACAAGATAATATCAACGGTACCAAGCGAAAAAAAAAAAAACCGCAAGAAAAAAGCTGAACCAAAGATTATATATAATATATACGGTGAGAGACATACCTGTAATATCAAAGAGTAGCCAAAGAGGTCAGTAGAGAGCTCAGAAGCTAGAAGGTGAAAATAATATAAATGGCAATTTAGAGAATGTGGGAAAAATGACATATAAAGCAATGAAAACAGGTTGAGAGTCTGGCTAGAAGACATCAAGGGAAACAGTACTTACATGGGAAGAATCACAATCAGTGTAAGGTGTACACTGATGCTGCAGCCGTCCAGCAATGTCTGACATTGTGGGGCTGCTGAGCTTTAAATAGGAGAGGGGAAGGAGGGGGAGTAAAGTGGGAGGCGACTGTCATAGAGGCATGGATTACTATGGGTCAGTGTGGGAGAGGGGCGGTGCTCAAACGTATTGACGCGGTGCGCCTCCGAGTGAGGAGGGGGAGGACGGGTGTGCCTCGCTTCTCCTCACATGGGAGCCCGCACTCGTGACGTCGGTGTGGCAGAGCTGCATCGAGACGCAGCTACGTCATGTAAACAATGGGCGGGACAGAGAGAGAGGGCGGAAGATACGTCCTGCTCTCTCACTCCCGCCCACAATCGCCGCCTCACAGCGTGAATGGCGTCAATATACGCCACAGCGCCGTAGGAGCGCAACAGCAAGTGACCAAGGAGATCACATGACACAGGGGCGGGAGATATGCAAATTCAATAGCTATTTGGACGGGGTAAGCAAGGAAAGTGTAATACAACAGCATCAAAGACGCAGGCATGGAGAGACATGTGTGCATGGAAAGTCAGATGGGAAGGAAATAGTAAAGAGAGGGGATTACTATATTGAAAATGCTAAGTGCAAATAGAAGTCTGTATATAGTAGTTTGTAAATACAGGTACCGTATTTTCCGGCGTATAAGACGACTTTCTGGATGCAAAAAAATGCATCCAAAGTCGGGGGTCGTCTTATACGCCGGGTACAGTCTCAGTACTCACTTTTTTCCCCCAGCGCTGACAGTCTCCCATGCTGCGATCGCGATCGTGAAGGATTTCAAAGCCGCGCCTTCACTGCAGAGTGTTCTGTGATAGGATGAACAAAAATCTTCCCAGCAGCGCCTCTGTTCTTTGTTCCTCCTATCACAGATGCCTTCTCATCCTCGGACGAGATGAGAAGACGTCCGTGATAGGCGGGAAACATAACAGAGGCGCTGCTGGGAAGATTTTTGTTCATCCTATCACAGAACACTCTGCAGTGAAGGCGCGGCTTTGAAATCCTTCACGATCGCGATCGCAGCATGGGACACTGTCAGCGCTGGGGGAAAAAGTGAGTGTTATTGCACTGGGGGGGCAACAAGTTCAGGCACAGTGGGGGCAAGTGATGGCACAATGGCAATGTGAGGGGCAAGTGATGGCAATGTGGGGGCATGTAATGGCACAATGGCAATGTGGGGGCATGTAATGGCACAATGGCAATGTGGGGGCATGTAATGGCACAATGGCACAGTCTGGGCATGTAATGTAATGGCACAGTCTGGGCATGTAATGTAATGGCACAGTGAGTAATGTAATGGCACAGTCTGGGCATGTAATGTAATGGCACAGTGAGATTTGAAAAAGCCTGTTTCTGTCAGCGGTTCTGGCTACCCCTCAGCTTCCAGAAAGACAGTAAGAAGGGGGTAGTCTTATACAGTGAGTATATCCCAAAATCAAAATTTTTCCTGGAAAATTAGGGGGTCGTCTTATACGCCGGGTCGTCTTATACGCCGGAAAACTCAACCGTAAAATTAAAGGGACAGCAACATGAAAAAACTATATATAGGAATATAATACTTATACAAAAATATGGACACAGGGGCCAATAGGTCCAGGGGTAAAAAGGAAAAACAGGGGCATGGAAATGTCCACTGTATGATCCCTGCCCCTGTTATAGGCGCAAGTATTGACCCACGGTCAGAGACACCAGAAGGTGCAAGGAGACCAGGTCAGAAAAAGCCGTCTCCCATGGAAAGAGGACAGACGGCTTACGTGCGCCTAGCTAGGGAGTGACAATAAAAGGATGCCAATCGAGCCAGACTGCGGAGATTAAGAAACTACGAAAACCACGCAACACCAGACAGTTTGCTTACCAATCAAACAAGGCACTAGAGAAACTTAAAGACTGCCACTCACTTACCATCAAGCCCTCCGATAAGGGGGGCAACATCGTGATCCAAACCAATGATCAATATAAGGCTATGTGTGCAAAAATCCTTTCCAACAGGGATTGGTATACTCCCATCCCTACATCTACCATTATAAAATTCGAAACTGAATTTTATGCTCTGGTAGATGGAGCTTTCTCTCAGGGTGCAGTGAACCATGATGTATGGGAGTTTATCCGTACCAAATACCCCAAAATTCCTACTTTCTACTGCTTACCCAAAATCCACAAGGATCTCACAAATCCACCAGGCCGTCCCATTGTATCTGGCAGTGGCGCCCTAACGGAGAATTTGAGTATCTTTGTCGATTCACACTTGAAACCCTTTGTAACGCACCTCTCATCCTATATCAAGGACACCATCCACCTTCTAAACAAAGTTGAACATCTTAGAGTGTCTCCAGGAGCATTATTGGTAGCCATCGACGTGGAGGCCCTTTATAGCTCCATCCCACACCCCTTGGGTTTGGCCGCTATATGGGATGTTTTACTCCCCATCTTCCGTGCTGATCGGAAGCTTGGGGAATTCCTCATCATGGCCTTGGAGTTCATACTCTATCACGGTGTCTTCTCGTTTGACGGCTCCCACTTCCTCCAGGTGCAGGGGGTTGCGATGGGGACCTCTTGTGCCCCATCGTATGCCAACCTGTACCTGGGGGAGTGGGAAAAACTATTCCTGACCAGTAACCCGGTAGAACCTTTTATTCATCTCGTATCTGGATGGTTCAGATATATTGACGATGTCCTCATGATTTGGGAGGGATCTACTGAGGAGCTCGAGTCATTCATGTCCATCATGAATTGCAATGAGCTGAACCTAAAGTTCACAGTATCCTCTAGTAACTCTCAAATCCCCTTTCTTGATGTTACCCTACTCAAAAGCCCCGATGGGTACCTATCAACAGGGCTCTACAGAAAACCCACGGCGGGTAATACAATACTGCACGCTTCCAGTGCACACCCCACATCTCTGATAGGATCAATACCCTATAGTCAATATCTACGCCTCAGACGCAACTGTTCTACCCAGGAATCCTTCCTACGGGAGGCAGCTGGATTACGTGATAGATTACTACACAGAGGGTACTCGAAAAAAATCCTCAAAAGATCATTTCAACAGGCCAATGGACAAATCAGGTCACACCTTTTGGTGCAATCAGGCAAGAAGTCCCCTGACGGTAGTGATGTTACCAGACTAATCACTAAGTACCACACTCAACATCAACAAACGAGAGGGATCTTCAAACAATTCTGGCACCTACTCTCCTTTGACCCCCAACTCGGTCCCTTTGTACCAAAAGAGCCAGCGATAACTTATCGACGGGCCTGCTCACTTAAAGACCACCTTGTGGCCAGTGAGTTCAAGGACAGCTTCAGGAAAGATCCTTGCAAAAGGAAGGGTACCTTCACCTGTGGGGGCTGCTCCATTTGTCGATACATCAATACAGAGCGAGACATTGTATTACCTAATGGTCGGCCTTATAGACCGAGACACTTCGCTAATTGCAAGACATTCGGTGTAATATACTTACTCACTTGTCAATGTAACAGGTTCTACGTGGGAAAAACTAAATTACCATTTTTTAAGCGAGCTTCCCGGCACTTACATGCCATGCGTTCGACTAACCCAGACCTACCACTAGGGCGCCACATCTTGTCCCAACACAATGGACTTTTTTCAGGGGTTAAATTTCTAATCCTCGATAGGATCCATCCAAGCCCCAGAGGTGGGGATTGGAACAAGATCCTTTTACAACATGAAACTCGTTGGATTGCCGAACTAGAGGCCAATCTCCCACCTGGCCTCAATGAGCAGATTAGCTTTAGGCCTTTCTTGGAAGGTTTCTCCTCTGGGGGATGTGAAAAAGACTGAAATAGACTATTCTGTACTATGGGGACCTCATGTCACCTACCGTCTCCGTCCGTAACACCTTTTATTTCTATTCTGTCAACTCCAATGTCAGTTTTACACACTGAATGTTCCCTGCATTTATCATCATGCTCATGTACCCGCCTGCATACCCCCGGGGACTCCGCTTTTTAGGCGCAGTCTGGCTCGATTGGCATCCTTTTATTGTCACTCCCTAGCTAGGCGCACGTAAGCCGTCTGTCCTCTTTCCATGGGAGACGGCTTTTTCTGACCTGGTCTCCTTGCACCTTCTGGTGTCTCTGACTGTGGGTCAATACTTGCGCCTATAACAGGGGCAGGGATCATACAGTGGACATTTCCATGCCCCTGTTTTTCCTTTTTACCCCTGGACCTATTGGCCCCTGTGTCCATATTTTTGTATAAGTATTATATTCCTATATATAGTTTTTTCATGTTGCTGTCCCTTTAATTTTACGGTTGAGCATACCTGTATTTACAAACTACTATATACAGACTTCTATTTGCACTTAGCATTTTCAATATAGTAATCCCCTCTCTTTACTATTTCCTTCCCATCTGACTTTCCATGCACACATGTCTCTCCATGCCTGCGTCTTTGATGCTGTTGTATTACACTTTCCTTGCTTACCCCGTCCAAATAGCTATTGAATTTGCATATCTCCCGCCCCTGTGTCATGTGATCTCCTTGGTCACTTGCTGTTGCGCTCCTACGGCGCTGTGGCGTATTGATGCTATTCACGCTGTGAGGCGGCGATTGTGGGCGGGAGTGAGAGAGCAGGACGTATCTTCCGCCCTCTCTCTCTGTCCCGCCCATTGTTTACATGACGTAGCTGCGTCTCGATGCAGCTCTGCCACACCGACGTCACGAGTGCGGGCTCCCATGTGAGGAGAAGCGAGGCACACCCGTCCTCCCCCTCCTCACTCGGAGGCGCACCGCGTCAATACGTTTGAGCACCGCCCCTCTCCCACACTGAACCATAGTAATCCATGCCTCTATGACAGTCGCCTCCCACTTTACTCCCCCTCCTTCCCCTCTCCTATTTAAAGCTCAGCAGCCCCACAATGTCAGACATTGCTGGACGGCTGCAGCATCAGTGTACACCTTACACTGATTGTGATTCTTCCCATGTAAGTACTGTTTCCCTTGATGTCTTCTAGCCAGACTCTCAACCTGTTTTCATTGCTTTATATGTCATTTTTCCCACATTCTCTAAATTGCCATTTATATTATTTTCACCTTCTAGCTTCTGAGCTCTCTACTGACCTCTTTGGCTACTCTTTGATATTACAGGTATGTCTCTCACCGTATATATTATATATAATCTTTGGTTCAGCTTTTTTCTTGCGGTTTTTTTTTTTTTCCGCTTGGTACCGTTGATATTATCTTGTCCTTTTATTTTTTTTTTTTAGGACAGGTAAAAATACAAATACAACCAATTAAACTTTTTACGCTGTGACACTTCGGGCCAAAGGTCTTGCTACATTGTGATTGATACAGGATGCCAGTCCTCATTCCTCTTTTTACCATCTGAGGCTTGCCACGCGTCCTGACTGCGATGTCCCATTTAGGGGTGTGCTGAGCCGTTGAAACGTCTTGGGTGGTATGATGTTTTCTTATCTGTGCCAGTTTAATATGCATTGTCAATTGTATGTTATTATTTCCAACACATTGCTATCTTTTTATTTTTCTAGAAAAGTTGTTTGTTACACTCTTTGATTCCACACATACTTCGGTCCCTGAAGAAGGAAACCCGAAACGCGTTGGGCCCAGTATTTATATTGTGGACTCTCTACTCTTTTCAAATTACACCCCAATATGTGTTGTTTTTAAAACTATTGTATTTTATATGTTTACCATATATTTTTTGATACCTTTTGTGACCATTAAACTACCATATATTTTTGTATTTACTATGACTATTTGTATTACTGTTGCCTAAAAAGCCCCACCCTGGGGGATCCTCCATTTTTTCTGTTCATCAGGGGTGTCGGCAACTATTTGAGACCAGACTATCAGAGATGTTCTATTTATATAAACAAAAGAAGAGCGACAATTTTGAAAAAAAAACACTATCTTTTACTTTTTGATTTAATAAATATCATAATTTTTTTTTTTTTTTAAATGATTTTTTTATTCAGTTTAGACCGATACGTAGTTTCTACATATTTTTGGTAAAAAAAAAAATCGCAATAAGCGTATTTGATCGGTTTGCGCAAAAGTTCTTGAATCTACAAAATAGGAAATAGAATTATGGCATTTTTTTTTTATTAGTAATGGCGGCGATCTGCGATTTTTATTGAGACCGTGACGTTGCGGCGGACATATCGGACACTTTTGACACATTTTTGGGACCATTCACATTTATACAGCGATTAGTGCTATAAAACTGCACTGATTACTGTGTAAATGTGACTGGCAGGGAAGGGGTTAACACTAGGGGGCGAGAAAGGGGTTAATATGTTCTCTAAAGTGTGTTCTAACTGTAGGGGGAGGGGGACTCACAAGGGGAGGAGATCGATGTGTGTTCCTCTGTACTGGGAACACACATCGGTCTCCTCGTCGCTGCGCGTGACCCCCAAGCCGGCCGGGAAGGTAAGGACATCATATGACGTCCACTCTTTTATTAAAGTACACGTTCTTCCTAAACCAGTGAGCCAATGTCCATTAGACTGTGCAGACACTGCAGAGAATCAGTTGGATCAATGATTACAGTACCCTGGCTGTCATTGGATAAAGCCCCGTCTAGGACCTTCCTGCTCCAGGACAAACTCTTATCTCGTTGCTCTAATGCCTGGGCTCTTCAGTCGCTGGGTCGACCGTCGATTCGTACCTGCATATAGGGTTTTGGCCCTGATGGTAGCCTCTTTCCAGGCAGTGGTGTATACCCAATTTTACTTTAAAGTGGATGTAAACCCTCCATACACCCAGTGAAGTGAACAGCCTCAGATGATACACAGAGATGAAACAAATCTCTCTACATAGGTTTTATATGTATATCTGCTGTCTTCACATTTATATACGGTTTAGGAAGTTCAGATCCTGTTAGATTTTCTCTTCCTGTTTAACACAGAGTGTGATGTCTGGGCATACAGCCAAGATAGCCAACATTGCTGATTGGAGGAAAGGCACACACGCCCTCTCATCATAGGCAGAGACTCTCAGAGGTGTTTTGTAATAGGATCAGCTCCCTGCTAATCTATTTATAGACAAAAGTCAGGCTGCTTTTATCTTATGTGTCCGAGAATTTGTCAGGAGTTATCAGTTTGATAACAGAGGAATGGTTCAGGAGAGAGTTACAGGACATAGCTCTTTGAAGAGAGATAACACAACACCAAATGTACACACCTGCTTCCCATTCACACCTGAGACCTTGTAACATTAATGAGTCACATGACATTGGGGAGGGAAAATGGCTAATTAGGTCCAATTTGGAAATTTCACTTAGTGGTGTACTTACTTTTTGGTTAAAGCGGAGGTCCACACAAAAAGTGAACCCCCTCTTTTCAGAACCCCCCCCCCTTCCGGTGTCACATTTGGCACCTTTCAGGGGGGTGCAGATACATGTATAATATAGGTATTTGCACCCACTTCTGGGAACGCCCCCCCCCCTTGCTGTCAGAAGACAGCGGGGACCAGTGAGGACAGGCCGCGCCGCTGACGCATGCACAGTAGGGAACCGGGCAGTGAAGCCAAAACGCTTCACTTCCTGATTCCCTCACCGAGGATGGCGACGAGGGCAGCAGTAGACGATTGATTGCTCGGCTTCGGCTGCTGACATTGCGAGCGCGCTAGACAGATAATGTCCATTTATTAAAAGTCAGCAGTTCCAGTATTTTTAGCTGCTGGCTTTCAATATATTTTTTTTCGTGGGACCTCCGCTTTAAGCCTTTTAGACATTAATGGCTGTGTGTTGAGTTATTTTGAGGGTACAAATTTACACTGTTCTACAAGCTGTACACTCACTACATTGTAGCAAAGTGTCATTTCTTCAGTGTTGTCACATGAAAAGGTATAATAAAATATTTACAAAAATGTATGGCTGCTTTCACACTGAGGCGCTATTGGGCTAAAAATAGCGCCTGCAAATCGCCCTGAAAGAGCAGCTCCTCTATATCCAGTGTGAAAGCCTGAGGGCTTTCACACTGGAGCGTTGAGCTGGCAGGACAGTAAAAAAAAGTCTTGCCAGCCGCATCTTTAAGGCGCTGTAGAAGCGGTGAATATGGGGCAGCACCTCCAAAATGCCCGAAAACAGGCCCGTCGGAACAGGACAGGCAAAACAAGCAACTGCTTGGGGCCCCAGCAGAGCGCCGCCGCCGCTTCCTATAAATGCTGCAGCCTGCAGCCTGTATCGTGGCCGAGCTCCTTTCTTAATACCTCCTGCGTACCGTAACCGCGTGGTACAGGAGATTCAGTTTCCTGTTCCCGGCCGGACTGACAGGAGGTGCACACACTCAGTGCTCACTTCCTTTCAGTCCGGCCTGGAACAGCAAACTGAATCTTCTGCAGCGTGGTATGCGGTAAGGGGGGGGGGGGGTAAAAAGAATTTGGGGGGGAGTCGGGGAGGCAGTCAGAATTAAGTACTAGCTGACGTTCGACAGCAGCAGCTGTATGCGGCGGTATGCGGTAGGAAGGGGTGCAGCAGCTGTATGCAGCGGTATGCGGTAGGATAAGGTGACCAGATTTTTAAAATGAAATCCGGGGACATATTTTTACTTTACTAGTAATGGCAACAATCAGCGACTCTCTGCCCGTCGCCCCCCCGCCTCACAGCCTCTCAAGTCTCACTCTTCAGGCCCCGACTACTACTGGATGGGGAGCGGAGGAAGATCACTCTGCCAGGGAAGGCAAGGAGATAGGCAGGAGGCTGGCCAGGACTTGAGCCAAGTCAGAAGAACATGCGAGCGAAGCTGAATGGACATGTGCCCAAAACTGAAGAAATATTCCCTCCACTCCGACCAGCACATGATCATCAGAAAGGGGCACAGATAATGGGAAAAATACATCCCCCTATGGTAGTAGGCACGGAGGAGCGGGGGTGTGTAATTCAAATTTTTTTATTTTAATTCTGCACTGATTGTCTTTGAAATTGCCCCTGCCCCCTATTAAATCCAATCTGGGGACAAAACCAGGGACAGACTTGGTCCGGGGACAGTGTCCTCAATCAGGGGACTGTCCCCTGAAACTGGGGATGTCTGGTCACCCTACGGTAGGAAGGGGGGCAGCAGCTGTATGCAGCGGTATGCGGTAGGGAGGGGAGGGGGGGTTAAAAAGAACATGGGGGGGAGGCAGTCAGAAGAAGTACTAGCCGACGTTTGGCAGTAGCAGCAGCCCCCCCCCTCGCTTATCTGATTCATAGCAGAATAATTTTTTACACTTGTCAACTTGCCCCCCCCCCCCCCCCCCGCTTCTCAGCAACACCCCTCCCCCGCTTTTCTTGCTTCAAATGGCCCTGCCCGCAAAGCAGTTTTTGCGGGCGGGTTTAACCCTTTTTTTACCCGCTAGCGGGGGGTTAAAAACCGCAATGCTAGCGGTCGAAAATCGCAGCAAAAACTACGGTAAATCGCCGTTAATAATAGCGGCACTTTAGCGCCGACGCACCCTGCGCTTCAGTGTGAAAGTAGCCTACTTTTGTAAGATACTGTAACTTCATAGACCCAGTTCAGTGTGACAAATTCTATTCATTCTGTGGAAGATCAGTTTAGCACTTCACTTCTCAATGCCAACATCTGGCCGTGTTTTAGGATTTCCCAAACAGCTGCAGACACACACATATAGTTGACTGAATATATTAAGGTGGACAGATGTTTGGCTGGGGGCTCTAGAAGAGAGCAAGGCAGGTGGCAGGAAGTTCTATACAGCATGTCAGACAATAACACAGAGCACTACATGCACAAATGATTGTGAGGTGAGCATGCATGTCAGTGTCATTATGGCATTAAAATCTTGTGGGATAAATAGTTGAGCGCCGCAGTACAAGCTGTGCAAATGTCTAAAGAAATGTATCCACAGCCTTTAATTGTTATCAAACCTTTCATTTCATTTCGTTAAGTTATTGAATTTTTAGACAATAGTTACAGACGGTGAATACAAAGTTATGATAAAACAAGTCATATTATAATGACTGCAATCCGAACAGAACTGAGCGCTGAGTATCTTAAGGTACAAAATATTTCTAGTTCCATGGCATATGTAGCCTGCTCACAGACAAACATCCTGCAAATATTTTGTGTAGAAGTACCCTTGCCATTAACCATATACACTATTTTACCGAAAGTATTGGAACGCCTGCCTATACACGCGCATGAACTTTAACCACTTCCTTACTGGGCACTTAAACCCCCTTCCTGCCCAGAGCATTTTTTGCGATTCGGCACTGCGTCGCTTTAACTGACAATTGCGCGGTCGTGCGACGTGGCTCCCAAACAAAATTGACGTCCTTTTTTTCCCACAAATAGAGCTTTCTTTTGGTGGTATTTGATCACCTCTGCGGTTTTTATTTTTTGCGCTATAAACAAAAATAGAGCGACAATTTTGAAAAAAATAAAAAAATGTTTTACTTGTTGCTATAGTAAATAGCTAATTTTTTTTTTTTATCCTCAGTCTAGGCCGATACGCATTCTACATATTTTTAGTAAAAAAAAATAAAAAAAAAATCGCAATAAGCGACTGGTTTGTGCAAAAGTTATAGCGCCTACAAAATAAGAGACAGAATTATTATTATTTATTTTTTTTTTTACTAGTAATGTCGGCGATCTGCGATTTTTATTGCGACATTATGGCGGACACATCAGACACTTTTGACACATTTTTGGCACCATTCACATTTATACTGCGATCAGTGCTATAAATATGCACTAATTACTGTATAAATGTGACTGGCAGGAAAGGTGTTAACACTAGGGGGTGAAGAAGGGGTTAAATGTATTCCCTATATAGCGTTCTAACTGTGGGGGAAGGGGGGTGACTGGGGGGGGGTGACCGATCTGTGTCCCTATGTACAAGAGACACAGATCGGTCTCCTCTCTCCCTGACAGCACCGCTGTCTGTGAGAGCCGGCAATGAGAAATTATCTCATATGTAAACATATGAGATCATCTCTCATTGGCCGCACAGATCGCCTAGCAAACGGCCACTCCGATTGGCCGCTCACGGCGATCTGTGATTGGCTGTGTCCAAGGGACATGGCCAGCACAGAAGTTCCGCGCTGCGCGCTCGGGAGCGCGCCCGGGGAACGTGGAAAGGGGCGGACGTCAAATGACGGCGCCTCAGAGAACTAGAACCACCCTGCGGCCGTATATAGTCGTACGGCCGTCGGGAAGTGGTTAATGGCATCCCAGTCTAAAGCCTCGTACACACGATTGGATTTTCCGCGGACAATACGTAGGACTTTTGTCTGAAGGGTGTTGGCCATTAACTTGTCTTGCATACAAACGACAAAGAAACTACATTTTTTTCAGCTCTTTAGCGCCACCCTCTGGGCAACTTCTGCTAATGTTGTGTTATGGTGAGCATTGCTTCTGAGCATGCGTGTTTGTACTTTGGAGTTTTGTCCGAAGGACTTGTGTACACGCGATCAGATAATCCGACAATACACATTTGTTGGCAGAAAATTTTAAGGCATGCTATCCCACATTTGTTGGTGGAAAATCTGACAACAATTGGCCGATGGAACATACAAACGGTCAGATTTTCTGACAACAGCCTGCCATCACAATTCCCGTCGGAAAATCCAATCGTGTGTACGGGCCTTTAGTCTATAGGGTTTAATATTGAGTTGGCCCCGCCCTTTGCAGCTATAACAGCTTCAACTCTTCTGGGAAATCTGTCTACCAGGTTTAGGAGTGTGTCTATGGGAATGTTTGACCATTCTTCCAGAAGCTCATTTGTGAGGTCAGGCACTGATGTGGACGAGAGAGCCTGGCCCGCAGTCTCCACTAATTCATCCCAAAGGTGTTCTATCAGGCTGAGGTCAGGACTCTGTGCAGGCCAATCAAGTCCCTCCACCCCAAACTGGCTTATCCATGTCTTAATGGCTATGGTTTGTGCTGATCTCCAGTGTTATGTTCAAGGTCTCTGACCTTGTATTGTATCATGTCCGCAATCTCTGACCAGTTCTTGTGTAATACTTGCAATATTTGACCATCTCCTGAATTATGTTCAGTCCCTGACCATCTCTTGTATGTCTGCAATCTCTGACCATCTTTTTTTATCATGTCTGCAATCTCTGACCATCTTTTTTATCATGTCTGCACATTCTGACCATTTCTTGTATTATGTCAGCTGTCTCTGACCATCTCTTGTGCCATGTCCGCAATCTCTGACCATCTCTTGTGCCATGTCCGCAATCTCTGACCATCTCTTGTGCCATGTGCGCAATCTCTGACCATCTCTTGTGCCATGTGCGCAATCTCTGACCATCTCTTGTGCCATGTCCGCAATCTCTGAGCATCTCTTGTGCCATGTGCGCAATCTCTGACCATCTCTTGTGCCATGTCCGCAATCTCTGAGCATCTCTTGTGCCATGTCTGCAATCTCTGACCATCTCTTGTGCCATGTCTGCAATCTTTGACCATCTCTTGTGCCATGTCCGCAATCTCTGACCATCTCTTGTGCCATGTCCGCAATCTCTGACCATCTCTTGTGCCATGTCCACATGACTTTTGGCATACTGCAGTTGACTCTTCTTATTCTTTGGAGACGGCAAGGGGGTGCGCCTGGGAGTTCTGGCATGGAGGCCTTCATTACGCAGTGTGCACCGTATTGTGTGAGCAGAAACTTCAGTACCCACATCTGACAAATCTTTTCTCAGTTCCTCAGCAGTCACAAGGGGACTTTTCTCCACTCTACGCTTCAGGTAGCGCACAGCAGTCGAAGTCAGCATCTTCTTTCTGCCACGACCAGGTAGCGTTTCAACAGTGCCCTTTGCCTTGAATTTGCGAATGATGCTTCCTATGGTGTCTCTTGGTATGTTTAACATCTTTGCAATCTTCTTATAGCCATTGCCCTTCCTGTGAAGAGTAATCACCTCTTCTCTTGTCTTCCTGGACCATTCTCTTGACTTCACCATGTTTGTAACCACACCAGTAAATGTCTAGAAGGAGCTGAGTATCACAGTCATTTTAAAGCTGCCTAATTGGTGCTTATTAGGCTTTATTGCTGCTCCCTGACATCCACAGTTGTTTTCAATACCTGATTGAAAACACTTCAATGAACCTCTGTTCTTCAGAGTGGTAGTCTTTAAGGGGTTGAATAATTGTGTAAATGAAGAATTCACAAAATAAACATTGACTACTGTATTACAAAACCAATTGATGTCATTTTAGTTGCATATGGTTCTTTAAGAAGTCCTTGTAGGATTTCATTCTGAATACAATTACAAATGTACACTAAATTCCCTAAAACCCATTGGGGGGTTGAATAATTTTGAACACAACTGTAGATCCAGTGATGAGAAAATAGCCAGCACACCAGTTGTGAGTCTAGATGGAGAAGTTCCATATCAACAACAAGATAACTGATGTTTCAAGGTATATGGCGCCCTTTTTATCAAGGTGATACGCAAAGGACTGATAACACTACCTGAGATTTCCGTGCAGCAGAAGCAGAGCGCACAAGAAGTAAGGAACTCACTGGATTTTTGATTGGATCAACAGGTATTTCCCAGGCATACACCTTTAGCATGTAAGCATATAGACCAAATAATCTTATGAAAGATGGGAATCTGACTTGGGTGGAACACATTTGAAAGTATAAAGACAACACAGGAAAGACAGACCAGGGAAGGGTGACCTTTGTCATTCCAGATGTTTCTGAAGTACATCTGGCTGAACACTAGTTTTTTTGGCATATTCTGAGGGTTGAAGGTTACCCTTTGCATGTGTCATCCACCAAGAATACATATTTCACTCTTAAGAGGTAATATTTGTTTTTTCTCTGTATAGAATGTTATAAAGATATCTAGGAGCTGCCTTCTCATTCGTGACACCTAGCTATCATGTTGATCCTTTGGCTTAAAGAGGAAGTAAACCCTCTCTTAAAAAACAAAAACAAACTGCAAGACAAAGGCATGATGAGCTAGTATGCATAGATACTAGCTCATTATGATTTACTTACCTGAGAACCAGGGGCGGACTGACAGTTCATGGGGCCCCCGGGCAAAAGGAGATCATGGGGCCCCCTGTGTCTCCGCCCATGTGTCCCCGCCCACGTTAAAGCTACATTCACACAAAGTCCCACCTACATATTGCACTGCCCACATTGCAGGCGTTCAAAGAATTTCTCTACACACTGTTCAAAATAAATGTTTATTATAGGAATTAAAACATTCTTCTCACTGATCACCAATGTAAGGAACATTCTTCCCACTGATGATCACCAATGTAAGGAACATTCTTCCCACTGATCACCAATGTAAGGGACATTCTTCCCACTGATCACCAATGTAAGGAACATTCTTCCCACTGATCACCAATGTAAGGGACATTCTTCTCACTGATCACCAATGTAAGGAACATTCTTCCCACTGATGATCACCAATGTAAGGAACATTCTTCCCACTGATCACCAATGTAAGGAACATTCTTCCCACTGATCACCAATGTAAGGGACATTCTTCTCACTGATCACCAATGTAAGGAACATTCTTCTCACTGATCACCAATGTAAGGAACATTCTTCCCACTGATCACCAATGTAAGGGACATTCTTCCCACTGATCACCAATGTAAGGAACATTCTTCCCACTGATCACCAATGTAAGGGACATTCTTCTCACTGATCACCAATGTAAGGAGCATTCTTCCCACTGATCACCAATGTAAGGAACATTCTTCCCACTGATCACCAATGTAAGGGACATTCTTCCCACTGATCACCAATGTAAGGAACATTGGGCCAAATCCTCAGCCAGGCGGCGTAACTTAACTTTCAGCAGTTAAGTTACACTGACTTAAAGTTTTTACCTAAGTGCCTGATCCTCAAAGCACTTACGTAAAAATTTCAAGCAGTGTAAGTTAAGTGCCGCCGTCGTAAGGCGTTCCTCCTCTCCGGGGGGCGTTTACAATTTAAATGAGGCGCGCTCCCGCGCCGGCCGTACTGCGCATGCGCGTGACGTCATTTTCCCGACGTGCATCGCGCGAACGTAATTGACGCCGGGCGGCTTTGTGGATTGCGACGGGACACTAAAGTTACGACGGGTGAAAAAAAGACGCGCCGGGAAAACAAATAATTTTAAAAAAAAATGACAGCGTCGCTCGGCATGCATTCCTGAGGGAGAACTCCATGCCAATTTTCAATGAAAAAAACGGCATGGGTTCCCCCTCAGGAGCATACCAGGCCCTTAGGTCTGGTATGGGTTGTAAGGAGACCCCCCTCCGCCGCAAAATTGACGTAGGGGGTCCCCCTACAATCCATACCAGACCCGTATCCAAAGCACGCTACCCGGCCAGCCAGGAAGGGAGTGGGGACGAGCGAGCGCCCCCCCCCCCCTCCTGAGCCGTGCCAGGCCGCATGCCCTCAACATGGGGGGGTTGGGTGCTCTGGGGCAGGGGGGCGCACTGCGGGCCCCCCCACCCCAGAGCACCCTGTCCCCATGTTGATGAGGACAGGACCTCTTCCCGACAACCCTTGCCATTGGTTGTCGGGGTCTGCGGGCGGAGGCTTATCGGAATCTGGGAGTCCCCTTTAATAAGGGGGCCCCCAGATACCGGCCCCCCACCCTAAGTGAATGGATATGGGGTACATCGTACCCCTATCCATTCACCTGGAGGCAAAAAGTAAAATGTAGTAAACACACAACACAAGGCTTTTTAAAATATTTTATTATTCTGCTCCGGACGCCCCCCCTGTCTTCGTTATTAGCTCAATTACCAGGGGGGGCTTCTTCTTCCACTCTCCGGGGGTCTTCTCCGCTCTCCGGGGGTGTTCCGCTCTCCGGGGGGGGCTTCTCCGGACTCCGGGGGGCTTCTTCCATCTTCTCCCCTCTTCCGCTCTTGACTCGGCGAACCCCGGTTCTTCTGCAGCTCTCCGGTGCCTTCTTCTTCAGCGCTGGCTGCCTGCTATGTTTGTGTGTTAGCTCGATTTCAAACAGGCAGCCGGCGCGGTCTTCTGTGATGTCAGGGTCTTCTGGTCTTCTGTTCTTCCTATGTTGCCTCGTCGCCTCTTGTCGCTGTAATGATGGAAGCGCGCCTTGCATCACATTTATATAGGCATCGCCGTCCCATCATGCTCCGGCAGGTACCCACGTGGTGGGTGCCTACCCACGTGCACCCACCACGTGGGTACCTACCGGAGCATGATGGGACGGTGATGCCTATATAAATGTGATGCAAGGCGCGCTTCCATCATTACAGCGACAACAGGCGACGAGGCAACATCGGAAGAACAGAAGACCAGAAGACCCTGACATCACAGAAGACCGCGCCGGCTGCCTGTTTGAAATCGAGCTAACACACAAACATAGCAGGCAGCCAGCGCTGAAGAAGAAGGCACCGGACATCTGCAGAAGAACCGGGGTTCGCCGAGTCAAGAGCGGAAGAGGGGAGAAGATGGAAGAAGCCCCCCGGAGTCCGGAGAAGCCCCCCCCGGAGAGCGGAACACCCCCGGAGAGCGGAGAAGACCCCCGGAGAGCGGAAGAAGAAGCCCCCCCTGGTAATTGAGCTAATAACGAAGACAGGGGGGGCGTCCGGAGCAGAATAATAAAATATTTTAAAAAGCCTTGTGTTGTGTGTTTACTACATTTTACTTTTTGCCTCCAGGTGAATGGATAGGGGTACGATGTACCCCATATCCATTCACTTAGGGTGGGGGGCCGGTATCTGGGGGCCCCCTTATTAAAGGGGACTCCCAGATTCCGATAAGCCTCCGCCCGCAGACCCCGACAACCAATGGCAAGGGTTGTCGGGAAGAGGTCCTGTCCTCATCAACATGGGGACAGGGTGCTCTGGGGTGGGGGGGCCCGCAGTGCGCCCCCCTGCCCCAGAGCACCCAACCCCCCCATGTTGAGGGCATGCGGCCTGGCACGGCTCAGGAGGGGGGGGGGCGCTCGCTCGTCCCCACTCCCTTCCTGGCTGGCCGGGGAGCGTGCTTTGGATACGGGTCTGGTATGGATTGTAGGGGGACCCCCTACGTCAATTTTGCGGCGGAGGGGGGTCTCCTTACAACCCATAACAGACCTAAGGGCCTGGTATGCTCCTGAGGGGGAACCCATGCCGTTTTTTTCATTGAAAATTGGCATGGAGTTCTCCCTCGGGAATGCATACCAAATGCCGTCGCTTGAATGGGCCTTTACAAGGTGTGACTAACTTTACACCTTGTAAAAGCAGCCCTAGTTTTACACCAGGCAAACTAACACTTACGGCGTAAAAACTAGGTACAAAAGCTTTGAGGATCGCCCTAAGTGCTAATTTGCATACTAACAGAGGCATTTCGACTCGAAATGCCCCCAGTGGCGGATGCGGTACTGCATCCTAAGATCCGGCAGTGTAAGTCCCTTACAGATGTCGGATCTTCTGCCTAACTTAGGAAAACTGCTTCTACCCTGCCTACCCACGTGCACCCACCACGTGGGTACCTACCGGAGCATGATGGGACGGTGATGCCTATATAAATGGGATGCAAGGCGCGCTTCCATCATTACAGCGACAACAGGCGACGAGACAACATCGGAAGAACAGAAGACCAGAAGACCCTGACGTCACAGAAGACCGCGCCGGCTGCCTGTTTGAAATCGAGCTAACACACAAACATAGCAGGCAGCCAGCGCTGAAGAAGAAGGCACCGGAGAGCTGCAGAAGAACCGGGGTTCGCCGAGTCAAGAGCGGAAGAGGGGAGAAGATGGAAGAAGCCCCCCGGAGTCCGGAGAAGCCCCCCCGGAGAGCGGAAGACCCCCGGAGAGCGGAGAAGACCCCCGGAGAGTGGAAGAAGAAGCCCCCCCTGGTAATTGAGCTAATAACGAAGACAGGGGGGGCGTCCGGAGCTGACAGGGTGCTCACATTGGTGATCAGTGGGAAGAATGTTCCTTACATTGGTGATCAGTGGGAAGAATGTTCCTTACATTGGTGATCAGTGGGAAGAATGTTCCTTACATTGGTGATCAGTGAGAAGAATGTTCCTTACATTGGTGATCAGTGAGAAGAATGTTCCTTACATTGGTGATCAGTGAGAAGAATGTTCCTTACATTGGTGATCAGTGGGAAGAATGTCCCTTACATTGGTGATCAGTGAGAAGAATGTCCCTTACATTGGTGATCAGTGGGAAGAATGTTCCTTACATTGGTGATCAGTGAGAAGAATGTTCCTTACATTGGTGATCAGTGGGAAGAATCCTCCTTACATTGGTGATCAGTGGGAAGAATGTTCCTTACATTGGTGATCAGTGGGAAGAATGTTCCTTACATTGGTGATCAGTGGGAAGAATGTTCCTTACATTGGTGATCAGTGAGAAGAATGTCCCTTACATTGGTGATCAGTGAGAAGAATGTCCCTTACATTGGTGATCAGTGGGAAGAATCCCCCTTACATTGGTGATCAGTGGGAAGAATCCTCCTTACATTGGTGATCAGTGGGAAGAATCCTCCTTACATTGGTGATCAGTGGGAAGAATGTTCCTTACATTGGTGATCAGTGGGAAGAATGTTCCTTACATTGGTGATCAGTGGGAAGAATGTTCCTTACATTGGTGATCAGTGGGAAGAATGTTCCTTACATTGGTGATCAGTGAGAAGAATGTCCCTTACATTGGTGATCAGTGGGAAGAATGTCCCTTACATTGGTGATCAGTGAGAAGAATGTCCCTTACATTGGTGATCAGTGAGAAGAATGTCCCTTACATTGGTGATCAGTGGGAAGAATTTCCCTTACATTGGTGATCAGTGGGAAGAATGTCCCTTACATTGGTGATCAGTGGGAAGAATGTCCCTTACATTGGTGATCAGTGAGAAGAATGTCCCTTACATTGGTGATCAGTGAGAAGAATGTCCCTTACATTGGTGATCAGTGGGAAGAATGTTCCTTACATTGGTGATCAGTGAGAAGAATGTTCCTTACATTGGTGATCAGTGGGAAGAATCCTCCTTACATTGGTGATCAGTGGGAAGAATGTTCCTTACATTGGTGATCAGTGGGAAGAATGTTCCTTACATTGGTGATCAGTGGGAAGAATGTTCCTTACATTGGTGATCAGTGAGAAGAATGTTCCTTACATTGGTGATCAGTGGGAAGAATCCTCCTTACATTGGTGATCAGTGGGAAGAATGTTCCTTACATTGGTGATCAGTGGGAAGAATGTTCCTTACATTGGTGATCAGTGGGAAGAATGTTCCTTACATTGGTGATCAGTGAGAAGAATGTTCCTTACATTGGTGATCAGTGAGAAGAATGTTCCTTACATTGGTGATCAGTGGGAAGAATGTCCCTTACATTGGTGATCAGTGAGAAGAATGCTCCTTACATTGGTGATCAGTGGGAAGAATGTCCCTTACATTGGTGATCAGTGAGAAGAATGTCCCTTACATTGGTGATCAGTGGGAAGAATGTTCCTTACATTGGTGATCAGTGGGAAGAATGTTCCTTACATTGGTGATCAGTGAGAAGAATGTTCCTTACATTGGTGATCAGTGGGAAGAATGTTCCTTACATTGGTGATCAGTGGGAAGAATGTCCCTTACATTGGTGATCAGTGAGAAGAATGTTCCTTACATTGGTGATCAGTGGGAAGAATGTTCCTTACATTGGTGATCAGTGGGAAGAATGTTCCTTACATTGGTGATCAGTGGGAAGAATGTTCCTTACATTGGTGATCAGTGGGAAGAATGTTCCTTACATTGGTGATCAGTGAGAAGAATGTTCCTTACATTGGTGATCAGTGGGAAGAATCCTCCTTACATTGGTGATCAGTGGGAAGAATGTTCCTTACATTGGTGATCAGTGGGAAGAATGTTCCTTACATTGGTGATCAGTGGGAAGAATGTTCCTTACATTGGTGATCAGTGAGAAGAATGTTCCTTACATTGGTGATCAGTGGGAAGAATGTTCCTTACATTGGTGATCAGTGAGAAGAATGTTCCTTACATTGGTGATCAGTGGGAAGAATGTTCCTTACATTGGTGATCAGTGAGAAGAATGATCCTCACATTGGTGATCAGTGGGAAGAATGTCCCTTACATTGGTGATCAGTGAGAAGAATGTCCCTTACATTGGTGGGCAGTGAGAAGAATGTTCCTTACATTGGTGATCAGTGAGAAGAATGTTCCTTACATTGGTGATCAGTGAGAAGAATGTCCCTTACATTGGTGATCAGTGAGAAGAATGTCCCTTACATTGGTGATCAGTGAGAAGAATGTCCCTTACATTGGTGATCAGTGAGAAGAATGTCCCTTACATTGGTGATCAGTGAGAAGAATGTTCCTTACATTGGTGATCAGTGGGAAGAATGTTCCTTACATTGGTGATCAGTGGGAAGAATGTCCCTTACATTGGTGATCAGTGAGAAGAATGATCCTTACATTGGTGATCAGTGGGAAGAATGTTCCTTACATTGGTGATCAGTGAGAAGAATGTCCCTTACATTGGTGATCAGTGAGAAGAATGTTCCTTACATTGGTGATCAGTGAGAAGAATGTTCCTTACATTGGTGATCAGTGGGAAGAATGTTCCTTACATTGGTGATCAGTGGGAAGAATGTTCCTTACATTGGTGATCAGTGGGAAGAATGTTCCTTACATTGGTGATCAGTGGGAAGAATGTTCCTTACATTGGTGATCAGTGAGAAGAATGTCCCTTACATTGGTGATCAGTGAGAAGAATGTTCCTTACATTGGTGATCAGTGAGAAGAATGTCCCTTACATTGGTGATCAGTGAGAAGAATGTCCCTTACATTGGTGATCAGTGAGAAGAATGTCCCTTACATTGGTGATCAGTGAGAAGAATGTCCCTTACATTGGTGATCAGTGAGAAGAATGTCCCTTACATTGGTGATCAGTGAGAAGAATGTTCCTTACATTGGTGGGCAGTGAGAAGAATGTTCCTTACATTGGTGATCAGTGAGAAGAATGTCCCTTACATTGGTGATCAGTGAGAAGAATGTCCCTTACATTGGTGATCAGTGAGAAGAATGTCCCTTACATTGGTGATCAGTGAGAAGAATGTCCCTTACATTGGTGATCAGTGAGAAGAATGTCCCTTACATTGGTGATCAGTGAGAAGAATGTTCCTTACATTGGTGATCAGTGGGAAGAATGTTCCTTACATTGGTGATCAGTGGGAAGAATGTCCCTTACATTGGTGATCAGTGAGAAGAATGATCCTTACATTGGTGATCAGTGGGAAGAATGTTCCTTACATTGGTGATCAGTGAGAAGAATGTCCCTTACATTGGTGATCAGTGAGAAGAATGTTCCTTACATTGGTGATCAGTGGGAAGAATGTTCCTTACATTGGTGATCAGTGAGAAGAATGTTCCTTACATTGGTGATCAGTGGGAAGAATGTTCCTTACATTGGTGATCAGTGGGAAGAATGTTCCTTACATTGGTGATCAGTGAGAAGAATGATCCTCACATTGGTGATCAGTGAGAAGAATGATCCTCACATTGGTGATCAGTGAGAAGAATGATCCTTACATTGGTGATCAGTGGGAAGAATGTCCCTTACATTGGTGATCAGTGGGAAGAATGTCCCTTACATTGGTGATCAGTGGGAAGAATGTTCCTTACATTGGTGGGCAGTGAGAAGAATGTTCCTTACATTGGTGATCAGTGGGAAGAATGTTCCTTACATTGGTGATCAGTGAGAAGAATGTTCCTTACATTGGTGATCAGTGGGAAGAATGCTCCTTACATTGGTGATCAGTGGGAAGAATGTTCCTTACATTGGTGATCAGTGGGAAGAATGTTCCTTACATTGGTGATCAGTGAGAAGAATGATCCTTACATTGGTGATCAGTGGGAAGAATGTTCCTTACATTGGTGATCAGTGAGAAGAATGTTCCTTACATTGGTGATCAGTGGGAAGAATCCTCCTTACATTGGTGATCAGTGGGAAGAATGTTCCTTACATTGGTGATCAGTGGGAAGAATGTCCCTTACATTGGTGATCAGTGAGAAGAAT
The DNA here is from genome assembly GCF_905171775.1 of Rana temporaria. NCBI lineage: Eukaryota > Metazoa > Chordata > Amphibia > Anura > Ranidae > Rana > Rana temporaria. The sequence continues at coordinate 400,251,607 of NC_053491.1, forward strand.
GTTCCTTACATTGGTGATCAGTGGGAAGAATGTTCCTTACATTGGTGATCAGTGAGAAGAATGTTCCTTACATTGGTGATCAGTGGGAAGAATCCTCCTTACATTGGTGATCAGTGGGAAGAATGTTCCTTACATTGGTGATCAGTGGGAAGAATGTTCCTTACATTGGTGATCAGTGGGAAGAATGTTCCTTACATTGGTGATCAGTGAGAAGAATGTTCCTTACATTGGTGATCAGTGGGAAGAATGTTCCTTACATTGGTGATCAGTGAGAAGAATGATCCTCACATTGGTGATCAGTGGGAAGAATGTCCCTTACATTGGTGATCAGTGAGAAGAATGTTCCTTACATTGGTGATCAGTGAGAAGAATGTTCCTTACATTGGTGATCAGTGGGAAGAATGTTCCTTACATTGGTGATCAGTGAGAAGAATGTCCCTTACATTGGTGATCAGTGAGAAGAATGTTCCTTACATTGGTGATCAGTGAGAAGAATGTTCCTTACATTGGTGATCAGTGGGAAGAATGTTCCTTACATTGGTGATCAGTGGGAAGAATGTCCCTTACATTGGTGATCAGTGGGAAGAATGTTCCTTACATTGGTGATCAGTGAGAAGAATGTTCCTTACATTGGTGATCAGTGGGAAGAATGTTCCTTACATTGGTGATCAGTGAGAAGAATGATCCTCACATTGGTGATCAGTGAGAAGAATGATCCTTACATTGGTGATCAGTGGGAAGAATGTCCCTTACATTGGTGATCAGTGGGAAGAATGTCCCTTACATTGGTGATCAGTGAGAAGAATGTTCCTTACATTGGTGATCAGTGAGAAGAATGTTCCTTACATTGGTGATCAGTGGGAAGAATGTCCCTACATTGGTGATCAGTGGGAAGAATGTCCCTTACATTGGTGATCAGTGGGAAGAATGTTCCTTACATTGGTGATCAGTGGGAAGAATGTTCCTTACATTGGTGATCAGTGAGAAGAATGATCCTCACATTGGTGATCAGTGAGAAGAATGTCCCTTACATTGGTGATCAGTGAGAAGAATGTTCCTTACATTGGTGATCAGTGGGAAGAATGTCCCTTACATTGGTGATCAGTGGGAAGAATGTTCCTTACATTGGTGATCAGTGGGAAGAATGTCCCTTACATTGGTGATCAGTGGGAAGAATGTTCCTTACATTGGTGATCAGTGAGAAGAATGATCCTTACATTGGTGATCGGTGAGAAGAATGTCCCTTACATTGGTGATCAGTGGGAAGAATGGGCCAATTTAATCCAATTTAAGTTACACTGGCTTAAAGTTTCTACCTAAGTGCCTGATCCACAAAGCACTTATCTAGAAATTTCAGGCTGTGTAACTAAAATTCCGCCGGCGCAAGGCGTTCCTATTCAAATGGGGCGAGTCCCATTTAAATGAGGCGCGCTCCCGCCGTACTGTGCATGCGCGTCGGCCGTACTGCGCATGCGCGAAGTTACGTTACGCCGAGTTTTGAGGATCGCGACGGCTTAAAGTTGCGTCGGGGAAAAAAAAAATGACAGCGGCATGCATTCCTGAGGGAGAACTCCATGCCAATTTTCAAAGAAAAAACCGGCATGGGTTCCCCCCCCAGGAGCATACCAGGTCCTTAGGTCTGGCATGGGTTGTAAGGAGACCCCCCCACGCCGAAAAATTGACGTAGGGGGTCCCCCTACAATCCATACCAGACCCGTATCCAAAGCACGCTACCCGGCCGGCCAGGAAGGGAGTGGGGACGAGCGAGCGCCCCCCCCCCCTCCTGAGCCGTGCCAGGCCGCGTGCCCTCAACATGGGGGGGTTGGGTGCTCTGGGGCAGGGGGGCGCACTGCGGGCCCCCCCACCCCAGAGCACCCTGTCGAATGTAAGGAACATTCTTCCCACTGATCACCAATGTAAGGAGGATTCTTCCCACTGATCACCAATGTAAGGAGGATTCTTCCCACTGATCACCAATGTAAGGGACATTCTTCTCACTGATCACCAATGTAAGGGACATTCTTCTCACTGATCACCAATGTAAGGGACATTCTTCTCACTGATCACCAATGTAAGGGACATTCTTCTCACTGATCACCAATGTAAGGAACATTCTTCCCACTGATCACCAATGTAAGGGGCATTCTTCCCACTGACCACCAACGTAAGGAATATATATAGGGAATAACACTCACTTAGGCTGGATTCACACCTATGGCATTTTTAGTGCTTTTTGCATTTTGCAGATTTGCACTACAGAACGTGTTCCATAGGAAACCATGTTAAATGGATTGTTGTGCAAATCTGCAAAATGCACAAAAAATGCCATAGGTGTGAATCAGCTTTAGTCCAGGTTCGCACTGACAGCGGGAATGAAATTGTGCGAGACAGTTCAGCTAAACTCGCATGATTTCATACCCGCATATCAGTGCGAATTTGGCGGGCGATTTCAGAGACATCTGTGAGGGTTGCAGCACAGATGTCTATGGAAATTGCACCAAGAAGTCGCCAAAAGTTGTACAGAAACTACTTTTGGGAATCGGCGCCACAAATGGGGCATCGCACCGATTCCTTTAGTGCCATTGCCATGCAATTTGACATGTCAAATCGCATGGTAAATTGCTTCAATGTGAACCAGGTCTAAGTGCTATTCCCTATATATAACACTGATATCTACAAACTGAGTGGCATTCAGTGTACCAGATATCAGTGTGCAGGGGCGGATTGACCAGTCAGTCGGTAACTGCCCGAGGGCACCGTGGTGGCAGGGCCGGGCCGGCTCAGTCCGCCACTGGAGGTGCCCGCAACAGTGGCATCTTATCATACACAATAAAAAAAAACTGAGTCTGTACCCCCGAGAAAGCAGTGCCTTGAACCATTAAATCCCACTAGCTAGGTTGATGTGGCTGTTGTATATGAGGGGTCGGGAGGTATGAGCTGGCCGGTGTCCTGACGATATGGTTCCTCTATCTGATAGTTTCCGACCTCAACTGTGCATGCTCAGTCAGAGTCTACGGAAATCTCCGAGGCTGAACAGCTGTTTGTCCGCTGTAAATGGAGCATGCGCAATGCGCTTGCTCCCGACCCGATGCTTGGGGCTGGTTATACACGGCTCCTCCACTCGATGGCCAGCGCTTTTGTCAAAGGGGTGGATGTCATATTGAGAATATCAACAAACTGGGGGTGTGTGTAACCAGCACCAAACATTGGGTCGGGAGCGAGCGCAGTGTTCATTGCATATGCTCTGTTTACAGCTAACAAACAGCTCTTCGGGCTTGGAGATTTTCGTAGCCTCCGACTGCGCAAGTGCAGCGCCTGCGCAGTCGAGGTCGGAACCTATCCGATAGGGGAACTATCTCAACAAGACACCGGGATGGATGGCTCATCATGTGCACTAGTGAATAGCCCCTGACATGACCTGCTACCTGGTAAATAAGCACAGACACAGCACAGGACAAGAAGGTAAAGAAACAATCAGCATGGGCATGGCTCTTATTACACAGATCAGACACTGTCACTATAACTGCAATCACAGGGCTTTCATTATTTATGACACTGACCTGCTAATCTGCACACAACACAAGGCAGGTCATTGTGAATGCCATTCGTTCCTGTGTTTGTGCAATTCAGTCAGCTCTGTCTCTCCAGTCCAGCAGCAGCAGCTCCTTCACATGCAGTCCTCCGAGGCAGTGACTTATGGCCCCGCCCCCTCAGCTGAAGCACAGGGGAGAGAGGTGGGGAGAGAGGTGGCCGGAGCGCCTGTCACTGTACATCCCCACACGCACGGCTCACGGCTCTGATGAGCCATCCATCCTGGGAAGCTCATAACTCCCGAGCAAGCCTCTTATACAAGGCATCTCTGGGGTACAGAGTATAGACTACATTTTTTTAATTGTGTAGAAGCTGACGCTGCTGCGGGCACCTCCAGGGACGGACTGAGCCAGCCCGGGCCCCCCCCACCACGGGGCCCTCGGGCAATGACCGAATGACCGAATGGTCAGTCCGCCCCTGCTGAGAACGAAGCCCCAGCAGCGGTCCTCGGACACCTCCTCCGTCGCCGCCATGATACCCAGAGTGACTTCCAGGTATTGCTGCTCCGGCGTTGTGACCTGGCTGGAGCAGCACGCTCAGTGAGCCGTTGTCTACGGCGCATGCGCCATAGACATCGGTTCTGTCTTTCTTGGAAATATCTCCTTAACCGTGTAGATTAAGGAGATATTTCTTGCACCTACAGGTAAGCCTTAATCTAGGCTTACCTGTAGGTCAAAGTGGTCTGTAAAGACCTCGTACACACGATAGGTTAACCAGAGGACAGCGGTCTGGAGGGCCGTTTTCATCGGTCAAAACCGATCGTGTGTGGGCCCCATAGGTTATTTAACCTTAGGTTAAAAAAAGACAACTTGCTTTAAAATAAACCTATGGATTGGTAACCGATAGGTCAAAACCGATCGTTAGTAGGCACAACCATCGGTTAAAAATCCATGCATGCTCAGAATCAAGTCGACGCATGCTTGGAAGCAGGGCCGCCATCAGGGGGGTACAGGCAGTACACTTGTAAGGGGCCCGGAGGTCCCCAGGGGCCCAGATGGCAACCCCCTTAAAAAAAAAGGGGGTCCGGAGGTCCCCAGGGGCCCGGAGGCCCACAGGACCCCAGATGGCAAGCCCCCTTGTTTTTATAAAAAAAATATTTTTTTTTATATTATTTTTTTTTTTAGTTCTTATATATATATATATATATATATATATATATATATATTAAAGGGCCCAGAGGTCCCGGAGGATGGCTACCCCCCTTTTTTATATATATTTTTCTTTATTTCTTCTTTCTCAATTCTTCTCAATTGGCGGCAGCACCCCCCCAGGCCCATGCCTGAAGCTGTGTAAGGGGCCCCATAATTCCTGATGGCGGCCCTGCTTGGAAGCATTGAACTTCATTTTTTGAACACGATCGGTTATTTAACCTATGATGTGTAGGCGTGACGGACCATCAGTCAGCTTCATCGGTTAACCTAGGACAACCGTCCTTCAGACCGTCCTCTGGTTAACCTATCGTGTGTACGAGGCTTAAGGGTTTACAGCGGAGGTTCACCCTAAAAACAAGTATATACCATTCAATCCAGCATACTGCCGACATGTACAGTATGCTGTTTTTTTTTTTTTTTTTTCGGTTTACATACTGTAGTATAGGTATTTTTCCCCCGGCTTCCGGGTAGTGAATCCCGCGGGAGTGGGCATTCCTATTCAGAGACTAAGTGATTGACGTATGACAAAACCGTCACCAGTTTCCGAAAAAAGCCGAACGTCGGTGCGCAAGCGCCGTATAGAGCCAACTCGCAGTTCGGCTTCTTTCGGAAATTGGTGACGTGCATTATGTGCCGGGGGTGAAGATTTTGTCATACGTCAATCACTTAGTCTTTGAATAGGAACGCCCACTCCCGTGGGATTCACTACCCAGAAGCCGGGGGGGAAAATACCTATACTTCGGTATGTAAACCGAAAAAAAAACAGCATACTGTACATGTCCGCAGTATGCTGGATTGAATGGTATATACTTGTTTTTAGGGTGAACATCCGCTTTAAATACTTTATTAATTACTGACCCAGGATCATGTATGCAGATCAGGATGTTTTCTGTTTATTTTAGCTCAGTGATGCAAAGTATTGAAACCCAAACTTCTCCTTTATCAAGTAACTAATTCCCAGATCTCCCAATTACTAGGCAGATTTGGGGGTCTTCGGCCTAATTTATATGTGCAGTACCCTCTAGAGATGCATGATTCTGGCTAAAATCAGAATCACAATTTTTTGCCCTCGGGATTTCCGACGGGAACTTTTCCAGTTGGAAATCCCGTACGTGTGTACGGGGCATTAGTCTCGCCACTTGTTGTAAGAAAGAATCGTCAACCTCTGCAATAGAGATCGTCAGGGGAGTTGAATCGAGATCACACTTTTTTAATGATTAATTGTGCAGCTCTAGTGCCCTCCATGTTGGATTGCTCTTCAGAGGTCATTTGACAGGCAGTGGGGAGTCATTGTGTCTCCTCCTCATCAGCTGTTTTAACCCCTTGGACTAAGGTGACCAGATTTTTAAAATGAAATCCGGGGACAATTTTTTTTTTTTACTAGTAATGGCAGCAATCAGCGACTCTCTGCCCGTCACCACCGCCACCCGCCTCACAGCCTGTCAAGTCTTAGGCTCCATTCACACCTAGGCGTATATACGCCTGAAGCGCGACGCCGCAGCAGCCCCTAAGACGCTGGAGGGGTGATTTTACATTGCCCTCTATGGAGATGGTTCACATCTCAATGCCGAACGCCGAACGCCGAAACGCCTGAAGCTCAAAACAAGTCCCGGACCTTTTTTTCAGGCGGCTTTCGGCGTTCGGCATAGGAAATGTGGACCTGAGGGTAAGGCTGCATTCACAATCGCGGCGTTTTGTCGCCGCAAATCGTGGTACAAAACGCCGCAATTTGTCGCCGCAATTCGCAGGACAAAACGCTGCGATTAGGTACGCCAAGGTGCGAATGCAGCCTTACACTCCGGGCCCCGGCTACTACTGGGTGGGAAGTTCAGGAAAATCACTCTGCCTGGGAAGGCAAGGAGATAAGCAGGCTGGCCGGGACTTGAGCCAAGGCAGAAGAACATGCGAGCGGAGCTGAATGGGCATGCACCCGTAACTGAAGAAATATTCCCTCCGCTCCGACCAGCACATGATCATCGGAAAGGGGCATAGATAATGGAAAAAATACACCCCCCTAAGTTAGCGCGGAGCAGGGGGATGTAATTCAGAATTCTTTTTTTTTTAATTCTGCACTGACTGTCTTTGAAATTGCCCCAGCCCCTGTTCAATTCCAATCCGGGGACAAAACCGGGGACAGACTTGGTCCAGGGACAGTGTCCTCAATCCGGGGACTGTCCCCTGAAAACAGGGATGTCTGGTCACCCTACCTTGGACCCTTCACCACTGCAAATGATTGTGGGGGGGCCTCATTCAGTGGTACTGTCTGCAGCATATGTACATCCCCCTCTGCTGCCTTTGGTCCAAGGGGAGGGGGGGGGCTGTTGAGGGGTGGTTAAAATAAAGCTCTGCTGCATGGTTCTTACCGCCCTCCAACCACAAGTGTAAACAAGTCCTTAGACACTTTTATTTATCTTAGGTTGCAGAACTCCAGTGCAGGCATTTGGGTACTACAGGAACAGAAAATCTTAGAGAGCCTGGGACAGGCATATGCAATTAGTGGACCTCCAGCTGTTGCAGAACTACAAATCCCATGAGGCATAGCAAGACTCTGACAGTCACAAGCATGACACCCAGAGGCATGATGGGACTTTTAGTTTTGCAACAGCTGGAGGTCCGCTAATTGCATATCCCTGGCCTAGGAGGTGATGTACTGGAAGCTATCAGAAATTTCAGCTAGGAAATCTGCACAGCTTATGACCTCCTGAGTATGCCAAATGGTGAGTTTGAGCAAACAAAGAAAGCTTCTGATCTGCTTTATTAATTCAAATGTTTCAATGTGAAGTTAGGTAACTATATGAGTATATCAGTCCTTTGAAAGAGATGTTATACCAAATGATACTAAAGAAAGGAATAGAACCAACCTCTGTAGACCAGGCCAGAATGAAGCAAATCCCCCGCACACTATGGCCCAGATACACAATGACTTACGACGGCGTATCTCCAGATACGCCGTCGTAAGTCCGAATGGCCGCCGTCGTATCTGTGCGCCTGATTCATAGAATCAGTTACGCATAGATTTGGCCAAGATACGAGTGACGTAAGTCTCCTACGCCATCGTATCTTGGGGAGCATATTTACTCTGGCTACTAGGTGGCACTTCCGTTGATTTCCGCGTTGAATATGTAAATGAGCAAGATACGCCGATTCAGATAGCAAGGCGTATATATTATTTTTATTTTTTTTATGTATGCTGTGTGAATGGGAACACATAATAAACATATAGAGGGAATTTTTTTTTTTTTTATTTCAATAGTTTTTTATTGATATTTTTCAATCAAACAAAATAATGCATTACAATAGCATATAGTACACAATGCATATATAGAGGGAATTTCTCAAATTAGACTGCCTAAGTGGAAATAAATTTAAGCTAATTGCATTTACCAAACACCACAATGAATTTTGATGAATACATTTTACATTAGAGCATTAACTTGTGCTTTTATATCTGCATGACGTTCAGTTTTAAAGAGCTCAGATTAAAAGAAAAGTCATTTTATGATAAATGAGGAGCTGCTGAAATCCTAAAATAGAGTCCATTAAGAAGTGTATCTGCTTTCATTACAGTGGAGGGTGGGGGATGTCGTACTGTATACTGACTGTCAGGTTCTCTCACATAGAAGAAAAGAGTGGAAGCTCCTGTTGCATCTTGGGAGCGAAGCTCTTTTTCATAGTTCACACCTACTCAACGCCGACTCCCTGAAGACTGCTAAAGGTAAGAGGACCTAGAAACAGCATAAGACGGATTTATTCTTTCACTAAAATATACAATTAGCATACAGCTCTGCATGCCCTATATAAAATCATCTTACATTCGTTTGTTAAACAAACATGTATTGTTTTTACTTATAATTATTGTTTTTCTACTTCCTGTTAGAGTGGGGCACTGGAGATGTAACCAGGTCCTCACTGATGTACCCTGGGAAGGCTATATCACCAGTGCCTTGGTCCTTAGATGATGTGCATTGTCACATGTTCCCAGGAGGCAGATCCAGAGTTCCAGGCAGAGTTCTAGAAGGTAAAGGGAGGTGGCCACCATAAGTGTAATACTGTAAGCTTTATGTAATGCGCGTCATGCATACATACATACATGATACACATTGGGGCTGATTTACCAAGCCTTTGCTCCATGATTCATACGTTTTTTCGGCGTAGGTGTTCCCCCTTACAATCCATACCAAACCTAAGGGTCTTTTTACTAGAAAATTACTCAGAACCCTAAACATTATGGGCCAGATCCTCATAGCGAGTACGCCGACGTATCTACTGATACGCCGGCGTACTTTCAAATTACCCGCGTCGTATCTTTAGTTTGAATCCTCATACCAAGATACGACGGCATCAGGGTTCGATCCGACAGGCGTACGGCTTCGTACGCCTTCGGATCGTAGATGCAATACTTCGGCGTCCGCTGGGTGGAGTTCGCGTTGTTTTCCAGGTCGGGTATTATGTTGTCTCTAGTCGTCTTTTTCCGGCGTATAGTTAAAGCTGCTATTTTGCGGTGTATAGATAGACTTGCCATGTTAAGTATGGCTGTCGTTCCCGAGTCGAAATTTTAGTTTTTTATTTATTTTTGCGCAAGTCGTCTGTGAATAGGGATGGACGTAAGTCACGTCTAAGTTCAAAAAATGACGTCATTTCGCGAAAAGCACGGCAGGAAATTTTGAAACGGAGCATGCGCAGTTCAATGGGCGCGGGGACGTGCTTCATTTAAATGAATCACCCCCCCTAATCGCCGATTTAAATTCCGCTGCCAGAAATACACTACGCCGCCGTAACTTACGGCGCAAAATCTTCCTGGATTCGACTTAAAGCCAGGTAAGATACGGCGGCATAGCGTATCTCTGATACGCTGCGCCTATCCATTTCTATGTGGATCTGGCCCTATATATATATATATATATATATATATATATATATGGAATAATTGAAAATGATAAGCGCTAACCACTAAACCAACACAATAAATACCAAAATTAGGAGTGCATGGGTAGATGACAAAATAACGTGAATATTAATGTGAATAACACAATATTGAATAAATCAATACACTGGTGAAAAAAAACGCTAGTGAGAAAATACGTGAAAAACTAATCAAAGTCCATACAAAAATATATATATATGGAATAGATGACCAATGAAGAAAATAAGTCTTAAATCAGGAAATGGCAGCAAAAGATTACGGTGTAATGAGGAATGGTCTTCAAAGGAGGTCTGTAGACAATAATGTAGTGTATACAATGTCCATAACTGGTCTCCCAGGACTCTTACCTCAATGAAGTAACAAATGGGCATATAGCATGGATATGGATTCACATCTAGATGTTCCTCTTTGATGCCTTCTCTAATGGTTCCTTGATATTAGCATGGATTCCAATTTCCAAAAAATCATCTGCGGATCTATAATCTTTGAATCTGGTGGCTTCCGGATACGAGGGTGTCACGTGCTCCCTACGTCGTTACGTCACAAAAGAAAAGTTGGAAACATATTATAGTTCTCCTTGTGAGGCAAATTGTGCATACCAAAAAAAATCGCTGATCGCCGCCATTAGTAGTAAAAAAAAAAATTTTTTTTATAAAAATGCAATAAAACTATCCCCTATTTTGTAAATGCTATAAATTTTGCGCAAACCAACCGATAAACGCCTATTGCGATTTTTTTTTACCAAAAATAGGTAGAAGAATACGTATCGGCCTAAACTGAGGAAAAATTATTTTTTTTATATATTTTTGGGGGATATTTATTATAGCAACAAGTAAAAAATATTGAATTTTTTTCAAAATTGTCGCTCTATTTTTGTTTATAGCGCAAAAAATAAAAACCGCAGAGGTGATCAAATACCACCAAAAGAAAGCTCTATTTGATGGAAAAAAAGGACGCCAATTTTGTTTGGGAGCCACGTCTCACGACCGCGCAATTGTCAGTTAAAGCGACGCAGTGCCGAATCGCAAAAAGGGGCAAGGTCCTTTAGTTGCATTTTGGTCCGGGTCTTAAGTGGTTAATATTGCACACACTCATGGAATGGCGCCAAACTTCGGGACTTAAAGTGCCCCCGGACAGGTCCCTCTCACAGGCCTGGCAGCCAGAGCGTCACTTAGAACTTCTGGGAAGGAACAAGTCTCTGCCACAGACTTGGCTCTATCAGAATTTGGATTTGTGATGAGACCTCTGCCACAGACAGACAGTCAATAATTCTTGCCTGAATCTCCCTCAGGTAGACTTCTTATCCTTGGGGTCACCTACTGACAGTTTTCAGCATACAACCTGTCAGTGTCCGGTTATCCAGATCCCCGATGGTTCGTCTAAGCCCTGTTGGATCACCTGCCTCCGGGTTCACCTCAGACCGACTCCCCATCGAACAGCACAACTCGCTTGGGATCCTCTTGACAAGAGATGGGGGACCCAGTAAGTCACTGGGGCCCCTTTGCAGCATCAGTTGCTCCGGGCCATGAGAGCCTAGAGTCAGGAACTCCACGTAGCATGTGCGCCCCGGCCTGGTAGGCCATATCGCCGGGGCCCGTGATGTGCGCACACCCTAAAGGTGGGTGCCGCACCTGGAACCAGGAACCCGCAAAGAACCCCACAAAATGATGTCTGCCACAGAAATACCCTCCCCAATACCCTTGGAGTGACCTTACATATGTGTGCAAGCGTTTCTGATCTCTTTTACTTAGACTGGTTTCACATCGGCGATCCGATCAGAACCATCCAACTGTTCTCTATGGAGTGGCAGATGTCAGCGGACATGTGTCTGCTGACACCTGCCATCATCCGATCCGGGAAAAATAGACAGATGGGGGATTCATTCCTCATCCGTTTGGCAGATTGGATTGAATGACAGTCAAAAGGAAACGGACAGGCAGTCCATTTCCATCCGACCACCCCATAGAGAACAGCGGGGGCTGTGTCCGTGTCCGCTCTGCAAAGCGGAGCAGACATGGATCCCTGTCATCCACCTGCTAAGTGGGCATCAGCAGAGAGGTCCCCCACCCCGTGTGAAAGGGGCCTTAGATATCCTGGAAATGTGGTAGGGAGGTGGCACTTCTGGTTATTTGATGACCTGGGAGCACTGCATGCGGAAGTCACAGTAGCACAGTACGTTCATATTTTCAGTGAATTGTCCTTTTCGGACCATAAGCGTGACCCCATGTAAATGAAGGGCCGAATGAACGGCGCATGCGCGCGCATGCTCAGAATCACGTTGCATATACTCCCTAAGATACGACGGCTCAATGCCTACGACGTGAACGTAACCTACGCCCAGCCCCATTCACGTACGACTTACGTAAACGATGTAAAATACGACGGCTGTTCCCTGGTCCATACCCTAACATGACTTACACCTGCTTTATGTGGCTTAACTTTATGCCGGACGTACGCCTTACGTAAACGGCATAGATTCCTGCGACGGGCGTAAGTACGTTCGTGAATCGGCGTATCTCGCTCATTTACATATTTGACGCGTAAAACAATGGAAGCACCCCTTGAGGCCAGCGTAAATATGCGCCCAAGATACGACGGCGTAGGAGACTTACGTTGGTCGGATGGAGCCAAAATTCAGGCGTATCTTAGTTCAAGAATCAGGCACAGAGATACGACGGAGCATCCGTGCACTTACGCGGCGTATCAGAAGATACGTCGGCGTAAGTGCTTTCTGAATCTGGCCCAAGATGTTTATTTTTATGTAAAATTGCTTATGAATTTTTGGTCATACTGTGTAGTCTATGAATTATTAACTTTCATCCCTGGTTCCCATTGGATGCGCTTTATCATGTGATTTGACATGTCAAATCGGCAACAATGGCACCATCCTAATCGGTGCAATGCTGCATTTGCGGTGATGTACCGATTTCAAAAAGTAGTTTCTGTACTACTTTTTGCGATTTCAGGGTGCGACTTCCATTGACATCTGTGCAGAAACCCGCACAGATGTCTGTGAAATCGCCGCCGAAATCAGGATTAACATGTGGGAGCGAAATTGTGCGAGTTCAGTTGAACTCGCACTGCTTCATTCCCGCAGCTCAGTGTAAATCAGGGCTTATGCCGCGTACACACGACCGTTTTTAGCCCCCATTCACATCTAGGCGTTTTAACGCCTGTAGTGCTACGCCGCTGCTGCCAGAGGGATGAAAACACATGTCCCTCTATGGAGATGGTTCACATCTCCACGCTGAACGCTGGACGCCGGACCTTTTTTTCAGGCGGCTTTCGGCGTTCGGCTAGGAGATGGGAACCATCTCCATAGAGGGGGTCAATCTGGGGCACATCTAGGCGGACAATACCGGCGCTTTGTCGCCGCAAATCGCGAATCGCGAATTTGTCTGCCTAGGTGTGAATGGAGCCTTAATGTCATGGAAAAAACAACGTTTTTCTCTACATGATTCTTGTCAAGCCTGCCTTGCATACACACGATCGTGAAAAAAAAAATGCTCTAGCAAAGTGCGGTGATGTACAACACGTACGACGGCACTATAAAGGGGAAGTTTCATTCGGATGGTGCCACCCTTTGGGCGGCTTTTGCTGATTTCGTGTTAGTAAAAGTTTGGTGAGAGACTATTCGCGCTTTTCAGTCTTCGTGCTTTTCAGTCTGTTACAGCGTGACGAATGTGCTATTTCCCTTACAAACGCTAGTTTTACCAGAACGAGTGCTCCCATCTCATAACTTGCTTCTGAGCATGCGCATTTTTTTCCCGTTGTTAAAGCCTACATACACACGACCGCTTTTCACGACGAGAAAAACGACGACGTGAAAAACCAACGAGAAAAAAAAGAGCATGTTCTAAATTTGAAATGCCCATTTTTCATGTTGTGAAAAATGCTCTGGAGCGTACACACGATCGATTTTAACGACCAATTTAAAAAAATGAATTTTTCACAGCATGAAAAGCGGTCTTGTGTATGCGGCTTAAGGCTTGGTTCACACTGGTGCGATGTGGGAAACCCTGCAAATTCAGTACAGGTTCCCGCTTTCCACCTGACTCGCCAGTGGTTCACACTGCCCTATGCGAACCACTGCGGGTGTCAATTCAAAGTTAATTGTCCCAACTGGCACCCACATATCGGCTCGCAGATCGCAGTGTGGACTGTGAATTTGGCCAGGAATTGGATTGCATGAGTGTCAACACCCATGTGATCCGGTTCTGGTGCGGACAAAAGAATAGGGGCTAGATCTACGAAGCGCGGCGCTTCTATCCGTCCGGCGTAGCGTATCTCTGATACACTACGCCGCCGTAACTTACAGTTTTTTTTGTATCCTCAAAGAATTTGCGCCGTAAGTTACGGCGGCCTAGTGTAACTTTGGCGGCGTATGGCCGCGCAATTCAAATGGATGTGATGGGGGCGTGTTTTATGTAAATACGTCTTGACCCAACGTAAATTACGTTTTTTTTTAACTGCGCATGCGCCATCCGTGGGGGTATCCCAGTGCGCATGCTCGAAATTAACCCGCAACAAGCCAATGCTTACGACGTGATCGTCATTCTACGCAAAGCCCTATTCGCGAACGACTTACGCAAACAACGTACAATTTTCAGATTCGCGTATCTAGCTAATTTGCATACTCAACGCGGAAATCGACGGAAATGCCACCTAGCGGGCCAGCGTAAAAATGCACCTTAGATCCGATGGCGTACTAAGCACAGCTTCAGGCGTATCTTGTTTTGTGGATACAAAACTAAGATACGCCAGAGCAAAATAAAAGTTATGCGGCGTATCAATAGATACGCCAGTGTAACTTCTTTGAGGATTTAACCGCGATTTTACCGCAATTTTGCGGCTGCGATTTTGCCGCGATTTCGGCCGCAATTTAATGTAAATCGCGGCCCGAAATCGCAAAAAGTAGTACAGGAACTACTTTTTGAAATCGCAGATGCGGCGTCGCACTGATTAGGACAGTGCCATTGCCGACAATTGCCGCCGATTTGAGATACGATTTGACATGTCAAATCGCATCTCAAATCGTTCCAAATCGTACCCAGTGTGAACCAGGGCTGTATGTGATTTGCACAGCGGTTCGGTGCAAATCACATGCACTGTCTGACATTACACCAGTGTGAATCGGCACTTAAGGTGGAATTTCACATTTTTTTTTTTTGCCCATATAAATAGGTAATGGGATATCAAATTTACAAAAGGCAACTCCACTTTGCACTAGAAGTGCAAACTATGGCCCGGATTCACATACATCGGCGCATATTAATGCCGGCGTAGCGTATCCAATATACGCTACGCCGACGCAGCGCAGAGAGGCAAGCACAGTATTCACAAAGCACTTGCTCCCACTCGCTGTCAAATCTACGCTGGGTTTTCTCGGCGTAAGCCAGCGTAGGTGGAAGTGGGCGTGAGCCATGCTAATGAGGCGTGACCCCATGCAAATAATGTGCCAAGCACCATAGAAGTACTTAAAATGAACGACGCATGTGCCGTCCCGTGGCCGCATTCCAGTGCGCATGCTCAGAATCACGTCGGAACTACTCCCTATGATACGACGGATCACTGCCTTTCGACGTGAACGTAACCTACGCCCAGCCCTATTCACGTACTACGTAAACAACGTAAAATACAACGGCTGTGTTCCCTGGTCCATACCTTAGCATGAGTTGCGCCTCATTTATGGGGAATAACTTTACGCCGGACTTACGCAAACCGCGTATATTTTGCGCCAGGCGCAAGTACGTTTGTGAATCGACGTATCTCCCTCATTACCATATTTGAATAGGAAATCAATGGGAGCGCCACTTGCGGCCAGTGTAAATATGCGCCAACGATACGCCGGCGTAGGAAAGTTACGTTGGTCGGATGAAGCCTATTTTCAGGCGTATTTCAGTTTATGGGCACGGCGCATAGATACGATGGCGCATATTTACACTTACGCGGCGTATCTCGAGATCCGTCGGCGTAAGTGCTTTGTGAATCCGGGCCTATAAGTGCAAAGTGCACTTGAATTTGCACTGAAAGTGCACTTGGAAGTGCAGTCGCTTTAAATCTGAGGGGTAGATCTGAAATGAGGGGAAGCTCTGCTCATTTTATCATCCAATCATGTGCAAGCTAAAATGCTGTTTTTTATTTTCCTTGCATGTCCTCCTCGGATGTACAGCGACTGCACTTCCAAGTGCAATTTCAGTGCAATTTGCACTTGTAGTTTGCACTTGTAGAGCAAAGTAGATTTGCCTTTCGTAAATAACCCCCTTGTATCTATCTGGGGGATTGCGTGCAGCATTTTCTTTTGCACCTAGTGTAGAAAAACATTGGGACAAATTCAGGTACCTGCGCGCCTAGTTACGGCGGCGCAGCATATTGTATTTACGCTACGCCGACGCAACTTACAGGAGCAAGTGCAGTATTCACAAAGCACTTGCTCCGTAAGTTGCGGCGGCGTACCGTAAATGGGGACGGCGCAAGCCCGCGTAATTTAAATGTGGAAGGGGGGCGTGTTTTATGCTAATGTTTTATGACCTGACGTGATTGACGTGTTTTACGAACGGCGCATGCGCCGTCTGTGTACATATCCCAGCGTGCATTGCTCTCAAGTACGCCGCAACGACGTATTGGTTTCGACGTGAACGTAAATTACGTCCAGCCCTATTCGCGAACGACTTACGCAAACGACGTAAAAAATTCAAATTTCGAAGCGGGAACGACGTCCATACTTTACATTGGCTGCGCCTCCTAATAGCAGGAGCAACATTACGCCGAAAACGACTTACGCAAACGATGTAAAAAACTACCGCCGGGCGCACGTACGTTTGTGAATCGGCGTAACTAGGTAATTTGCATAATCTACGCCGAAAACGACGGGAGGGCCACCTGAGAATGCACCCTAAGATACGACGGCGTAAGAGACTTATGCCAGTCGTATCTTAGGCTAATGTCGGCGTATCTTGCTTTCTGAATACAGAAAGAAGATACGCCGGCGCAGATTTGAATTTACGCGGCGTATCTATGGATACGCCGGTGTAAATTCTCTCTGAATCTACCCCATTGTATGAAAGCAGCGCGAGGGGGTCCAATGAATCCTCTACTCGTGGTCAGTAATCCAAGACTGCAGATACACAGGACAAAATGGACAAACTTTTACCAGGCAGAACCCAATACAATTATTAGACACTCAATCCAGCCAGTATTGTGAATTTTCTTCCATTTTCAGAGAAAACGATACTCAGCGGAGTTCTCCTTTAACGTCATTAGTTACTCAGTGGTGACACACCCGGAAGGTGATAATGGAGATGAGGTATCACACCTCCTTCCTACTAATGATGAAATATTTGAGGTGGAAGTCTGTTTTCTACTTTGTATCATTCTCCTCTTAGTGGAAAGGTTACAATGTTTATCTGCAGGGCTGTCAGTCTCCATTCCCCTCTGACCACAGATGGGGGGCCGTATCCCCCACCCCCCCTGTATTTTCCTGGGGCACGCAGCATATCAGGGATGGTCTGTGTATCACTTAGCATTAGCAACTTTCCCACGTCCCTTGAAGTGTGACAAAGGCTGCCCTCCCCCCTCCTCCTCCCATCTTCTCCTCTCCCATGCACCACTATTTGAAAACTGCTTTCTCAGACAGATGCTGCTGGTAGCCCCCCTCCTTCCCCTTTCTTAGCATTGTCTAAAAGGGTGTACGCCTGACTGAGGCCCAGCCAGCCAATAGCGGCCAGGCTGAGACACCAGCGCCAGCTGTTATTGGTGGGTGGGAAGGGACACTGAGCCATCTATCACAGTGTGAATGTAGACTGTTCCACCATACACAGACTTCCCTTTATTGATGGTGAGAGGGAGAGCTGGGACCCCAGGCACATACATACATACACACAGGTTACGCTTTACCAGAGGGACAAGGTAAGCCAACCCCACCCCCACCATGAGCCCAGCACTATTTTATTTATCATTTTCTATTGTTACTTCCTTTTTTATTTGCCTTCATTAAACCCTGACATGTCAATTCTGTTATCCAGCAAAACCGTACGTAGGGAACGCCAACGCAACAGCCGTCAGGCCCTGCGGACTTGTAAAAGTTGGATGCTTCGACCTCTTTCGCAATCTGCAAGCTGGCCTGGCGACAAGGGTTAAACTTCGCTCGCTGGTCGATCGTTCTTTGGCATACATGTCAAATGCCTTATGAGGAGTTACACAGGCGGTAGAACTACTTCAGCTGTACTAATCCTTCAATGCATAAAGTTCTCAATATACGGTACCTTGTGTCATCCCATTAAAACCAAACACATATTAATTACACGGGTTCTTTGGCTGATTAAGGTGGTAATTAAACTCACTTGGTACATTATTGGCATTAAATTGGCCTCAGAACCTGTGTCATTCATATGTGTTCAGGTTTAAAGGAATGTCGGTGTTCGCCATGGTATATGACAGTGATATTTCTCTGTAATGTTGAACATATGCCTGTCCTTGCATAGGCAGGTGTTCATATATTGTACAGGCGGTCCCCGGGTTACAAAGTGTACTAATGATTCAGTTATTCAGATACACTTCTCTGCGTCAATTTGCCTTGCGTATGCAATACAGCGCTCGCCATGGTATAAGATGGTGATATTTCTCTGTAATGTTAAATGTATGCCTGTCCTTGTATAGGAAGCTGTTCATGTACTATTGCATCAGTGCATACACGTCTCAGGTACAAGCTTGTATAGGCAGGTGCGTATGTACGAATGATTCCGTGCATACACTTCTCAGCTTCAATGTGTCTTGCGCCTCCTTCATCTAGGGTTGCCACATCATTCCTTTAAAACCGAACACATATTAATTACACAGGTTCAAGGTGGTAATTAAACTCACTTAGTGCCGTATCTGCATTAACCACTTGCTTACTGGGCATCTAAACCCCCCCATCCTGCCCACACCAATTTTCAGCTTTTAGCGCTGATGCACTTTGAATAACAATTGCGCGGTCATACAACGCTGTACCCAAATTACATATTTTTTTTTTAATCACACAAATAGAGCGTTCTTTTGGTGGTGTTTAATCACCGCTGGGGTTTTTATTTTTTGCTAAACAAAAAAAGATGGAAAATTGTGAAAAAAAAAAATTAAAATCATGTTTCATATTTTGTTATACAATTTTGCAAGCAGGTAATTTTTCTCCTTCATTGATATGTACTGATAAGACGGCACTGATGGGTGTTACTGATAGATGGCACTGATTGGTGGCACTGGTAGGTGGTGCTGGTGTGCACTAGTAGGCGGCACTGTTAGATGGCACTGACAGATGGCACACAGGGGGACAGATAAGCTGGCGGCAGCTTTCCCTGATCGGGACCACGATATCCCTCTATCAGCGTGAGGAGAAAAAATAGCCGATTACTGGCTCTGTTTACATCACATGATCAGCTGTCATTGGCTGACAGCTGATCACATGGTAAGGGGTCGGGATCGACCCCTTACTTCCGATCTGTGATCCAGCGAGTCTAATAGACTCGCTGACCACAGAGCGAGCTGTGCACCCTGCAGGCCGCTTGAGCACGGTAGCCTCCCAGCAAAGTAGGTCCGTGATGTAGCCGTCATTCGGCTATAGCACAGATGTGAAGAGGTTAAATTGGCCTTCATATTTGTTTGGGTTTAAGCGACTGAGTTGGCAACCCTACCTGCATCATTGATATGTCATTATCTGCCTTGGTATGTGATGGCGATATTCCTCTGTAATAATAAATACCATATCGGCGTATACCGCTTACATTTTTGCCCTGAAAATCAGGGCAAAATCGTGGGTGCACGATATACGCCGATACCCGCTTTCCCGCGCCAAGTTTGAATACTGCGCCGGCATATACCGAGCGCAGTACACTCGTATATAGTCGGGCAGGCTCGGCTCCTCTCGCGCTCATGTCATGTCGCTCGGCGCGGGAAAGCGGAGATCGAGCGGGGAGGACGCCGCAGAAGGACGCCGGACCCGACGAAGAGGACACCCGAAGCCACAGACGGACGCCGGACCCGACAAGGCCGCCGCGCAAGACACCAAAACTGTAAGTACAAAAATATTTTTTCCACAGGAATGCGGGTCCACTTTAGGGGTGCGCGCTATACTCCGGAGCGCGCAATACCCCGATAAATATGGTATATGCCTGAGCTTGTATCAGCAGGTGTTCATGTACTATTGTACTAATGCAGCAATGCATAAACTTCTCAGAGACAATGTGCCTTGCGCATGGCAATGTCTGCCTTGTATAAGATGGCAATATTCCTTCTGTAATAGTGAAATGTAATCCTGAGCTTGTATAGACACATTAGACAGGTGTTCATTCTTCACCTATACATAGAGGGGCCCAGCCAGGATACTATGATTTCACTCCAAATTTATGATTTTAGTTGTAGAGGAGTCATAGTAACAATTAAACAATGATGTGACCCGGCTGGACAGACATTATGGGGGATTATTTTCTAAAGGCAAATTCACTGTGAAATTGCACTGAAAGTGCACTTGGAAGTGCAGTCACTGTAGATCTGAGGGAGACATGCAAGGAAAAAAAAAAACAGCATTTTAGCTTGCACATGATTGGATGATAAAATCAGCAGAGCATCCCCTCCAGGGCCGATCCGCCCTATAGGCTCACTATGCAAGCCACTTAGGGCCCCGCAAAGCTGCGGAGGGCCCCCCAAATCACTAGAGGCCCCGTCTGGTGAGAAGTCATTTTCGGCCCCTCACCCCGCTTCTCAACTCGCTGGCTGCATGGGAGAAGAGGTAAGAAGGCAGCACCCCCCGCTTCTTACTTTAATGTAAGATGTAATTTCTGACAGCAGAACACTGTCGGCAATGTCACTATCGGCAGCCCCCCCTGCTTCTCAACTTTAATGTGACATGTCATTTTGCTTAGGGTCCCAGGGAGGTCAGGATCGGCACTGATCCCCCTCATTTCAGATCTACCCCTTAGATTTACAGCGACTGCACTTCCAAGTGCACTTTGCGCTTGTAGTTTGCACTTGCCTTTCGTAAATAACCCCCTATAAGTGGTACTTTAATTGTGACAATCTTTATGGTAAAGCTGACCTGCACTACTTTGGTCCAACTTTGATGTGAGTTACACAGGCATTCTCTGATATCGCGGTAAAATCTTGCGACTTTAAAGTCACAGTAGTGTGAAAGGGGCCTTAGGGTTATCCCTTGAAGGTCAGGAGTTGGGGGATGAGGATTTTCCTTAAAGGTCAAAGGTCAGGAGGCCTGGCCTCAGAGGTCAGGAGGTGTGGTTTCTCTCTATCCAAGCGGGCTTGCCAAGTTACCCTAGTGTAGGAAATACGGCTTCCATGCTTTATAAAACCTGGAGCTTAAATTAGACGTAAAGGCAATTTCTTATTTTTTTCCCCTTCATTTTGGATAGTCAGGAAGGGTTACATATGTCCCATTGGGGAGATTTCCCTTCACTTCCTGTCCCATAGCTACAACTGGAAGTTAGAGGGATGGATGAGAGAAATCCTTATGTACAAAAGTGTGCAGGGAGAGGACACACTATCCACAGAGTCGTATGGACCATGTTGAATTAATAGGCAAAAATTGCTTACATGGGGGCCTGAATAAAAAATAAATAGATGCCCCCATCCACACAAACAAGGTGAATGAAGGACCCCCCCCTCTCTATTGTCAAGAGGTGTCCAGTATTTCCATTCAAACAGAAGTCAGTCTAAAGCCTCATACACACGGACTTCAAACAAACTTTTCAGTGGATTTTTGTTTGAAGGGCTTTGGCCGTGAACTTGGTATGCATACACACGGCAGGACTTTTTCAACAAACTTTCCCAAAATCACGTGTTTTTTCAGCTCTTTTCTGCTCTTCACTGCCACCCTTTGGTCAACTTCTGCTATTGTTGGTTGATTTTAACATTGGTTCTGAGCGTACGTGTTTGTACTTTGGACTAAAGTCCGATGGATTTCTGTACACACGATAGGATTTTGCACCGTAGGACTTTTGTTGCCGAAAGGTTTGTCCATTTTGCAGAGCGAACATTTGTCCGATGAAAACCGAAAAAGTTTGTCCGATAAGGCGTACACACGGTCGGATTTTTTTTGAAAACCTGCTCATTTTGAAGTTTGTTGTCAAAAAGTCAGACCGTGTGTATGGACCTTTATCCTATCAAACACGGACGGACACACATGGTCCCTGCTGCACCAGCTGAGTTTTGATCCATCTATGGCTAAAGCTTGATAAACATTATAGAATTTTTGTTGTTTTCCAGATACTATCCCCCATTGCCTGACTTATGTGTGTGCAGGGCCGCTGATAGGGGGGGGGGGGGCCCAGCACACAGAGGGGCCCGAACAGCAGGAGTAATCGGTGTGGTCAATCGGAGGGGCATTTACAGAAATATGCCTGCAGCTAAAAGCTGGTTTCTCTCCCTCCCACCAGCTTTCAGCTGCTGCAGGGAGAGACAGACACAGGGCATTGTTCTGGGACCATTGGAGCCCCTCTAGCATCTCTACTTTGTGCATGCTCCCAAACTGAACTACAAGCTTACATGCAGCTGTTCCCAGTGCAGCACACACAGGCAGCACGAGAAACATAGAACCAAAGCAACATCTTGGTAGCTGCTATCAATCTCCTCTGTGGAGAAGGGGGAGAGGCCTGATTGCATACAATTTTGAAAGTGTTTAGGTTTGACCTCATATTTATATGGTTTTGGTAAATCTAAAAAAAAGTTGTACAAAAATTGTATAGTTTGTAGCCCACTTAACAGTAGTTAAAGGCATAATTTGTTTTTCTTTAAAATAATAAATATATCACACTTGCCTGCTCCTGATATTGCTCCTGAGCGGCCCCTTACCTCCTTTCTAGGGTCCCCTGCCAGTGCTGTCTGCTCCTCCTCTTCCCTGAGTGCCCCCTCAGCAAGGTTTGCTATGGGTGCACTCATACAATCGGTTCGCTGGTGTGAAAGGTGCCTAATGGCCGCATACACGATCCAAATATCGTGCGACAGATCATACGACCTTTTTTTGTTTAATATGCAAGTAGAAATTGAATAGATTACTAAAAACACAAATTCTCGTATGACAAATCGGAAGTGATGTCATGTGTTGTAGTGTATGGCCTTGTACACACGACCCGACATGTCCGATGAAAACGGTCCGCGGACCGTTTTCATCGGACATGTCTGCTGGCAGAATTTGGTCTGATGTGTGTACACACCATCAGATCAAATTCCCCGCGGACAGAAAACGCGGCGACGATGACGCGGCGACGTGCGCGAACCCGGAAGTTCAATGCTTCCACGCATGCGTCGAATCACTTTGACGCATGCACGGGATTTCGGGCCAGCGGACATATCCGATGAGTCGTACTGACCATCGGACATGTCCGACGGACAGCTTTCCAGCGGACATATTTCTTGGCATGCTAAGAAACTTTTGTCCGCTGGAAACCTGTCCGCTCGGCCAGGAATTCGGTCCGCTAGGCCCTACACACGGTCGGACATGTCCGCGGACCAGTTTCAGCAGACATGTTTGGTCGTGTGTACGAATCCTTTTTGTATTGTATTTTCAGACGACGGCTATACTGACTTAATGAAAATCTTACAATCTGGTATTGTACGTTTTTTTGTGCTTGTCCGATCGAATAATATCGGATAAACTGTCATGATCGTCTCTTGAAAGTAGTGTACACATGATCCGAAAATCGTATGATTCTTCCTCGGACGACATTTTTCACCCGATTATTCGGATCGTGGGTACGGGCCATTAGGGAGACACCAACATCAATAAAAACCTGACAGGTGTTCTAATCCTTCCCCACTCTATCCAAAACTAAATCAATTCCATTGCACTTTACAAAGTGTATACACCATGTCTCAATAATGCTGCTAACAATCTAAAGGTCAGAGTTGCTTTTGGGAGGAAGTTGCCAAACAGTCTGTGATGCTGTGCTAGTGGCAAACAGGTTGACAGATAAAAAATTGTTGTGGAATGACCTTATCGGTAAACTGCAGCTCATTCATTGACCAATCAGCCACCTGGGGGTGTGGTCAGATATTGCTATAACTGCTGTGTAAAGTTGTCCATACATGGATTGAAAAATGTGTCCGGTTCTGCATGGACGGGCCAACATTCGAAACGTGTGGCCACTGCAGTCTACTGAATAGACTTCTGTTCAACCGCCCTGTCAGATAAAAGCTGCTCAATCAACGCTCCCCACTGTCAGAATACAATCGTGCGACAGGGAGGATTCCCCAATCCACCTTGAATGTGTGTATGTATGGGAAAGAATTGGTTCAGTTGTTTTTAACCAACTGTTGAATGAAAAAACGTACCCATGTATGGCCAGCGGAAGTCTAACAGCTGGTAGGGATGCTTGGATCACAAGACTGGCTGCAGAGAGCTTCAATTCCTTATACAAGTAAAACAAAGCTCAATTTATATACAGTTGTGCTCAAAAGTTTAATGTGAAAAAAGGGGAAAACTGCGCTAATCTGAAAGTAAAATAAAGGCAAAGCAGCTACACAAACAATGTGACAAAAATTGGAAAACAATGGTGAAAAAATATGCAGCGCTAATAAAAATAAATGAGGAACCATGGACAAATAAATGAATATAACAGATGCCCCAGTTGAAGTCCAGTTGGACGAAACGCGTCGGGATTGGTACACCTGCTCTCCATATTGCTTTTACCTTTGTTATGCTACAGTGATCACTTTTATGTATATTGGTTTTATTATAGTAAAACCTTAACCCTTTTTTACCTGCACCATCCGGAGCTTTGTTTTTTCTTTTTTCCTGCATGTCCTGCTGGGTTACTAAGTTTTTCATACTCCAAGATTGTGTCCACCGTCTCTGAGTGGATACCACTTTGTCATCATCGATTGCCGCTTTGGAACAAGCAGACTTCTGTCCTTGCCTTCGAATCTGAGTCTGAGCGAATCCACCCAAGGTGAAGTTCCAGTCTAGGACTACAGCCTCATATCTGGATATCCTGCTGGGAATCTACCATTGGGTTTGCATCCAGCTTGGCCGATTCGGGTGGAGTCCTTCCATGCGCATATGATCTGTTGTCGCTGACAAGCAGATCCACGTCATTCGGTAAGAGTATTCCATCTACTCCTGTTTTTTCGTGCAGAATGTCCCTTCTAGGATGATGATGTGGCCATACATTTTCTACTGACGGACTTTTGTTTGTCTTTGGTGCTTCTTTATTAACCAATGGACACTCCCTCATGTGCTACTGTGGTTTAATTACGTCCATTTATTTATTCACGGTTCTTCACTTATTTTGCTTATAAGTGTCTTTACCAGCGCCACGGACCTTTGGCGCTTTCATTATCACTAATGGACACTCATTCACGTGCTACTGTGGTCTAGTTATATTCATTTATTTGTCCATGGTGCTCAAAAGTTTGCATACCCTGGCAGAAATTGAGAAATTTTGGCATTAATATTGAAAATATGACAATCATGCTAAAAAACTGTCTTTTTATTTAAGGATAGTGTAGCGCCCTGCTCCCAAAGACTGGACGCTATGCTAAATTTAGTGGGTGTCTGAGCCGATAATGTGGCTCAGACTGTATGATTTTTTTCTAAATCAGCCTCTGTCCTGGCAGTGGCTCTGCCTGATAGCATTTTCCCTCTGTTGCCTGTAGGTAACAGAGGCCACAGGCCAGTGTTGGAACAAGGGCAAGCCATAGGTCATTGAGGATCTTTCCTCGGGAACAGCCCAGTGGCAGTGGTGCCCCGCTGTGCATGCTGAGAAGGGATACTTAAGGGGCAGATGTAATATTTTGGGGTCCTTCGCCTCGTTGGCCCTCCTGGCACGAGGTATGTGTTGTGTGATTCCCAGCCTCTGGACCACGTTGGCCCGAGGCTGCATCTCTACTAGTTATGCTGGCTGGGGCCTACAAATCAAGAGGGATCCTAAGCTGTCCATCTAAGTGAGGGAAGCTACACTTAATGAAGGAAACCAGGGAAGGACCTGCCCTGGAGGAGACCAAGCAGAAGGCTTATGTCTCGGGATAGGCCTGGTGACCTTATTAACCACTTGAGATCCGCGCTATAGACGAAATACGTCCGCAGCGCGGCTCTCAAGTGCCAAGTGGCCGTTTAAAAACGGCCTTTATGTGCATTACCCGCGCGCGCCACTGGGTGGCGCGCGGCGGGTAAAAACTGTCCCGACGCATCGCCGAAGACCCGATGCGTGTACCTGGCGGCCGCGATGTCCGCCGGGTACACGCGATCGTCGGTGACACGGCAGGTGACAGCAGGGACGTGGAGCTCTGTGTGTAAACACAGAGCTCCACGTGCTGTCAGAGGAGAGGAGACCGATCTGTGTCTCTTGTACATAGAGACACAGCATCGGTCCCCTCCCCCAGTCACCCCCCTCCCCCCACACAGTTATAACACACCCAGGCTACACATTTAACCCCTTCCTCACCCCCTAGTGTTAACCCCTTCACTGCCAGTCACATTTATACAGTAATTAGTGCATTTTTATAGCACTGATCGCCGTATAAATGTGAATGGCGCCAAATTTGTGTCAAAAGTGTCCGATACGTCCGCCGCAATATCCCAGTCCCAATAAAAATCGCAGATCGCCGCCATTACTAGTAAAAAAAAAAATAAAAAAAATCATAATTCTGTTCCCCATTTTGTAGGCGCTATAACTTTTGCGCAAACCAGTCGCTTATTGTGATTTTTTTTTTTTTTTTACAAAAATACGTCGAAAAATACGTATCGGCCTTAACTGAGAAAAAAAATTGTTTTTTAAAAAAAAATTGGGATATTTATTATAGCAACAAGTAAAAAAAATATATATTTTTTTTAAATTGTTGCTCTTTTTTTGTTTATAGCGCAAAAAATAAAAACCGCAGAGGTGATCAAATACCACCAAAAGAAAGCTCTATTTGTGGGGAAAAAAGGACGCCAATTTTGTTTGGGAGCCACGTCGCACGACCGCGCAATTGTCAGTTAAAGCGACGCAGTGCCGGACGCTGAGATTTCGCCTGGGAACGAAGGGGGTTTATGTGCCCAGTAAGCAAGTGGTTAAGGAGGGATCCACAACTCAAGTTCTACAGTTCGCCGGGTCGGCTCAAAGGCTCTTTAACTGTAAGGCTGGAAGTTCCGGTATTACATCCTGTGGCAGAGGATTCCGGACTGATCAAATTTGTTCTCAGTCAGTGTGTGGCAAAGACTGTTGTCGAACTAGTTCGTGCTTCATTCCGGCTGCTAGGCCAGGTGAGAGGGGTCTATACGGGTGAGCAATACCCACTCAAGAGTGGACTGGTGAATGACTTTGGAGTTTAGGGGATTTTCCCCAGTGATCTGTACCGTGTACCTGAACCTTTCCTTCCCCTTCAACCTTCTACCTTCACAAGTTTTTCAGCAAAATAATAAAACCTGACCGAGGTTTTACATCTTGTGTGAACATTGGAGTTCTTGTAGACTTCTTTCCCTAGACGACGAATGTTGAGGTAACGTGCAGACCCAAAACTAACCAGCAGCTCCTACGGGGGTAGTGCTACAATAGCAATCACATGAAGCCATTTATTATCACATAGTTTTTTTGGATCCTTTTTAAATCATAATAACAAATGCCTAAATGGCCCTGATAAAGTTTACATACCCTGGAATGTTTGGCCTTGGTTCAGACACAAGGTGGCACATACAGGTTAAAATGGCAATTAAAGGTTAATTTCCCACATTTGTGGCTTTTTAAAGCGCAATTAGTGTCTGTGTATAAATGGTCAATGAGTTTGTTAGCTCTCACATGTGTAGCGCCCCCTTGCTTTCAGCATGGGCACTACGCCTAAATTTAGTGGGAAGGGAGAGTTACTTTGCTCCCTTCCAGTGTTTGTTTAAATTTGACTGGGGAAAACTGAGGAAACTTATTGGGCATGACAAGGCCGTTGCTTCAGCCAGAGACAGGGTTTACCTTCCCTCTGAGGCTGAGGATTCCTCGGAGCTTGACCGCTGGTCAGAGGGTTCTCAAACGGACGGTGGCGACCTCCCCGATCAATTGTTCGAGCCCCGATTCCCGGAGCAGCAGGGCTTCGGGGAATGTCGGGTCCCGGGGAGTAGAAGGAGGAAAAAGCGCCCTGTCCAGGGCACATCCGGTGGCCCGTGTTTGCCATAAGGAGCGGGTGAGCCTATTGTGTACTGTTTTGTTTGGCTAGACTCAATGTTCCTCCAGCCCAGGACAAGCTGTCCCATCTGGGATGCTGATGCTCCCGCTGTCGGGCCCTGTGTATAATCAGGCAACCTGCCTAGTTGTATTGATTTCGGGGGGAAAAAAAGGGCAGTTACGGACAAGTATGCCCCACTCCAGCTAACATTTTTTTTCTTTTTCCCAGTTTCCCCTTTCTCTCCCCCCCCCCCCTTTTACTTCTCCAGAACCACAAGAACTATTGTGCAAGAACTCTTGGGAGGGTTTGGGTTCAGCCAGTTAGAGTGGGGACTTGGTCAACCTTTCTGCAGCAGTTTTGGAGCGTTTCACCAGGAGAAATAACTGTTTTTTTTTTCCTTCCATTTTGTATTCACTTCCCTTTGCTGCTATTTTGGCATTTTTGGATTTGTGACTGTTGCAGTACCAGCGCACTGACCACTAGGGGCAGGGTTCTGCATCGTTCCTCATAGAATAATACCATTATATTTTTATTCGCATGATTCTTGCACAGAGTTTTCCCCCACAGCACTTATAGCTTAGAGCTCTTTGGGGGAGGAGACTTTGCGTTCAGGGTTGAGCGTGCAGTCTCAATCCCAACCTTAGAGGTTGTAAATATTAGAGAGATATTGTACTTCCTGTATGTTTTTTTTTTTTTTCCATGCAGGACCTTTTCTGGACCCACCTGTTGTCGATCACTGCGGAGAATGGGCAGATAGATAGCAGGGTTGTGTATGTCGTATGTCTTAGGCCGTTTTAAGAATCGTATTACCATGTGTGTAATCTGTCCTCTCTTCTTTTCTTCCGTGGTTTCTTTCTTTTTTTTTTGCAGGTATCAGGTCAGCATTCGGGCTCGAATGCTTTCAGACACTGGGGACAGTGTCATTTCAAGTGGGGGGAGTATGTAGCGCCCCCTTGCTTTCAGCATGGGCACTACACCTACATTTAGTGGGAAGGGAGAGTTACTTTGCTCCCTTCCAGTGTTTGTTTACATTTGGGACCTCTGTCATTCTGGAAATGTCCACTGGGTCAGTCTGCGGTCAGGGAGTGCAATGCCACCCCTGGCCGGCAGCTGGCGCCAGAGGGGTTCTAGCAGAACAGATCTTCTCTCAGCAGCCAATTAGAGGCAGCTAAAAAAGGTTACTGGCTTGCTCTTCCAAGTGACATTGGCCCTGAAACTATGCAAGTATTATCAAATGAGAGGTCAATCAACCACTGTTCCAGGAATCCCTAGTAATCTCTGGAGGCTGCATTTGATGGGTGCTTCATTAGGTGGGGTATACTTGGGCAGAGCAAAGAGGGCGTCAAATGAGGTTTCGCCTAGGGTGTCAAAAATCCTTGCACCAGCCCTGTGTGTAGAAGTACATGCCGTAGAGGAAATATGTCCTCCTGAAACCACCAGTAGAAAGGGAAGTGAAAACAACAAGGCATTAGGCAGAGAACATCAGAAAACAGATCAGTAGATGTTTGTAGTAACAGGATTCATTGTGGTTATCAACTTCTCTTTTTCTTTCATTGCGGGAAGGCACACCAAACTATTTCATACCATGGTGTTTCTTGTGATTTTTGCTTTTATTGCATCGTACCTTTTTTCCCTTTTAAACCATGTTGTAAAGCGGTTAATTTTGTATTGCTGTGTGTTTGGAATATGTAAAAAAATTGAAATTACTCTGCTGCTGTATGAAGTACATGGTGGGCCATTTATATGGATCCACCCGGGTGGGCCATTTATATGGATACACCTTAATAAAATAGGAATGGTTGGTGATATTTACTTCCTGTTTGTGGCAATTTAGTATATGTAAGGGGGGGAAACTTTTCCAGATGGGTGGTGACCATGGCGGCAACCATTCCCATTTTATTAAGGTGTATCCATATAAATTGCCCACCCTGTATATTTGGAATGTGAAGCATATTATGAGCTGTTGTAACTGGTAAAATAAGGTTTCACTCTTTGCCTTTCCTAAGCTCATTTTTCTTCTGCTGCAAAGTAATACGTTTATTTCAGCCTGTTTTAACCCTTCTGACCCCCCTGGTGTACATAATAAATGATTACTGTATATGTGAACCACAGAAG
The DNA here is from genome assembly GCF_905171775.1 of Rana temporaria. Taxonomy (NCBI): domain Eukaryota; kingdom Metazoa; phylum Chordata; class Amphibia; order Anura; family Ranidae; genus Rana; species Rana temporaria. The sequence goes on from NC_053491.1 coordinate 400,281,499, forward strand.
TGATGGGACAGGTTTTGACAAGAGGAAATTCCATTATCATAAATGTTACTATATTAACAATATGTTGCTGTTCCTTCAAAACTAGAGATTGCGTACAGAAAAAGCATGTGATAGGCCCCTATCACACGGGCATCATCCATTCAGTGACATTTTTGCTAAGAAAAAACTGCTGAAAACGGATTCAGATGATAAGTTTGCATATCTGTCTTCAGTTCCTTTTTTCATCAGTCTACATCCCTTTTGCATCAGTTTTTTTAGCTGTTGCCAAACCCGGGAAAAGGTGACAATTTGTATTTAAAAAAATAAAATAAAATTCTTGCCGAAAAAACTCCTCTTGCACACTGTAGCTTGAAAAAGTTCAGTACAGCTTTATATATTTTTTCTTTTCTTTTACTGAGCTAAAATTATTGTATAGGGCCTATGCACACAGACGCGTAAACAAGCTTTTGATTGTGAGAAAAACAAAACAAAAAAAAACAAGTGGCGTGTATTCTTCAGTAAAAAAAATAATAGAAAATCTGCATTTTTGGTCAGCAATTCTACGCCACATTCACGCAAATTTGCACAGATTTGTCCATGAACCTTGTCAACGCTAACACAAGCTTCCACACATGCATGTAAAATGGGCGTGAATTTTACGTGAACATTGCGCAAATGCATATGCGCGAAAAATGCTTGAAATTGCATACAAAAAAAGTCTGAAAAAGTAGATACTCAAACAGGAGTATTATGTACAAGAGGCCTAATGGACGTAAGTGGAACGGATATAAATGGACAGCACCCGTTTACATACATTCCGTTTTCACTTTCAACAGATCTGGAGATTGGCTGTTAAAATTTTTTTAAATGTGGTTGTAAACAGATGACCATCCAGTTTTGTCCGTAGAAATTAATTGCTGTCCATTTTTCATTGCTCACTAAACAGATGAAAAACAGACAGATGGAACGGTGGGCTGCGTTAAAAGAAGCCTAAAGGCAAAGCTTTTTTTTTTTATTTTGGATTGAGTATGGGATATTTTAAACCTCTATCAGATGAACACGGACCGCGTGTCTGTGTTCATCCGATCCGCAGACGAAACGAAAAATAGGGTTTTCTTCCGTCTGCAGAATCGGATCATTGCGGAGGTGGACAAGATCGGGTGTCAGTGGATGTTCATCTGCGATCTCATAGGGACCAATGTATGTCCCTTTTTTCATCCACAAACGGATGGATGAAAAAGTGGACGTGTGAAATGGGCCTTAGGCTAAATCGGGCTCTGTCCCGGCTATGGCTGTGTTTGAAGGACTTCCCACTGTTGCCTGTAGGTGGCGTTACCACCCCAGGCCAATGTTGGAAAACAAGCAGGCCAGAGTGTATTGGGTGTTTTTCCCTGTACACAGCCCAGTGGGAGTGGTCTCCCACTGGGAAAGGTACTTAAAGGAGCCAACGCCATTTTTGATGGCTTTTTGCCTCGTGACCCTCCTGGCTCGAGGTATGTGATGGTTGATTTTCAGCAGTGGGGCCACGTTGGCCCGAGGCTGCATCCCTCCTACGCAGGCCCAATTGTGCTTACTGGGGCCTGCACTTTGGAGGTGATCCTGTACTGTCTGTCCTAAGGGAGGAAGCCAGGGGAGGACCTGTCTTGGAGAGGACCAAGCGGAAGGCTGGTATCTCGGAAGTCCTGGTGACTATATTGGAGGATGCACCGTAGCCTATGTTACCTTACAGTGTGCCGGGTCGGCTTAAAGGCTCTAAACTGTAAGGCTGGATATCCGAATACTAAATCCTGTGGCAGAGGATTATTGCACAGTTCATCTTTATCGCACTAAAGTCTGTGGCAGAGACTGTTATTCTCTTTTTGTCCGTGCATCATCCCAGCTGCTAGGCCGGTGAGAGGGGCCTATCCGGGTGAGCAATACCCACTCGGAGGAAAGTGGTGAGTGGGACTTTTTGAAGCTTGAAAGCTCCCCAGTGATCTGCATAGAGTGCCTGACCCTTCCCCTGACTCTCCATCCCTCTATCTGTGCAAGTTTGTGTGAAATAAAGCTTAACAAAAAGGATTTACAACTTGTGTGGACATTGAGGTTTCTATAGACTCTCATCCCCTAGACAACGAATGGTGAAGTAATGTGCAGGCCCAAATCTAAACCAACCGCTCCTTCAGGGGTAGTGCTACACAGTATTAAAGAGAAATCCCAGGTATGAATATTTTTTACATGGTTACATTGGTCCAGCTTGGACCAATGTAACCATGTATAAACCATACCTGGCCAATGCCACTAGAAGCTGCCTGCTCGGCATGGGCGCCATTCAGGGAATACATTTTTTCTGAATGATTGCAAAGTGTTCTCTGACTAGACGAGGTGCAACAGTGAGGTCACGCTCTCCACTTTTGTCCAATTGGAGATTAATTTGCATGTATTCAGAAAATCCAAAGCATTCTCAGAATGGCGCCCATGTCAAGTCATTTACCTCCTGCCTTCACAATGCAGCAGCGCAACAGTTCTCCATTAAAACATAGTTGCATAGTAGGTAAGGTTAAAAAAAAGACAATAGTCCATCCAGTTTAACCGCTTCTCCTCCAGTCTCAATGTGTGGCCCCGTGTCCTCCTACACTCCTTGGGACTGAATAGTTTTTTTTTCCTATGCTGGGATCACCATTGAGGTATTTGTAGGTCGCTATCATGTCCCCTCTCAATCGTCGCTTCTCCAGCGAGAATAAATTTAGGCATGTGGAGATCACTGGAGTAGGGATGTATACTTCAGTGATTTCCAGCTTCCATAGGCATCGGCCAGGTATTGTGTATATACATAATTACATTGGTCTAAGCTGGACCAATGTAACCATTTATAAAAATCTCCATAACTGTGTAGTGCTACCCCCGTAGAAGCCGCTGGTGATTGGGCCTATTTCCCCCTTACAGCACCCACAGCCAGGCACATGGTATTTTCCACACTTTTTCTCAGGCTGAATAAACAGTCTTTTTTTTTTTGGTGTTTAGGACGCGTTTCTGGACGAAACGCGTCTGGAGGCAGCGTCAGTGACGTCACCACGCCTAGGAGGAAGGGCTCCACAAGCCGGCCGGCTTTTTATCTATTTGTACATGCTGTGTTTATACTGCCTAAGTGTAAGTACATTACTTTTTTAATAAACCTGTTATACCTACGATATCACGCTATTGCGTCCCTTTCTGTCTTCCTGCCTGCATGTAAGCCGGATTGGGTTACGTTTGTCGTTTTACTGTGGTATTGATGAGTTGTGTTGCGTCCCAAACCGCAAACACGCACCACTTTCAACATCAAGGCTGCCATTTCTACTGGGAATCTTGGAACATCTTAGCCCAGGGGATTTAAAGGCCGTGGCTGGGCTATAGCCAACTGCACTAAAGGCTTGCTATCCGGTAAGCTGATATACAATTCCGGTGGTGGGATCTCACACACTGTATGCATGTCACCAGGTGCATTGAACAGTTAACATCCCTACATGCAAATCAGCCTCTGATTAATACAGTGATTCTGTCTCTGCTGGAGAACCAGTTGAAAATCCACTAATATTCATACCATCTGTGGACTGTTTAACTACTATATTTATTTTGTTTTTGATATTTGGCGCGGCTTTTTATATTATTTTATATTGTTTTATTTTCCTGTCATCATACGCTAGCCGCGGCCTGAATTAACGGTGTTGTGATAGCGCGTTTTTTTGGTGTACACTCTAGAAGACAGGGCAAAGCGGCAGATAAGCAACCTGTGAGGCACAACACAGCTCCTGACACAATTAACCCCATGCTCCTCTGTCTACAGAGGAGCCAACTAAATTAACTTTAAAACTAGCAAACTAGGAGGATGCTACATCTGGAAAACTTCTTTAAATGCGGCATCGCACTGATCCGGACTGTGCCATTGCCACCGATTTGACCTGCCAAATTGCTCCAATGTGAACCAGGGCTAAGTGAAATGACATGCCACCAAAGGAAGGGAAAACCTGTGTTAGTCGTCACTAGCAAAGGTGCTCCCATCGAAAGATTTCCCCCCTATTCTTGCTCCAGTGACAACTCCAAAATGTGTGTGTGTGTGTGTGTGTGTGTGTGTGTGTGTGTGTGTGTGTTTTTTCCCCCCAGAACTTTTAGTCCTGGTGACCATGATCACTAGATGGAAATAGAGAGGGTGAATCTTCTCAACAGGGATGTTTGCAGAAGTAAATACCAGACAGGGGTTATGATCCTTTCCTAGTCTATCTAAAACAAAAATAATGTCCGCTTTAGATATACTTAGTATTTAGTATACAGTATTAGCAGAATACAATAGATTACAAAAACCCAATTAAAGAACTCAGTTTTAAATAAAAAAGGGATAATGCTAACAGTTGAAAGTTCTGGGCCTGTCGCCTTCATCTATCTTCATTGCTCAGTGAGTCACTGACCTGGAACAAACAAGGGCATATTGGGTATCGGATATGTGCTTGTTCAGTTGTTGACTCTGAGTAGTGAATTAAGGATAAGAATGACAGCCCTGAAGCATGTCCAAAGTGACAGCTCCTGTATTTCTATCCTAAAGCTAGCAGATGTTGACACAACTAAAATCCTCCAGACATCAATTCTGCTTTCCTTTGCACAAGGACAGCAACACACATACAACATACACAACACCCAGCGTATGCATGCAACATACACAACACCCAGCGTATGCATGCAACATACACAACACCCAGCGTATGCATACAACATACACAACACCCAGCGTATGCATACAACATACACAACACCCAGTGTATGCATATTCCAACCCAGACAGGTTATTTTTTTTGCTGCTTTTGTACAATTGAGAACATTTTCCCTTCGCTTCCTGTCCCAAAATCTCCAACTGAAACTTATAGTTAACCTTCCCTATTACAGTTGTCCCCAGGTGTCCTCATTGGAAGATTTATTTTTGTTCTGGGGACGGCTGTAAAATTTTACATTTATCTCTAACCATTTCTGTTTCTGTGACAATGGTCACCAGGACAAACAGTGTTGATTCTCCAAAGTATGTCCATGTACAGCCCCGGGTCGGGTATTGGTTATTTACAAATATTAGTCCAGAGGCCTGGGGTTGGCTGGAAACTTGGGGCTATATAGGGCCGGACTACCCAGAGCGACCGAGTGACATACAGGGTTCTGCCTCCTGGACCAGCCCCTATGATGGACATCACACTGGTCCAATGGCGGGATATTTAACGTCCATCATAGGAGCCAATCATAGGAGCCATCATCCTCTGCCCATGCACTGGTGAGGCTGCAGTGATGGGCACTGGTAAGGCTGCACTGGTGACGCTGCATTGATGGTGAATGCTGCCCTTCATGCATTCGCGTAATTTGAATCTGGCCCTTAAGTGGAAAAATATTGCTGACCCCTGATGTACAGTATAGTATGAACTGTTTTCATTAAATCCTGCATCAATGCTGCATGGCATGGAGGCGACCAGCGTGTGGCACTGCTAAGGTATTATGGAAGCCCAGGTTGCTTTGATAGCGGCCTTTAGCTTGTCTGCATTGTTGGGTCTGTTGTCTCATCTTCCTCTTGACAATACCCCACAGATTCTCTATGGGGTTTAGGGTCAGGCAAGTTTGCTGGCCAGTCAAGCACAGTGATACCATGATCATTGAACCAGGTATTGGTACTTTTGGCAGTGTGGGCAGGTGCCAAGTCCTGTTAGAAAATGAAATCGGCATCTCCATAAAGCGGGTCAGTCGAGGGAAGCATGAAGTGCTCTAGAATTTCCTGGTAGATGGCTGCGCTGATTTTGGACTTGATAAAATACAGTGGACCAACACCAGCAGATGACATGGCTCCCCAAATAATCACAGGCTGTGGAGAATTTTGCATTTCATTTGGAAATCCAGGTCCCAGAGTCTGGAGGAAGAGTGGAGAGCATAGGTGTGTGCAGCCTATTGCATTAGGGTGTGCACACCAAAGCTCAAACACGCGCGTGTGTAATATACCATATATGGCAGTGGGCAAGTCAGTAGGGCTTTGTCAGCAGGGCAGAGATCGGTGTCAGTAGTTCATCTTTATTTGTATTATTATTATTATTTTCTTACAATTTTTTTATTTTTATTACATTTTTTTTAATATTCGTTTTTTTTTAGGAGCCCTGTTGGGGGGCTTTGGTGAAATATTAGTGGTCTAAACAGACCCCTGATGTCTAACTTTTGAGACAGAGAAAGGGACTGAGGACAGAGATTCCCCAGTCCCTTTCTCTGCAGCAGGGGGAATCTGCATAGTACAGGGTGATTAGTGTGTGCCCAGGCACACCTTACACCCTATGTGCGCACGCCTATGGTGGAGAGGCACAGAATTTAAGTTACATGAAGTCCATTGTGAAGTTTCCCCAGTCAGTGGTGATTTGGGGAGCCACGTCATCTGTTTGTTTTGGTCCACTGTGTTTTAGTCCAAAGTCAGCGCAGCCCTACGAGGAAATTCTTCATGCTTGTATAATCTAATTTTCTGACATACTAAATTTGGGGTTTTCACTAGCTGTAAGCTATATTCATAAAAAAAAAAAGAAATGTTGGAATAATATCGCTGTGTGTAACGCATCTATATAAAATGTGAGTTTTACTTTTTGAATAGAATTGCTGAAATACATGAACTTTTTGATGATATTCAAATTTTATAAGATGTACCCGTACACACTGGGGCAGATCCTCAGAGCGAGTACGCCGGCGTATCTACTGATACGCCAGCGTACTTTCAAATTACCCGCGTCGTATCTTTGGTTTGAATCCTCAAACCAAGATACAACGGCATCTGGGTTAGATCCGACAGGTGTACGTCCTTGTACGCTTCGGATCTAAGATGCAATACTTCGGCGTCCGCTGGGTGGTGTTCACGTCGTTTTCCGCGTCGGGTATGCAAATTAGCTATTTCCGACGATCCACGAACATACGAGCGGCCGGCGCATTTTTTTACGGCGTCTCTAGCCGGCTTTTTCTGGCGTATAGTTAAAGCTGGTATTTTGTCGCGCATAGTTAGACCTGCCATGTTAAGTATGGCCGTCGTTCCCGTGTTTATTTTACATTTTTTTTTGCGTAAGTCGTCCGTGAATCGGGATGGACGTAATTCACGTCTAAGTTAAAAAAAAATGACGTAATGTAGCGCAATGCACGGCGGGAAATTTAGAAACGGAGCATGCGCAGTTCATTCAGCGCGGGGACGCGCTTCATTTAAATGAAACACGCCCCCTAATCGCCGATTTGAATTCCGCCGCCAGAGATAGACATCGCCGCCGTAACTTATAGCGCAAATTCTTTGGGGATTCGAACCGGCCAAAAGTAAGTTACAGCTGCGTAGCGTATCTCGCATACGCTGCGCCTATCTATTTCTATGTGAATCTGCCCCACTGATTTTACTGTTGTGGGTTTAGTAACACTTTAAGTATGACATGGCTTTATTCCCTGAATCCCAATTGTGGTTTAGGTATTTTTCCCTATTTACTCACCTCTGATGCTGTCATGTGTTTGTTTTTGTTTTTATTGTTTTAATGGCGACTGTATACATAGTCCGCAAGTAAACAAGCCAAGAAATGATGGCATGTTTTACAGTGGATGGCAGGTGTCAGAACTAAAAATTTCCAGCCAAACAGTGGCCTAAAGTGGTACCACATCAGGGCTGCTGGAAACCAAGAGACTCTCGGCAGGTTCAACAACGTTTTTATGCATTTGCAGCCTACTTAGTGAGAGGCTTGTAAGTACCAATGGCTCGTGTGTAGTTTGTGCAGCATTTTAGGGATCCTATGCCGCGTACACACGGTCGTTTTTCGGCATGAAAAAAAAACGACGTTTTTAAAAAACGTCATTTAAAATCATTGTGTGTGGGCTTCGGCTTCTGAAAAATGACCAAAAAAAAAATTCGAACATGCTGCATTTTTTAATGTCGTTTTTTTAAAATGTCGTTTTTCGGGTTGTAAAAAATGATCGTGTGTGGGCAAAAACAACGTTTTAAACCCGCGCATGCCCAGAAGTGAGTTATGAGAGGGGAGCGCTCGTTCTGGTAAAACTACCATTCATAACGGAGTAAGCAAATTCCATACGCTGTAACAGACAGAAAAGCGCAAATCGTCTTTTACTAACAAGGAATCAACTAAAAGCAACCCATAGGCGAATAGAACTTCCCCTTCAGAGTGCCGTCGTACATCACCGCGCTTTGTTCATCATTTTTAAAAAACGATGTTGTGTGGGCAACGTCGTTTTTAATGATGAATTTGGAAAAACTTCGTTTTTTGGACATGCTGAAAAATTTCATTTTTTTTCATGCCGAAAAAAAGGCAGTGTGTACGCGGCAATAGAATTTTCATGGTGGTCACCGGTGAGGACTCTGAAGCTCTGTGATGCTAATCCTGCTCTAGCTGCACTATATATGATAGTGAAATCTTTTGCATAAAAAAAAAAAAAAAAATTACAGTTTGGATTTACGTTTAGCAGCACATTGTACACAAATGCTAATACAAGTTACTCATCCCTCCCTGCCACCGGTCTTTGTCAATTGCACCCCCATCAGCTTGCAGGAGAGGAAGCTCTGTGACTTTAGGAAGGAAGTGACTCTCCTGTCACACGCCTCGATGACAGGCCAGATCTATAGCAGCATGTCTGAAAACAGGAAGACAAATACAATTTCACAAAGAATACAAAGTAAGCGTACTGTAACTACTGTCCTACTGCACCTCTACGACTGGCGCTTCAACGCATGGCTCTCCTGTGCTTGTGAAACTTCAACCGCCTTTGCAAATCTTCTGAAGATTTACCAAAAAAACGAAATTTGTACCCAATCACATGCTGTCATCTTGCATATTTTTGGTGGCTCCAGGGATAGGATATCCCTGCTAGAAATTCTCACTTCTACCCAAAGACTTTAGGATGTACAACAATTGAAAGATAGTGAATAAAACAAATGGTGGTTCCAGAGAGTGGCACCTTGGCAGAAGCCTTGTTAGAAGAGAAGAAATGGTGGTTCCAGAGAGTGGCACCTTGGCAGAAGCCTTGTTAGAAGAGAAGCAAAAATAAACTGCCGCATGGCTTTCAGGTGCTGGAATGAACACATACCTGAAAATGAAATGTCAGTTTTGGAAATTTAATTTAAGCTTTAGTAATTTAATTTTTTTAAAAGATCAATGAATATTAACCAGTCCCCATCCAGGCCCATTCTGACCTGCTACATGTAAAAACCAGTTTTTTTTTTTGCTGGTAGATTACTCAGAACCCCCAAACATTTTATATTGAGGTTTTTTTAGCAGACACCCAAGAGAATAAAATGGTGGTGGTTACAATTTTTTACGTCACATGGTATTTGCGCAGTGATTTTTTCCAAACTCACTTTATGTTTATGGGAAAAAATACACCTTTTAATGCCAAGAAAACACAATAGATAACCCATTTTTTTTCTGAAATATAAAAGATGATGTTACACAGAGTAAATAAATGCCTAACATGTCATGATTTAAAATTGCACATGCTCATGGAATGGCACCAAACTACGTTTTTTGAAAATCAATAGGCAACGATTTAAATCTTCTTACAGGTTATCAGTTTAGCATTATAGAGAAGGTCCAGTGCTAGAATTATTGCTCTCACTATAACGTTTGTGTGTCACATGTGTGGTGCAAACACTGTTTACATATGTGGGCAAGACCTACATATGCGTTCGCTTCTGCGTGCGAGCATTAGGGGACAGGGGCACTTTTGAATTATATATATTTTTTATTACATTTTTTACATTGTCCATTGTTTTTTATATTGTGATTATTTCTGTTATTCCTATCACAAGAAATGTAAACGTCCCTTGTGATAGAAATAAGGCATGACCGGTCCTCTTTATGGAGACATCTGGGGTATTTATTACCCCAGATATCGCCTCTACCTTGGAAACCATGAGCATAGTTGGCAACATTGTAAAAGGTTTTATAGGGACACTTTTTTGCCTGTAGACAGAGTTTTTTTATAATCAGGGGGTGGGGCATTTGTAGGCGTGGCATAATGGTAGGAGAAAATGTGGTGCGCCGCTGCGAAAAATGGGCATGTTTAAGTGGAATAATGGGCATGGCTCAAATGGGTGTAGTTGGAGTCTGAGATGAATAAGGGAGGGGGAGAGAGGATGAAAAAGATAGGGAGGGAAGGAGGGAAAGAAAGAGGGATGGAGGGACAGCAGGCCCAGATCCTACACCACAATAGAAATGTGTATTCCAGAAAGTTTAACAATCAGCAGATAAAGATACTCCAAACACCTGGTGTTAGCGCTTCAATCATCCTGCACCATGGTTGTTATGGAGTCAGGATGAGTGAAGCGCATTATTTCTATTATTACATTGCCCCCGGCAGTGGATCC